>NW_012149452.1:2209915-2211409 GCF_000956105.1 Propithecus coquereli
TCTCTTCTCTTCTCTTCTCTTCTCTCTCTCTCTGTCTCTCTCTCTCTCTCATATTAAGATTACTCTATGAGTAATCTTTGTTTTTCCCTTTGGTAACCTAACCCTGAGAAGAGCAGAGTGATAAATGCTAAGCTTGCTTAATACCATATCATGAATTCTGCCAAGTTCCATGGTGGCACTTTCACTTTGCATTCTATTATCTGTTGAGATATTTTGTATTTTCAGGTAGAATTTCATATGCTTCTCTGCACAAAATCCATAGCAATTAACACAGTGAAAGCCACATAGTCAGAAATTCCACACTTATTTATTGAAAAACAAAATCAGTAATCAGTCATATTGACATTTGAAGAAAAAAATAAAATGAGCTCCCCACAGTGATTGTTTGGGACATGCTGTGCCAGTAACTGTCATATTAATTCTAACTTGTGGTATTACATAAATGGTTCCGATAACCAATGGTTCCATGTACAGTTGTCAAAAATATGGGAAACATCTGTTAAGTTCTGAGCTCTCTACTAAACTTAAAACAAACAAAAATATACAACCTTTTTTGATAACATTGACTCAAATGGTACAAAAGCAATTTATGTAACCAAAATGTTTGCATCCCTGTAACATTCTGAAATTTTTTTCAAAAAATGAAAAAATAACCCTTTTACAAAATAAGCAGATGGCAGTATTTTTCTAGGAAAGTGATATAGAAATGGTCCCATTTTGCACTAAGGTTAAATCAGAAATATAAGAAAACTGTTAATATTAGTCCAAAAGATCAGTGATCATGGTGATAAAAATAGAATATGCAAGCATCACATTTCTCCTTTTTAGATTTCAAACCTGAATGGAGCAGAGACGATGTGAAGTATCTATGAGTTTCTTGAGTTATTAAAGCAAACAATGGAAGCCACACGCTCAGGCTCTTAAACACACTCATGAATAAACTCACTAATGATCTTTGGCACTGGAAGCCCACTTATCACTTGTTTTTGTTTCTGTTTTTTAGTTTGAATTTTCTTCTTTCATAGGACTGCAACTCAGTAGGGAAATAAGTTGTTGTGTTTTTGAAGTAATTTTCATTAACTTTTAAAACACTTTCTTGAGTGGAAAAGAAAACCTAAATAATTAACCCCTTGTAAGAGCAGCATGGGTTTCGGTGTCACATTAAATTGGTTTTCAAGACAGATTTCATCACTTTATAGTTGCGAGATCTTGGGCATATTAAGTAGCATCCTGTTTCTCTCTCTACTACTGCAATGTTTAACAGAACAGAGGGGAAGAACATAAACTTTGGATTAGAATAGACTGTGGTGTGAAGTCTGGTTCAACAGTTACTCTGTAAAATGATATACTCTGTGGGAGCCCCTGTTGTAAAAGGAGACAATGAATCTCGTAGGGTTGTTTTGAGCACTGAATAGCACGTAGGAGGACAAGGAGTGGCCCACAGTGATTACTCTATAAATGTCAACTCATTTCATTACCACCTCCTGCCCCTCT
>NW_012149452.1:2211859-2215766 GCF_000956105.1 Propithecus coquereli
ATGAAAATAATTGGAGGGGGAGAGAAGTAATATAAATTAATTCGAAATGGTGATGAAAGTATTTTACATTTCTGGACTTTAAATAAACAAAATGAAGATTTATGGACCACTTTTCCAGAAAAATGTTTCCCAAACTGGTTACTTTGAAATAATAAATACTTTATTTTCCCTATCTTCTTTGTAGGAAACCTGGAAAAGCAGTTGTTTCTCTCTTTCTCCCATTTCTCTCCCCTGAGGCTATGCTGATACTTCCACACTCAAAGGAAGACAGAGAATGACTTCAGGTAGTTAATGTTTAGGGAATGGGATCTTGGCTCTCTTTCTAAAGCAACTACTGAAGACTGTCAACAACGCTATTTGTAATGTAGTGTTCATTTCTACTATTGCCCAAACAGCACAGGAGCCACCTGTGCTGTTTCTCAGCTTCTGCTGGGGCTGCGCAATGCAATGTTGCAGCGCGGGGAACCCATGGAGCTCTGCCGTGGAGGCTTTATTTTTAGCTGAGACTCCAAATAGAAACTGACCTTTCCAATCTGAATGTCTCCCCATTGCTCCTGCATCAGGTAACAGAAGTATAACAGTACCTACTCTAATAAATAGCATCTGTAATTATAAGTGTAAAATTATTTACATGTTTTAACTCCTTTAATATTCACAAAACCACATGAAGGAGGCACCATTTTTATTCTTGCAATTGGTCAGATAAGGAAACTAAGGTTTGAAAATTTAGGTAAATTAATAGATAGCTTGCCTAGAGCAAGACACCTTTTTGCAGCTACATTGTGGGTTACCAGGTGAAGCAAGTAGATGGCTTTTCAAGACCCAGTGGAAAAACCTTCAATCCTTGGCACTTAGGTGTGAGCAACAAGCAGGATGGAGGCCTGTTCAGGCCAGGGGAAGAAGAGGACATGCTAGTATATGCACTGTGGATTTCAGGTACCAGGACTGGATACTGATATAAGAATACATTTAATACTTGGATACAACTTACGAATAAATATCTAGAAAACAGATTGTCATTTCAGTGTCTGGGAGCCACAACTCTTATTACTGTATTATTTCTGATGTTCCACAATGATGGGATAAGAAACTCTTCAGGAGGCGATATGCATCAACTCATGAGCTGGGTAGACAGGATCACGTATCACTAACAGTGTGGGCTCTGGAAACAAATAGCCAGGGTATTAGCTCTTTGATTTTAGGCATGTTGCTTGAACTCTGTGCCTCAATTTCTTCATCTGTAAAATAAGAATAATAATAGTACTTACCTTTTGAGATAGTTAGAAGTATTCTATGAATCAATGCACATAAAGCCCTTAAAAGGGTAGCTGGCACAGACTGAATGCTTAATAAATTGAACTATTGTTATAGTCAATGATTGTGATGTTCAGAATGAATTATTAATTCTTCCTCCACCACTTTAAAGAAATATGTCTTAATCAATTCATTCCTATAGATACTACATGTCACACTAATTCTTTAGGGACATCTTCTTAGCTAAAGCCTTCAGATAAATTAACCTGTGGGCTCTAGAGACTGAAGCCACACAATTTCACACCACAGGCACTTGCCTTACCTGCATCAAATGTACTTGTGAGTGTGAGCTTATCCAATACAGTTTTAATATTTCGGATACTCTCTATGTTTTGACAAGATGATTTCCAGCTATGGCTTAGTCTGGCTTCAGCTAATCTGCTCTGAGTGAAGGTAACAAAATGAAGAAGTATCCAATGAACAGGGATATAATGTGCAGAGTTGAAAAGATTAACACCTGTGATTTCCAAACAAGGTGTTTGATTTTGAAAACATTACTCAAACTCTTTGAACCATAGCCCCCAACCCAACCCCAGCCACCAAGATATAGATTTTATATGTCTTCACCACTAAAACACACAAATACACACACACACACTTACACACGCACACACACAAATCATTTGCTGATATTGATTTAACATTTTCCTAAAAATGAAAAATCAAGCACAATAGTCTCATCCTTCAGTATACATAGATCATGAACTTTCTGGAAACTATGTGATACTAGCTTTATTCTTGGACTTGTCATGCAAATGTCAAAGCCTTCTTTTATGTGATAAAACTATTGAGCTTACATTTCTTATGACTCAGTCAAAGCGGATGTAAGCCTAAGGCATGATAGAAATTATGCATTAAAATGTAGAACCAGAAAAAGAGTAAAATGGAAATCAACAAGGAGCGAAAAAACAACCAACAAAAAGAGAATTATCTTGGCAAATGGGCAAGTATGAGACACAGTACTGAAATGTATAATGGGGCATACTGAAGTCCAGCCTAACATCAGAAGACAGTGTTTGCAGAGTTCTTCTGTGTAACCCAAATTGAAGCATAATGATTGGTTTACTTGAGATTTAAGTAATTTAAACCAGAATAAAATAAACATATCTACTCATAATTGTAATTCAAAGTTCTTCCTCTGCCTAGAGAATGAGGCCTGACTTATACCAAATGGCATAAGAAGTATGCTGATTTTATTCCATTTATTACAAGTACAGCTCCCTGGGGCAGGGCCAGCTGTAGAAAATTCATGTAGGCTGGTACATTGTGAGTCCTTATTTATAAGGCATTAAAAAAACATGAGGGAGACAAAAGAATACTCCACACAATAAATGAACAGCCGTGAACCACGGTGCATGCAGCTCTTTTCCCAGACCAGTCACACCATGGTTTCCCCTTGTCACTGAACCTTCTTTCTCTTATTCTTAGTGAGCTTCCTGTGGTGGGACAGGGCTTGCTTCAAGAGTCTGTATATGTAAAAACTTGAATTGTCTTACTGTGAGCATCCTAAGAGAGTATTATTTTTTATTTAATGTGGAAACATTTACTGTGGACCAGTCTTGTTCCTTTTCATAGGTAAGTGATTGGAGGGTGTCAATGTGATTCAAAAGAGACTGCAGGCTAAAGCATCCTAATTTTCTTTTCTCTCAGAGACTTAGGTCTTTTAGGAAATTGATTTGTTAACCAAATACATGCAGATTTGCAAAGAAAATGAGAAAAGGCAGAAAACTAGGTCTAAAATGACCCTATAGACAGAAATAAACATTTTGAAGAAACAATGGGGCATTTTATATGCAGAGGAACATTCTTATTTTTTTAAGTGAGCACTTTTAAAACACAGCTGCCTTATGGATCATAAAAATGCATACATAGTAGGCACCTATAAAAATGTTTGTAGAGCATCGCATTGCAGTGAAGAATGTGAGTTTAGGCACCAAGATTATTAGTTTCAAATCACAACTCCAAATTAGTTTGTTTCTCTATGCCTATTTCCTGTATACAAAGCAAGAATATCTCAGAGTTTTATTTTGCATGACAAATTACATGCATTCAATAATTGTTAGATACTGTTATTTTGTGTGCTTTTATTTTGTTATCTTTCTTCTTTAGTATTAGGATGATTGATTGGCAGATTCGGACTTCAATGATTGTTCTCCTTAAAGGATTCCAGTGAACAGATCTAGTAAAGTATTAATAAGAAGGAGAAACATCAGTATGTTTTGAACTATCTGATTTTTTTTTTTTTATTTTTTACAATACATCTTGAACCTTGAAAGATGGCAAAGTGGAGAGAAAGCTTTAAAGACAAGCCAGAATTTGAATCCCAAATTTTTCACTTACCAATTTTGTGATGTCAGAAAAATTGTTTTACCTCTCCTAGGGTAAAAAGACAAAGGTCTACTTGACCTCATAACATATAATAGCAGTGAAGATCAACAAATCTAATCTCCTTAAATCATGAGAGTTGATGAAGAAAAACTGTAGAGATCTATTGAAGTATCTTACTGTCCTTAATTAGCCTTAGTCTGGGGTCTCTTAGTAAAGTTCACAGGATTCTGGATAAGTGGTCCAGACTCCCCATTCCTTCTCTTCT
>NW_012149452.1:2217381-2220461 GCF_000956105.1 Propithecus coquereli
CAGAGTGAGTGCTCTATCAAAAGGAGATAAAATGATATCTAATGACCACACCAGGGCCATGGAGTCCTTTGCTTTCACGCTGCAGGGTGGAACAACTAGCAGGTAATTATTCTGTCTGTGTCTACATATAGATGAGATAACCCTTTGTAAGTGGATCTCCCTTTTCATGAAAGATGTGACTGTGAAAATGAATACTGAAAGGAGAAGATATGTCTTTGTTTGAAGAGATCTTTGTGCTCACAACCACAGCCACGGGAATACTCACTCAGCCTTTAATAATAGAGTTAAACCAATACACAAAACATAGGCAGTGTGGATGGCAGTGATGTACCAGTGAACGAACAAGGAAAAATGGACAAAAATGGGGACTCATTCCTTTTGGGAAAAGGTATAGTCACCTGAAGGACTAAGTTGTCTTTGAGGCAATGAGTAAGTAAGTTTGCCTTTGGAAGAACTAAGTTTCGGAAATCACAGAGGAAAAGGAAAGTTTGGTGTAACATCTTACTTAGATGGACTTATATACCAAGCAAAATAATTCGCTGTAAGTTACAGAATACAAGAAGAGAATGAATATATAGGTATATTTAAAAAAACAACCTTGGTTTGTAGGGCAGTGGAAATATTATGTAGGCATGATACTATAGTTGTGAATACTTGACCTTGCACCTTTTTCAAAATATATACAACTATTCAACACAACAAGTAAACCTTAATGCAAACTTTATTTCATAGTAATGTCTCACTATGGGTTAATCAATTGGGAGCAATGTCCCACACCAATATGAGACGTTTATATCAGAGGAAACTATAAGAAGGGAATGGGGCAAAAGAGAATATATGGGAACTCTTCATACTACCTGTTCAATTTTCTGTGAACCTAATACTGCTCTAAAAAATAAAGTTTATTAAAGCAAAACTATATTTACAGATGGTAGGCAACATCTGATAGCCAATTTAAATACCAAAAACATAATATTTCACATAATTCTAAAATCTAACCAAAGTCATGTGACCATTCTCTAACTTCAAAGTTATGCCTGGATGGTTCCAGATCCTCTTTCCCTCACAAAGTTTTGGATACTTTGCTTTTACTTTTGAGAATGTCCTTGTCTTTTAGACCAAGACCCTGTACTTAACTGCTCATGTTGTTGGCTTTCACAGCTTGCTTTCTTGGTTGAATTACTAAGCTATATGCTGTGTCTTATTTTTAAGCTCATTAGAATGTGGGAACTTTTCTTGATTTTAATGCTAATCTTACAAAATAGCCGTGTGATTTGATAGGTGTTTGGAAAGACACCCATCTGGGAAAAAAAACATGAACCTACTACCACCCATCTAGAGTGTAGAAGTAGAGTGAATTTTTTGTAAGGCATTATTTTATACTATGATATTTTTAAAATGCATCATTTTTTGAGTCCTGAAAGAGCCATTTTCTATAACTTGATCAAAATTGTTGTGACTGGTTGCTTTCCAGAAGAACTTCCTTAAAATTTCCTTGAAAGATGACATGGCATTTGTGATAATGAGAAAGGAGAGGAGGAGAAGTGTGATAGTTTTGTCTTGTTGCTGTAATAAATTACCACAAACTCAATGATTTACAACAATACAAATACATTACGTTAATTTCTGAAGGTCAAAGGTCCAAAGTGAGTCTTACTCAGCTAACACCAAGGTGTAGGCAGCGCTTTATTTTTTCTGTAGACTTCGGGAGAAAATCCATTCCCTTGCATTTTCTAGTTTGTAGAGATAACCCATCTTTCTTGCCTTGTACTCCTTTCCTCCATCTTCAAAGCCTATGGTTTATCATCACATCACCTCTTCTGACCCTCCTCCTCCTGATTCCCAATTACAAGGACTCTTATGATGATACAGGACCAACCAGGGTGTTCCAGGACAAGCTCCCCTTATCAAGATCTTTAACTTCATCATGGCTGCAAAGTCCCTTTTGCGAAGTCTCTATCCCTGAGGATTAGGATTGGGGGCCCGTTATTCAGCTTACCAGTGAAGGCTAAAACAGAAGGCAGGTGCAGATGGCTTATCTGATTGAAGAACAGAATAAGAGAATCATGGGAAATATGAGAGTCGAGAGATAAGAAGAAAATCCTGAAAACTGGAAGAGGCAAAACCAAATATGTATGACTAAAGCTGAAGGGCAACACTTAACACAGGTTATTTTAACGAAATGCATTATTAAGAAGATCCTTGTAGAGATGTCATTTGACGTACACAAAATAGGGATTTTAGGTGCCTCCATTAGGCTTCTTTAGCAATTACAATAACTAATGGGAAACTCATTTTCAATTTTGGTTTATCATGTAGCTCTACAATTATCTCAATTTTATCATCTAAAACATAGATATACTAATTCCTTCCCATATTAGTATTTTTGATAATTAAATGGGATAATATATATAAAGCACCCAAGATATAATAATTGTCATCATTTATTAACTGACCCCTAGTGGCTCAGTAAATGGTAATTATAGTTAAGTAAATATACAACATCTATTAATCTATTCATCCATTTTATCGAATATGTACAGTATGCCAGATGGCAGGCTGGAGCTGTTCGCACCAAGTGTACATGTTGTGAGAGCAGAGCTGGGTCTTCTTTGTCCATTCTGAGCTACTAGCACTGAGCACAATTCCCACTACAAAGTAGGTTTCCAGTTAGTGTGCATTTATTAGTAATTAATACATGGACCAATGACACATGGCTTCTTAATCAAAATTCTCACCCTCTACTTACTAGGGAGTGGGGGAATAAAGCAATACAAACTGTAAGGGTGTGTTTGAAAGAAGCACTGAGAGCTTTATGGACCCAAAGGAGAAAAGTTTACTGGAAGAAGGGTTTCAGATTCCCTTTCAGTTGACAAAGTGGGTGAAATACATTTCAAGTAACTAGAACATTATATGTGAAGGAGAAAGAGAACACAGATGTAACCTGGGCGGTAAGGGAAATTCAAAAACATTTCTTCCGGACATCAGAGAACATGGTAGAGTAGACACTTCCACTGTCCATTTTTCCAGAGAAACAATAAAAAAATCAGTCATAAACTATATTTTTTTTACGGCTGCAA
>NW_012149452.1:2221350-2223215 GCF_000956105.1 Propithecus coquereli
AGATTTATTCTGAGCCAAATTTGAGGACCATGACCCGGAGTCACTCCCAAGAAGCCTTGAGCAAGTGGACTCGCTGTGGTTGGATTAGTTTGGTTTTATACATTTCAGGGAGACAGGGGTTACAAGTAAAGTCATAAATCAATATGTGGGAGGTATACATTGGTGTGGCTCGAAAAGATGGGCCATCTCGAAGGGGGGGTGGTTACAGGTTATAGATGGGTTTAAAGATTCTTTGACTTTTAACTGGCTAAAGACATGAAGCTTTGTCTAAAGGCTTGGAATATTTTAGCACAAGGAGCTGTTTATCAGAGATAAGCCACTAAACATATATTTGTTATGTAAATTGAGGACCTGCAGGTTTGCCTTGCATATCCTTCCTTAGGTCTGTTAATGGGTTACAAAGGATGTCCCCAAGAAGGGGTGTGGGCATGATGAGGCATGTCTGATCCTCCTCCTGGCAGGCAATTTAGTTTTAGGATATTCGTCTGGCCACCAGGGGGTCCATTCTATTCAGTGGGGTGGGAGAGTGGTGAGCCTTAAGATTTTATTTTAGTTCACAGTTCCTGTCTCTGTATACATGCCAACATTTGTTGTTTGGGGGATTTTTGATAAAAGCCATTCTCACTAGAGTTAAGTGATATCTCGTGGTTTTGATTTGCATTTCCCTGATAATTGGAAATGTTGAACATTTTTTCATATGTTTGTTGGCCATCAGTCTATATTCTTTTGCAAAATTTTTGTTTATGTCTTTTGCCAACTTTTTAATGGGGGTTGATTTTTTTCTTGCTGATTTTCCTGAGTTCTTTATAGATTCTAGTTATCAGCCCTTTATCAAATGTATAGCAGGCAAATATTTTCTCCCATTCTGTAGATTGTCTATTTGCTGTAATGATTGTTTCCTTGGCTGTACAGAAGCTTTTAAACTATTGAAATCAACTTTGTCACAAGGCTAGAAAACAAAGGTTTATAGCACTCAAGAGAATGTTGAATCAAGGAAAAGGTGACTTTAAAATAATAGGAAAGCTTTGTTGCATTGTTGTGTTTTTGCCCTATTGTCTCCCAGATTTTCAGTGGTCTTAAAAAGGATAGCTCACATTTGCAGTGTGGGACACTAGTCTCTAGTTCTAGATGGAGCAAAGTTGACCTTATTTGCAAAGAACTGGAATTTTCTTTTTCTATTTTAACCTGAGAACTTCCCAAAAGACTGACACAGGTATTCACCGCAGTTCTACATAATTCAGAACTCATTCAGGGTAGAATGGCAATAGGATTTACTTGAAAATATAATTATGTATTGCTTAAGAACAGGGATATCTTCCCAGAAATATGTCATTGGGGCCTTCATCATTGCACGGACATCATAGAGTGTATGTAAACAAACCTAGCTGGCATAGCCTACTGCCCACCTAGGCTACATGGTGTGTAGCCCATTGCTCCTGGGCTACAAACTGCACAGTGTGCTACTGTACTGAATACTGTAGCCAATTGTAACACAAAGGTAAGTATTTGTGTATCTAAACATACATAAACATAGAACAGGTACAGTGAAAATATAGTAAAAAAGATAAAAAAAATTGCACATCTGTATGGGGGACTCAAAATGAATGGCTCTTGCAGGGCTGGAAGTTGCTCTGAATAAGTCTGTGGGTGAGAGGTGAGTGAATGCAAAGGCCCTGAACATTACCGTGCACTAGTGTAGGTTTCATAAACACTGTACACTTAGGCTACACTAAATTGATAAAAATATTCTTTCTTCTCCAGTAACAAATTAACCTCAGCTTACTGTAACTTTTTTACCTTACAAACTTTTCAGTTTTTAAAAATTTTTTGACTGTTTTATGATAACATTTAGCTTATAACACTAA
>NW_012149452.1:2224186-2226747 GCF_000956105.1 Propithecus coquereli
TTCCTTTCTTCCTTTCCTTCTTTCTTTCTTTCCCTCTCCTTCCTTCCTTTCTTCCTTTCTTCCTTCCTTCCCTTTCTTTCCTTCACTTTATCTCTTTATTTTTTCTTTATTTCTTTCTTCATTTTCTTTCTCTCTGTTCTTGTTTGTTTTCTGGCTCCTAGTGTTTAAGGGAATCTCTCTCTCTCAAAAAAGAATGGACATTTCAGAGACCACAAAGCAAGGAATAGAATCTTTAAAAGGAGTTGAGAAAACTTTATATAGTTTACTAAATAAACAAACAGCCACCAAAGTCTACAAAAAGCAACAAAAACAAACCAAAGGAAGGAAAAGAATCTGATTTGCAGACGTAATGTATTATAATATCCAAAATATCACATTTTCAACAAAAGTTAAGGCCCATTCACAGATGGGATTAACAGAAGCTAACCCTAAGGAAGAATAGGCTTTGACATTGCCACACAAATATTTTCTATCAAGTGTCTTAAACATGCTCAAAATGCTAAAGAAAACCATGAGCCAATTTGATTTTTGACAGGGTGAGAAGACCATTCAACAGGGAAAGAATAGTCTCTTCAAAAATTTGTGATGGCACAACTGACCATACACAAGCAAAAAATGAAGTTAAACTTCTACATCACACCACATTCAAAAATTAACTCAAAATAGATCCAGAACATAAATATAAGAAGTAAAACCATAAAGCTCTTGGAGGAAAACATGAGTCTTTATGACCTTGGATTTGGCAATGGATCCTTAGCTGTGACATGAAAAACACAAGAATTGATATGAAAAATAGATAAACTAGACATTATCAAATTATACACTTTTATGAATTAAATGATATTATCAAGGAAATGAAAACACCTGTAAAACATGAAAAAATTGCAAATCATATATCTGGTAAACTATTCAGAACGTAAAAAAAAATCTTACAACTTAACAACAAAAAGACAAGTAACCCAATTGAAAAATGGTCAAAAAGCATATGAAAAGATATTTAACATCTATACTCTTTATGGAAATCAAAATCAAAGCCACAATGAGGTACCACTTCACAATAGTAGTATGTCTATAATAAAAAAATTAAAAACAAAATAACAAGTGCTGATGAGGATGTGGTGAAATTAGAGCCTTTGCACATCACTGGTAGAAACATAAAATGGAGCAGCTTCTGTGGAAAACACTTTGGTGGTGTCTCAAAAGGTTAAACATAGAATTACCTTAGTATCAAACATATGTACTCCTAGGAATATCCTTCAAAGAGTTGAAAGCAAGTACTTAACAAAGTACGTATGTAAGTATGTGGATATTCATAGCAGCACTATTCATGATATTTAAATGGTGGAAACAGACCATATATCCATCAGTGAATGAATTTTGTATATATACACAATGGAATTTTATACAACCATAAAAGAAATGAAGTGTTATCAAAAATAATACATGCTACAGTGAAACTCAAAATATATGCTAAGTGAAAGAACTTAGACAAAAGGTCGCATATTGTGTGATTCCACTTATATGAAATATCCAAACTAGTATATCTTTAGAGATAGAATGCAAATTGGTAATTGCCAGGGCCTTGAGAAAGGTGGGAATGGAAGCACTTGTGTAATGGATACTGGGTTTCCTTTTTTGGTTGATAAATGTATTTTGGAACTAGATAGAGGTTGCAGTTACATAACATTATCAATTTACTCAAAGCTGCTTAATAGTTCCAGCTTGAAATAGCTAATTTAATACAATTTTATCCCAATAAAAAATACAACAAACACACTTATACTGGCACAGACAGTAATATATTTATGTTTTTTAAAAAATTACACCAAGTGGCACAGTTAAAATAGCAAACAAGTTTACAAGGTGCTTGATATTCAGGGTTAATACAATTTTATCCCAATAAAAAATACAACAAACACACTTATACTGGCACAGACAGTAATATATTTATGTTTTTAAAAAAATTACACCAAGTGGCACAGTTAAAATAGCAAACAAGTTTACAAGGTGCTTGATATTCAGGGTTAATCATGTTCGGTCCATGACAGATTATCTTTTGATGGTAGTTTGAAGCAACTCAGACTTTGACATCACAAGAAAACAAAAGAATGACTGAATACTAAATAGCAGCCTAGCATGGAATTTCTCATATATTAAATATCTCTGAGCATGTGATTAGGTATGAACAGGGGGAGAAATCATTATTTATTGCTGTGATAAATAATGTCTAATTGTTGTAAAGTTATATGCATATAAAATAAATCAAAAGGACTGCAAAATACAAGTATTTCAGAGGACTATTCTAGTATAAGTTAACGGATACATTACAGTAGTACAATGCTAATAGGTACCACTTCTCTCAAAAACTAGCTTGTTCAAATATGTCTTCTGAGGAGTGTTTCCTGAATATCCACGTCTTAATAACTCTCCTTTTTCCCTGATCATGTAACACTTAGTCTAGACCAGCATGGTCAAACAGAAACAAAATGTAAGTCAACATCATGAACCACATACGCAATTTTTAAATATTCTTAAAGTCACATTTTTTTAAAAAGCAAAAA
>NW_012149452.1:2227555-2229956 GCF_000956105.1 Propithecus coquereli
AAATTATTTTTTACTATTATGGGTACATAATTGTATATCTTTATAGGATACATGTGATATTTTGATAGAAGCATACAATGTGAATTAATCAAATCAGGGTAATTGGAGTATCCATCACTTCAGGCATTTAACACTTCTTTGAGTTATGAACATTCCAATTCTACTCTTTATATTTACTTATCTTTTGTTTTATAGATATTTATTCTTTATTATCTAAATGAAGAGGGAATATTGCTTGACTTTTGTTCTTTTGAAAACAATATAAGCATTTAAGACTATAAATTTGCCTCTTATATATATATATGTATCTACATATTGCATATTATATAGTATTTGTTATATAGATGTTCCTTGACTTATGATAGAATTATATCCTGATAAAATCATTGTAATTCAAAAATATAAATAAAAAATGCATTTAGGCTGACACAGTGGCTCACACCTCTAATCCTAACACTCTGGGAGGCTGAGGAAGGAGGATCACTTGAGCTCAGAAGTTCAAGACCAGCCTGATCAAGAGTGAGACTGTGGGGGAAGAGCCAAGATGGCAGATGAGAAAAGCTGCCAGTCAGAGTGTCTCTGCAAAATAGACAGATTTTAGAAGAAAGTGAAAAAAATAAACTAGCAGAAAAACATAGATCAGGTGAGGGTCAGAAGGAAGGGTGCCTGAAACTAAAGGAGATTCCATGGGAAGATGTTGTGGTGGAGAACTGGAAGGAGAAAGGTCCTGAGAGGCTTGGAGACCAGCAACAAGGGTAGGTGGAATGGTTAACTTTCCCCTCCCTTGCATCTCGGACTGTTGGTGGGCTCCTGAGCAGTTGGAGAGACCTGCCAACACCAGCACAGAGACAGCTGCCTCTGGTAAGCAGTGAGCCTCTTGCAGAGAGGGCACAAGGCTCCCAGGTCCCTCGGGGCACCTCCCTGCCACGCAGACCCAAGCCTATTGGCAGATGCCATATTGCTCCATTCTCTCCTTCCCCTTCCCTACCTATGGGTGCCCAGAGAGACAATTTAGCCAACACACAGAGGCATCTCCAAGGAACAGGACCTTTCCTTTTGGGGCCCTATACCCGACTGAGGGTTACTGAGACTGTGAGCTCCCTACCCGCCAGCCCTCCCAGGTGCTGCTTGCTTGGGGACTCTAGGAGAGTGGGGAAAATCCCGAGGTGATTCAAGACCAGCACCCCTCCCCCTGGAAGGGTCAGGGATTGATCTCCAGGACCCAGGGGACAGGACTGCAGACCAGACCCCATACATCCAGGTCACAATCACACTGCCACGGGGCACAGAAGGGAGATCTGTGAAAGAGCCTACTGAGGAGAGTGTCCTTCAGGGGCAGATTAGCATGCCTGAGCGGCAACCCTCCTCCCCAAAGAGGACTCTGCACCCAGCTCAGGCTGTGATTCTGCCGGCCCATTCACTACCAGGAAGATCCATTGGCCTGAGGTCTTGCTTGCCAGCAGAGGCCTGGGAGAGGTCATGGAGTGGGGCGGGGTGGAGAGGAGGGAGACCTGCTCCAGAGTGTGGGCCTCGAAAAGCCCTACACCCAAGCCCAGACTATTCAGCTGAGTGGAGCCATTTCAGCACCTCCCGGTAGCTTTGCACACAAGGAAAGAACAGATCTTTGACCCCTGCTAACAGCAGTTGTGGAGCCTGAGGGCAGGCTTACCCAACCCAGCCCCACCCAGATTCACTCTTGGACCTGCCCACACTCAGGGGCAGAATAAGGACACACTTGGAAGTCCCGGGGCCCCACCCACCTCCCGAGGCATAAGAGGGCCACTCCAGAGGAACAAGAGCTGGCTACAGGACCCAAAAACAGCACTACAGCTCACTCCTCCCAGCAAGTACCACCTACTGACAGGGAGGTCATCCTGCACACCCTGTTACTGCATCTACTGATTCATCATAAAGGGTGTGGTCAAATCTCACCCACAAACACCACCTACTGGCTCAGAGACTAAACGAGGCGTGTCATTATTCAAACGAAAATCTAAAGACAAGAAGGAACAACTGATCCAGATGGGAAGGAACCAGCAAAAGAACTCTGGAAGTATGAAGACTCAAACGGAAAGCACACCCCCAAAGAGGAACAACAGCTCCCCAACAATGGACATTAACCAACTCAGAACACTAAAATGACAGAAGAAGAATTTCAAACATGGATTGTAAGAAAACTGAATGATATGCAAGAAAAAATGAATAACCAACACAAAGAAACCACAAAAAAAAATCCAGGACTTGGAAGAAAAATTCACTAAAGAAATTGAAACATTAAAGAAAAATCAAACTGATCTCCTGGAAATGAAGGGCTTATTTAAGGAACTACAAAACACAGTGGAAAGCCTCAAGAGCAGGGTAGATATAATGGAAGAAAGAATCTCAGAGATTGAAGACAACT
>NW_012149452.1:2230971-2232664 GCF_000956105.1 Propithecus coquereli
AAGGGTACAGTTCAACAAGAAGACACAACAATTCTAAATATGTATGCACCCAACTTAGGTGCACCCAGATTCATAAAGCAAACTCTACTTGATCTAAACAAATTGACAAATAGCAATGCCATAATAGTCGGAGACTTCAACACCCCACTGACAGCACAGGACAGATCCTCCAGACAAAAAATTAACAAAGAAATAATGGACTTAAACAGAACTCTAGAACAAATGGGACTGACTGACATTTACAGGACACTGTACCCCAAAATAACAGAATATACGTTCTTCTCATCAGCTCATGGGACATTCTCTGAGATTGAACATATTCTAGGACACAAAGCATGTCGCAAAAAATTTAAAAATATAGAAATTATAACATGCATCTTCTCAGATCACAGTGGAATAAAAATAGAAATCAACCCCAGCAGAAACTCTCATCTCTATACAAAGTCATGTAAATTAAAAAACTCCCTGCTGAACGATTCCTTCATAAATGATGAAATAAAAATGGAAATCAAAAGATTCTTTGAACTAAATGACAAAGGTGACACAAGTTATCAAAATCTGTGGGACACAGCCAAAGTAGTCCTGAGAGGAAAGTTTATGTCCATAAATGCTTATCTCCAAAAGTCAAAAAGATCACAAACAGACAACCTAATGAATCGACTCAAAGAACTGGAAAAAAAAGAACAGACCAACCCCAAGCCCAGCAGAAGAAAGGAAACTATTAAGATCAAATCAGAGCCTAATGAAATTGGCAACAGGGAAACTATAATGAAGATTAATAAAACAAAAAGATGGTTCTTTGAAAAAGTAAACAAAATTGACATGCCACTGGCTAAACTCACAAAAAACAGAAAAAAAAAACCTCTAATAAACTCCATCAGGAACAATAAAGGAGAAGTTAGAACTGATGCCTTGGAGATTCAAGATATAATTTATGAATATTACAAAAACCTTTATGCACACAAACTGGAAAACGTGGAGGAAATGGACAATTTTTTAGAAACATACAGCCTCCCTAGGAAGAAACCAGGAAGAAATAGAATTCCTGAACAGACCAATATCAAAGACTGAAATTGAAACAGCAATAAAATACATTCCACAAAAGAAGTGTCCCTGATCAGATGGTTTCACACCCGAATTTTATGACACCTACAAAGAAGAACGGGTGCCTATCCTGCAGAAATTATTCCACAGCATGAAGAACGATGGATTCCTCCCCAATGCAGTTTATGAAACCAACATAACCCTGATGCCCAAACCAGAAAAGGATGCAATAAAAAAGGAAAACTACAGACCAATATCCCTTATGAATATAGATGCAAAAATTCTCAACAAAATTCTAGCAAACCGAATCCAGGTGCTTATCAAGAAAATAATCCATCATGACCAAGTGGGCTTCATTCCAGAGATGCAGGGATGGTTCAACATACACAAATCTATAAACGTAATTCACCACATAAACAGAAGCAAACACAAAAACCATATGATTCTCTCAATAGACACAGAAAAAGCATTTGACAAAATTCAACACCCTTTTATGGTAAGAATGCTTAACAAAATAGGCATAGATGGGGCTTACCTCAAAATGATACAAGCCATTTATGACAAACCCAAAGCCAACATCATACTGAATGGGGAAAAATTGAAAGCATTCCCACTTAGAACTGGCACCAGACAAGGTTGCCCACTATCT
>NW_012149452.1:2236419-2270031 GCF_000956105.1 Propithecus coquereli
ACAATGAGATATCACTTATCTCCAGTGAGACTGGCCTTCATCAAAAAGTCCCAAAACAATAAATGTTGGCGTGGATGCGCAGAGATAGGAACATTCATACACTGCTGGTAGGACTTCAAACTAGTGCAACCTCTGTGGAAAGCAATATGGAGATACCTTAAAGAGATACAAGTAGAGCTACCATTTGACCCAGCAATCCCATTACTGAGTATCTACCCCAAAGAACAAAAGTCGCTCTATGAAAAAGACACCTGCACCCAAATGTTTATAGCAGCACAATTCACAATTGCAAAGATGTGGAAGCAACCCAATTATCCATCAATACATGAGTGGATTAATAAAATGTGGTGTATGTATACTATGGAGTACTATTAAGCTTTAAGAAACAATGGTGATATAGCACCTCTTGTATTCTCCTGGAAAGAGCTGGAACGCATTGAACTAAGTGAAGTATCCCAAGAATGGAAAAACAAGCAGCACATGTACTCACCATCAAATCGATATTAACTGATCAACGCATAAGTGCAAATATAAGAATAACATTTATTGGATGTCCGGCAGGGGGGAGGGGGCAGGGGGAGGAGGGGACGGATATATGCATACACAGAGAGTGCGATGTGCACCATCCAGGGGATGGACACGCTTGAAGCTTGGACTTGGGGGGAGGGGCAAGGGTAACAAACGTAACCTAAATGCCTGTACCCCCATAATATGCTGAAAAAAAAAAGAGTGAGCCCCCCGTCTCTACTGAAAATAGGAAAAAAAATTAGTTGGGATTGGTGGGGAGTGCCTGTAGTCCCAGCGACTGGGGAGGCTGAGACGTGAGGATCTCCTGAGCCGAGGACTTTGAGGTTGCAGTGAGCTAGGCTGACGCCACCGCACTCTAGTCCAGGCAACCGAGTGAGACTTATTCTCAAAAACAAACAAAAAAAATGCATTTAATACCCCAATAAATCTATTGTAAAGTAGAAAAATTGTAATCCACAGAACGTCTGTATTACATATGTATTATATATCACACTTGTATATTATTTAGTAAATAGTAGACTACTGAATTTTCAATTGATCTGTAATCCTTTACAGAGTAGGTAAATATTAGTACCCACATATAGCGTGGATTCCAGCAGAGGTAGACAACAAATTATTAAATAAGCAGTGGAGCACACTGACGGTCAAAAGCATTGTACAAAAGGAAAAATAAAACAGAGGGATCTCTGTGTATGGGACTGCTTCTTGCAGGGACAATTTGAGTGATTATGGTAAGCCTCATGGAGAAGTTGAAATTTAAGTAAAACTTCTAAAAATGGAAGAAAGGGAATTACCTAAGCAGCTGTATGGCAGAAGAGTGTTTCAGGCAGAGGGAACAGCAGAGCAGAGACCTTAAGCCGGTACGTTCAAGCAGTACCCAGAAGGCCGATGCTGGAGACAACTGAACAGGAGGGAGCATCATGGGAGACCAGGTCCAAGGGGAGACAGAGCTCGCTGCTGGAGGCCTTGCGCAGATTACACTGGCACTCACTTTTACTCTGAAATGGGGAGGCATGTGCAGGGTTTGTGCATAAAGGTAAGATGACCTGGTTTAAGTTTTAAAGGGTTGTCTTGTCAGCTGTGTTGGGCATACGCCCTTAGGTGGTAAGAACAGAAACAAGAAGGTGTTTTAATAGACAGTAAGCTTGGTGAGAGATGATGATGGATCAGACTGAGGCATAACGCGTGAAAATAGACGGAAGTGTTTGGATTCTAGGTATCATTTAAAGATATTAATGGAAATGGCCATAAAATGTGCCTTATATTATTTCTTATTTTTCTTAAATGTATAAGCTGTTACTTGAGGGGAAGTTTGCAGTAAAAGTTCTACATACATTTGAGAAAATGTGAATTTTTGTTGAGATACAAAACTTAAAATTTTCTCTTATTTAATCTTATTTATATTATTCAAACACTCTTAGACCATATTTCAATTTTATGTTCTTGGCTTGTCATGAACTAAAGGTTATGTATTAAACACTCCACTATGTGGTATTCTGCTTGATTTCTCCTGGCATCTCCACCAATTTTTGCTTTACAGATTTTAGTATGATGTCATTTGACACAAAAAGATTTATGTTATATTTTTTGTTTATGATTTCTAGCTTTTATTAACATAAAAGAAAACTCTTTCAATACTTTAAAGATTCTACTATTCACTACAAACATTTTCATTCCTTTTTGGAGAATTTTGTTGCTAGATTTCATCTGATGTGTTTTCCAACTTTTATTTGTAGCGTTTTTCATTTCAGGTATAGCACTGACAACAAACATAAAGATTACCTTGTTTAAATGCTCCGTAGGCATGCTTTCTTCACTATGAAACATGAGTCATAGAGATGTTTAGTACTTGTGTTCATGAGTATGTGGGCTATAAAATAACTCTACTTAGCAGCAAGTGGATCACCATACCAGGAATCAGTAGTTGTATAAGACACTTGTTGACATTTTAGAAAAGAATAGCATAAAAAAAAATAAATATAATAAATCCCTCCCAAATTCTAGTAAATTGGTGGTAATATTTACAGTATAACGATATCCCTCAAATGATGGACTCTAAATTCCATCCACAAATGGATAAGGTATTATGTTTTAAACCTTAAAGAATATTTCAAGAAAATGCCATAATTATACACCTTGTTGAAAAAATCCCACTCTGTCCATATGACTTGTGCCCTTCTTTTTAGCTCAAGTATTCTAAATTCGTTTTGTTTATAATCACAGATCATGTATGTTTTGATTATCTTGATATTCTTACAATAGTAATTTCTAATGAGAGATTATATTTCTTCATCTTGATTAAATCATCTTTAAACATGTACTTATATTCTATACTTATAATAGAAGTAACGTAGAGCCCATTAAGCAGAAGCTCTAGGTTCCGTTGCATAAAGGTGACATCATTTCCTCTCTTACCATATCAATCTTTCCCAGATTAGGGCAGTTCTACAGTTTACATCCCAAAATGAAGAATATATGTAGCTAAGCCATGATGGAAATGCGATATGAGAAAGAAATAAATCTATTTTTATAAGGCACTGATTTTTCTTTGTTTTATTTTGTTTTGTTTTGTATTGCTCTGTTACTTTTGCTCAAACTAGTGAAGCCAATACAGAAATTAGTGCCAGAAGTTGGGTTCCATTGTAATAACAACAAAAGTAAGATGCATAACTCTTGTTTTAAGGCCAGCTAGTACATGCGGAAAAAATTATGATTGTAGACTGCAAAAAAGATGACTCATAGTATATGGTGACAAAGTACTTAGGTATCACTGGCAGTACTGTGGGAACCATTGAAAGTGCTAACTAAGTTTGTGGCCTGCGGTGAAGAGTAGGGGAATTTACTGACAGGATTTTGATGCTTTCAGCTGCATTAAATACTATTAATCAATAATTTTAAAAACTCAGGAAAATAACTGTCACATAATTAAGCAGGACTTAAAGGGAACCCAGACTCTGGACTTGTGACATTAGAGCATGCAATTGATTCTCATTTACAATGGTGAAAGATAAAACCAGAAGGATCTTTAAGCAAGAGACTATTATTATTATAAAACCCAAATTTTTGTATAAGACCAAATATATATCGCAATTACAACCTTCGTTAAAATATCTTAATTGATTTAACTATGAAAAAATCACTGAGGAAAAGAAAAAAACGCCCTAAAATTGGGCTTTGCCACAAAATCCTGATAAGTTTGGTGTGCCTGTAACTAACCCTGGAGTGAGAGGCACGACGGGAAGGGAATTATCAATAAAGCCGTGTCACATAGAACTCAATGGAAGGAATCAAATAGACAAAAGCCTATGTTTTGAGAGATTTTTCCTGCCTAATGAATCACAAGTCTGAATCAAAAGATACAGTAATAACTCAAGACGTAAATTCATTGGGAGGTCACCGACTTTCTAATGGAAAATCAGCAACCTGAGAAGGCTTTTGGCCTTCAGTGCTTTCTTCAGATGTGGACCAGAGACAAACATCCTCACAGAGGGCAGAGCCACAAGCTATTAAGTGCAATGACTGGGGAGATAAATTGAGGAGAAGAATGAAAGCTTAATCAAGAAACATGACTCATTTCTTGTGACCTCTCAGCACTTCCTTGTCTGGGTTTCCTAAACACTATGGACCAGTGATTTCCATGTGGTTTGCTTTCCTCATTTTTATAATGGGTGTGATGAATATACTTAGATTAGCTCTACTCTACCATTTGAGGCTGGGTGGGTAGGAATAAATAACTAGGAATCACATAGGACCAAGATCATGAGACCCTGGTCTGACCCTGTGATTGGATGACACTGTTGGATTTTTTTTCCTTTGGGACAAGGGTTGAGTAGAATGTGCACATAGAAGATGAATACTTGTGACCAAGAAGATGGACAGTTTTAGATTGCATCACAAATCCCAAGCATTCTTTGCTTCTCTCTGAGGATGGATTTTAACTTCTTAAACTGTTACCATCAGTCTTGATCATGTAACTTTCTTCAGTCCATGAATTATTATGAGAAAAGTCACATTCCACTTGCAAGCAGAAGCTTTAAGAACAATCCTGTGGTATTTTGTGCTATCATAATATTAAGCTCCAGAGAGAGCTTAATATTATATGTCGTATATAATATTAACCTGGGTTTCAAAATGAAGACCAACAATAATGGAAATTTGAGATGAAAAATAAGTAAACCTTTGTTTGTACAAGTGAATTAAATATTGGGGTTCTTGGTAACCAAAACACAATCAAGAAAAAGCTAACCAGTCCACAAGCCCACCACTGATTCTAATTCATTTGACCTACCCCAGGAAAAATAAATAAGTCTTAAGAAAATGTCTTTGTGATTTCTCCCCAAAGATGGTTGATTTGAAGTATCTTTGTTTTCATTATTTCTCTTGAAATATTCTAGAAAAAAAAAGGAAATTGATGAAATTTTTAAAAATCCACTAAACCAAATAATTACGTGGCTACAATCCCAAACTTCAGATTACACTGTAAATAAGCATTATTTTTCCAAAGTCAGCTCACTGACTATTTAACTGATAGACTAGATCAGAGTAGGTTAACAAGACAGAAGAAATAGGGACAGCCTTGCTGGACATGCTGGAATTCCTTAGGAGACCCAGAACTGGAGGAGCTACCATGAATGAGGTCATCCTTGACCTGGTTTTGGTCTGTGACCTAGCTTCTCAGGTGAGGGAGAATGCCAGGGGAGATACAGGGTGGAAGAAGGGGACACTGGGGTTGGAGTGCAGTGTAAAGAGTCTGAGACTTCATATCGCCGGGAACAAAGTAACAACAGAATAAATACAGTGGGCAGTACATAGACAGACATAGTAGAAATGAGAAATAGTAGAGATATAAAATTAATATTTAGAGAACTTAAAGATACAAAATACAAAGGAGATTCAAATACTCACAATTAGTACTTTTAATGAAGAAAACAAAGATAACTGTATGCAAAGAAGCGTATCTGAAATGATGTCCATCAAATGTAAAAGATGATTATTTCTGAAGCAATAATTCAGATGATTTTTGCTTTTCTTCCTTTAATTTTTCTATATTTCATGATTTTTACTTTATTCTTTCTCTTTTATAATGAATATGCATCATTTCAAAATTAAATCATACTTCTAAAATGAATTGACTGCTTTTGTAAGAAGCTAAGCAGCGAGATTCTCAGGAACACCTCCGACTGTGCTGGCCAAACTCTTGGCCCTGTGGCCTTCCAGCAAGCAGTGGTTCATGAGGCCCACCCCAGACCTCACATTCTTCATCTGCAACATACATGGATTTTCCTAGCTGATTTATCAACTATCTTAAGGCTGTGTGCTATGCAGTTCTAACTAGATTCCCAGTGACTTGAAGAATTAAATTGTGGTTGAGATAATAAATAGAAAGTGCACTTTGGAAATTATGGAAGACAAATAGCCAAGATTAAACAAATTCTGGCCACATTCCAAAATTTATATCATTATATCGATTAAAAGAGAACATATGGATTGCACCTTAATCAGTGCCCAGTGAACATTGAACTGACCTTGGAATCATGGCCAATATCGGAGTGCACGTTTTCATCAGTTTCCTTCGGCAGGCACTGAAGAGCCAAGCGGAGACACTATGATTGTGCCTGAGGGCTGGAATTTATTATATTTTCAGTAAAAACAATTTTTGAAGTAAGATGATGGTTTTCCTCTGAATTGTTTCATTAAAATTTGATCAGAGAGAAGAATGTTTCTATTTAACTCCAGAAAATGTAATTTGGCTTCCACCCACGGAGCGAAGTTTTCTACAGCATTGTTCATGGTTGTGGAGAGTGCCTGTGTGAATTATTTTTTCTTGTGAAGTACGATTCCAAAAATACAGCCATCAGGAACAACACAATACATTTCTCAAAAGTATTTGCCTTGTAAAAACTACCTGCTTGCGGTAAATTATGGTCCATTTATAATATCTCCCTGCGTGCCACTTCTTGTAGATGTTCTCAAATGTTTGGTTGCACTAAACAGCAGTTGTGCTTAGCTTTGGACCCTTCACTGGATAAGAAATGTCATTTTCAAACTAATCTTTCTCATTCATTAAATATTTAGGCTCCCCTACTGTAGGGCTAGAGGCACAATAAAGGTGCAATTTCCTTATTTACATGTATTAGAGGGAGAAGATTTGTCCATTTTGGTGTTCAGTTCAACTGCAACAAAAATGGTCTAACTATCAATACTTAATCTCAAAAAAGTTTGTTTTTTTCTCAAAGGGACTCCAACCCAATGTTATGCATGTTATCATTTCTACCAACAAAACATAATGGAAAGTAAGATTAATGATATTTTAAAAGATCATGAGAGAATTCTGTTCAAACCATTATCAGTAAAAGTTCATATTTCTCCCTTTATTGTATCTCACAGGCTAGCAACAAACCATGTGTTAAAACAAACAAATAAACAACAAAATACAACACTCTCTTGACATGATATGAAAAGAACACAAATGATTCCATTTAAAAAAAAAAGCAAACCTTCCATTAGGTTTTGTTGTTGTTAAGTCTGAGATGGAAAGTTAGCACCAAGGATTTGTAGTTTGAAATGTAAAACTCTTTGAACCAAATGGTACAATGAACTGTGCATGTACACACACACACACACACACACACACACACACACACACCATCAACAAACAGCAAAAATATTGAGCTGTGGGAGTCAGAACATTGGCTTCCATCTTCCCCTCCCCCTCATGTCACTTACCTGATTATATTATGTAATATGGCCAGAAGGGATCGCCTAGGTGGGCTTGATCTAACCACATGAGCCCTTAAAAGTAGAGGCAAAAGATTATTTACAAGCTAAGAACAGCACTGGGCCAACAGCCAGTTAGGGAGTGAGACCTCAGTACTACAACTGCGTGGAAGTGAACTCACCCGAATGAACCTAAAAGTCGGTTTTCCCCCAAAACCTCCAGATAAGAGCGTGGGTTGGCCTAAATTTGGATTTTCACCTTGTTACGTCCTAATAACGAACCCAAGTGAGCCACACTGTGCCTGGACTTCCAACTCATGGGAGATTGTGAGGTAATGTTCCTTGTTTTAGGCCCATACATTTGTAATAATTTTGGGGGAGCAAGTGGATATCTAATAAACATAAGCACATCTTCTTTTTAAAATGAAGTGACTAATGCCATCTTTGAGGGCTTTAAAATGACCAGCAGCTTCCCATCACCCAAAAGATTATTTAGAAGTTTTTATTTATTTATTTATTTTTTATTTCAGCAGAAACTATCATGAGAGCAAACAACCTACAGAATGATAGAAAATATTACACATCCGATAAAGGGTTAATAACTAGAATCTATATAGAACTCAGAAATATCAGCAAGAAAAAATCAAACAGCCCTATCAAAAAGTGGGCAAAGGACATGAACAGAAACTTTTCAAAAGAAGATAGATTAATGGCCAACAAACATATGAAAAAATATTCAACATCTCTAATCATCTGGGAGATGCAAATCAAAACCACAATGAGATATCACTTAACTCGGGTGAGAATGGCTTCGATCAAAAAGTCCCAAAACCATAAATGTTGGCAAGGATTTGGAGAAGATTTTTTTTTTTTTAAATAAAACAAACACATTAGCTTTTTTCAAATGGATTAGACTCTAGTGGAAAGTGTCCTTTATTGGTAAATGAGGTGGCCCCCATAACTTGGCTGAATAGTTTATAAGGTGTTTGAACTAAATACTTTAGGAGGTGCTTGAACAATGTTACTTAACTGAATCCCCAACCAATTCAGAGGTGGTTAACTACATTTTCAGGTAACAGACGAGGTCTCCAAGCCTCAAATAAGTAAAATGGCTTGTCCAGAATCACAGGTTCACCTTGAACCCAAGGCAATGGGCAGAGGACTTTCCTTGGACATTATCATTGCTACTCTGGGAAGCAACAGAGAAAAATTAAGTCTGATATAGGAGAACTGGAGAACACCAGAGACTTAGAATCCAGGGCTTTGTTAACTACACAGATCATTTTGTCTCTACCTCCACCCAGAGTAGAGATGAGGAAAAGCAAGATATTTTTTGGAAGATCATTGTTCAGCTATAAACTTCTTCTGGAGTTGGGCTGATGTGAAAATAGTTTACACAGTACTGGAATACTACACTTATTCATAAAAATGCCCAGCTAGCTGGAAGTAGCCTTTGTATTTATTGCCTATTTTTATTTTTTAAAAAAGGTTCTCATAGGGTTCCTGAAGACTAACCAGCTCTAATTGGAATTTTAATTAGAAATTCTGCATTATTCTGATTCATTGATAGAAGCAATTTTCAAGAAGATTCTTCTTCCATGAACTTCATTATGTTTCTCATGTATTTTTCCCCAATAAAGACAAGTTTCTTCAGGCTAGAGATTGGATTCTCTTCTTCTTTGTAGTCTCAACAAATGGCAGAGGCCTGCCAATAAGTGCATAGTAGGTACTTAACTAATGATTTGAAATAAATAAATGTGACGAAATCCCTCCCAAGTCCACAAGATTTGACTTTAGCATGGCCTTTATCAAAAACCTGACAGAGAATTAGTGTTTCAGTCTATTGAAATGGTCTTGAAAATAATGAACTCAAATATATTACCAAATGTGTGTCTAAAGGGGGCAAAAATGAATTGGGTGTTTTCTTCCCAAAAAATTCAGTTATACATGACCTTGAAAAAGACATATAAAAGAATAAAAGAATAAGGGTGGTAGAGGTAATTTTGCAAAGTTATGAAAGAGAAATATATCATTTTACCCAGGTTCATTCTACGTGTTTTGATTTTCTAGAATGAGTTGACCCACAATGAAGAATAAAAGAGGCCATTTAAACACATATTTGCATTTGGAACTCGTTACTTCTAAAATAGGCTGAATATATGTAGATGCATGCATATTTTAGGAAGAATAATATGAACTGGTAGATAGATGACAGCTACATAAAGTATTACTGAGGTAAGGGGAAAATGTTTTCTGGAGTTAAGTCCATAAAGTTTTGAATTTGACATCATGGAATTTAAAACAACTTCGCATTGCCCATTCCCACTTGCCTTTTTTTTTTTCTCTGCTGAGGAAGAACATTTGACCTCTGTTAAGAAAAGGGCAGTTCCAGCAACCTTCCTTATAACAAAGAAAGAGAGATCTTAATGAGATGAAGTCAGTTCAAACACCAAAAGAGAAAGTCAAAGAATCTATTAAGATAATGGGCTTGAGAGAACCAGGAAACTCAAACAAGAACACCTACGACAGGACAAGGTAGTTGGGCACCCACTCAGCCTGCAGGGTCATATGTGTGGGCATTGGTCCTCTATGCCACTTAGCAGATTTTCTGGAGACAGGGATGGAGGTGAGGATGTTCTTACAGAGACCAGCCCATGCATGAGATGAAATAATAAAACATTGTGAATGTTCAGCCATTTTTTAACATTGGCGATTTCATGTTTCAACCTAGAGTTTAAAACAGATAATGAAACACATTCAAGAAAATACTATTCTTTCTCAAAAAGAGTAGCAAGTACACTGAAAATACTTTTTATCACCTTGTTATAAATTGCTACACATGGGCACTTTGAAAGAAAATTTATCTAAATTCACATATCAAATCAGTATGCTCTGCTTCCCAGGGCCAGCAAAAAGGTTTGTCCTTCCTAAAACTTTTTCATTCGTATTCTGTATAATATGCATGAAATATAGAGTTGCTTAACTTTCTTTTGGGAGATCATTGCACCATTCACTGGTTCTCATTAAAATCTTTTTCCTCCTGATTCCCATCTTAAATTTTCCTTTCATTAATTTCTTCCATTATGCCTAGTCATGCCCAATTTTATGTGAATATATGTGCACCACTCTTTAAAAATAACCCCACCAGATTATTTCAGAAGAAGAATATTTGATTATAACACTTGAGGAAGTGCAAGCTTTGTACTCATATCCAAGTGGCAGATTCATATTAATGTTTAATGCCTATTCATCATAAAAAAAACCTTTTTTATTTTTAGTATGCAAAAATTTAATTGTTAATTAAAATTTCAGTAGCATATATCTTGGGAACCTGGAATTCAAGAGGCCTGATGAAATGTAAATGATTTGATGCAAATGCTAAAATGGAACCAGGGGTCAGACATAATTTATCACTGCCACAACTAATCACGGGGATTGTTAAAGGGGTAAGAGGAAAATCAAGGCCATTTTATTTACATATGTCAAAATAATAGCAATGTTGAGCAGCACAGAAACATGTTTTCATGCTCCCATTTTTTAAAAATATAATACCCTCCCCTTACATATGGAGGACACATGCCAAGACCCTCAGTGGATGCCCGAACCCACAGATAGTACCAAACCCTATATACACTGTATTTTTCTGATACATGCATATTTACGATAAAGTTTAATTTATAAATTAGGCACAATCATGGATTAACAACAACTAAAAATAAAATAGAACAACAATAAACATATCGTAAAAATATGCACAACTACTCTTGTGCTTTGGGGCCATTATTAAGTAAAATAAGGGTGACTTGGACACAAGCACTGAGATACCAGGATAGGTGATCTGATAACCTGATATCTGAGAAAGCTCCTAAGTGTCTCAGGGGCTGGGAGCTCTGTATATGCCAGAGAAAGGAAGGACTCACCTGCCAGGTGCCATGGAGTAGGACAGCGTAAGATTTCAGCCCCATGCTGCTCAGAATGGCACATAATTTGAAACTCAATGAGTTGTTTCTTTCTGAAATTTGTCATTTAATACGTTCAGACCTTAGAATCCTTAGAAAGTGAAACTGCAGATAAGGAGGACGACTCCAACCCTCTCTTTAGCACACTTCTTGCAGTCACCACCTCATTTCTCTTCTTCCCTTTCCCAAAAGTTTCTTCAAGGACACGTCGGTATATCCTGCCTCCGTTCTCTATCGAGCCCACTCCCACCAGGCAGTAGTCCCTACAACTTCACCGAAACTGTTCCCGTCAAGGTGCTCAGGACTTCCACATGATAAATGTAGTGCTACTTCTTCTGTAGCTATATGTGACATTATTCACCATTCTCCTCCCCTCAAAACACTTTATTCTTTTGATTTCCAGGATACCACAATGTGCTCATCTTCCCCACACCCAGTCCCTGGTGACATCTTTGCAGTTTCTTCTTCATCTCTGTTCATTAAATGTTGGAATTCAAAATTCAATATTTGTGTCTTTCCCCTCTTCTATGTAGACTCATCTCTTGGTGCTCTTATGATTTTAACTGCAATCTACAAGCTCATATGTCCAGATTTATAACTCCAATTCACACGTGTGCCCTGACCTCCAGAACCTATGTCCAAATGTTCACTCAGTATACCCACTTAGCATCTCTAAAACTGAGGTCCTGCTATACTCCCCCCACCAAACCTGCCCTTCCCGCACGATTTTGCAAGTCAGTTAATGGCACTACAACTTAATGCTCAAGACAAAAGCCTTGTAGTCAGTCCTGACTTCTCTTTCTCTCACACTTCACCTACAAATCATTGATAGATTCTGTCAACTTTACATTCAAAGTATGTATAGAGTGCGCTGACTTCTCATCCCTTCCACAGCTATTCCTGTGGTCCACACCACCGTTACAAATACCTGCTTTGTTGTAACCACCATCTTCCTGGTGTCTCACCTTCCACGCATACCTTGCATCAGCCTGTTTTCAATACAACATCCAGATCTGCTTTGTGAAAACACGGATCAGCCATACTGCTTCTCTATCAAAATCTTCAGTGATTTCCCCTCCCTCTTGGAATATATGCAATATATTATAAACGTGGCACAATTTAATTAAATAAACTCACACTTTTGTCTGTTACCACATCTTTCAAAAATATTGATTTGAATTTCTCCACATTGGAAGGCATTTAGAGATATATAACTTAAAGTCCAGGCCATATGGAAATTGTAAAATTCACTTTGGAATACTATGAGGGGTACCTCAAAGAGATACACAGTCAGTTGTAGAGAAGTTAGGACTGAGACACAGCCATATGTTGAAGGAAAAAGCATGTTGTGTGTAGTAAAACACCTCAGGCAGAGAATTCAGGGACTGATTTTCCATGAGCCCCAAATTTAAAGACACAAGAACAGATGATGATGGCAGCCATGGTTTTGGATTTTAGCTGCTTCTTAAATTGGTAACTGTACTATTCAATGTTAGTGACATTTGCGGTAATGATTTGTCTGAGAAACATTGAGAGTCAGCTACTGTATTTAAAACAGGCTACAATATTAAAAACTGTGATTTGCTGTTGATTTGTGTTCTGCCTTAGTTAAGAAACTTAGATATGCTGATGAAACTTGCCATGCTCTTGTGTTCTCACTGTTCTTTGTGATGCAAAATATAAGTGATACAAACAAGACCCAGCGTTCTGGACTTTCTGGTTCCCTTGCTCATAACAACACTGTTATCCTGCGCTGAGAAATTTTATATCAATTGCTTAGAATTTTTGGTTTCTCTGTTTCCAATAGTTTGTATTGTTCATCTGACTGTAAATTTTTTCTAGCATATTTGTTTGATTCTAGTCCTGTTACATTGCATTTTTATGTCATGACTCTGAGGTATGTTATTTCTTTGGTATGCTCCTCTCTCAAGAGATTTGGGTTATGCCACTCTTTTAAAAATTAAAAAAAATAAACTCTATAAAATTGATTTTTCATCTTATAATAGATCATATCTTAAAATCAAGTAAACATAGTAAAGTAGCAGTAATATTTTCCACAGTGAAATTTTGGAATTACCTATTATCTATTTAAGCCCAGGAATTATTTTAATTTAGTATAGCTCTCAAATCAGCTTTTTTGTTTTTCCTCAATGCCATGGAATTGAGATCTAATATTGTGTTTCAAGTCTTTGGAATTTTTGTTGGAAAGATTCCCTTCAAGGCTATATCACAAATGAAAAATGTTACTTCTATCTCAGAAGTTCAGTGTCTTGAGACTATTGTGTAAAATTGTTAAATATCTGCTCTCTAAGAGCTTTGCATTTTAATTTTTTGTAACTCAGTCTTGTAGGTCTAGACTGGCACCTTTCATATAGTTGAGAGTTAGAATTATGAATCTCGACAATCTCTTCGATTCACCATATCTTAACAATTTATTTACACCTATAAAAGTCAAATAATAAATAAGGTCTTAACAAGCAGTTATTACAATTACGCATGAGATACCCAGGAGGAAAAAATAACCTATTATTTAATTTTTCCATCTTCTCCTATGTGTTTTTATTAATAATATTTTATGTGAGACAAGTAGTCAAATAGTTAGCCAGTATTAGTTGCATAAGCTGAACCTATTTGAAGAGTTTGATTAACACAGAGAAGCACAGTTTTGGGAAAAACAATTCTAGGTTTATTGCCTATAGCTAGTTTTCCAAATGTTCTGCTGCGAATGAGCCAATTTCTGTTTAAATGGATACTTATCTTCTTCCATCTAGCAAGAGAATTCATTTGGCCTTGACAGAAGCAAGATAAATAAAGATGTGTTGGCTTTAAGTGCCTCAGGACACTTGCATTGGGAGGAGTCAGTAAAAAGAAATACAGACAGTATTCTTTTGCTCTTCTTCCATGTACTATAATCAATATTCTCCCCAAGTAACAGGACTCGCATCTAAATGGACCAGTCTTCTTTGATTAAGCTCTGAACTAAGCCCCAGGACAGCCTCAGCTGTTCATATTTGGATGTAAAATCATGTGGCTGACATTTGGAGTTTTCATCAACCATTTTGGTGTTAAACATGAAAAAGAGATAGACCTTTTCTAAGTATTGCTAATTAATGCTCTCTGACCATGTGTTATCACAGGCCAATGTTGAGAATTTCAATGTTTTTTTTTTTCTCCTTAAAGTCCTAATTGTCAGTATTGTTATAATGCCTGATTCTGTTTCCTGACTTCTGCTTAATTAAGCACATGTTGGGTATGGTGGCAAGTGGAATTTTCATTCTGTTTCTCTAAATGTTTTCCTCACTGGTTAAATTAATTTCATTACTAAGTCCAGGAGGAAGCAATGTCTTATTTTTTTTTTTTTTTTTTGAGTTTAGAAATATTTAAAGGTGAGAAACATTCTTAAATGGTCTCAAATAATTAAGGACATACAATTTCACTTTTACTACCCTAACAAGAAGAAGGTATTAGAATAGAAATAAAACTGTATATATATATTCACTGGCTATTTAAGCCACTTGTATTTCAAACCACAATGATTACAAATATAATGAAAATATGAGGGTCCCACAGAAGTGACACAGGTTTTTATGCCACGTGTTTCTGAATCTGCCTTTTACACACTACATAATTTGGAGTTAAGTACATAATCTCTCAATCTCATTGACGAGGCAACTGCATGTACATGTTTTTTGCAACACTATTCACCATAGGCAAGATGTGAAATCAACTCAAGTGCCCATAAATGGATGAACCGATAAGGAAAATGTGGTACACATACACAATGGAATATTATTGAACCATAAAAAGAAAGAAATCTCGCCATTTGCAGCAACATGAATGGAACTGGAGGACATTATCGTAAGTGAAATTAATTCACTTTGAAAATCCTCATTCCTACATGTCCCGGAAAACTCAGGCATCATCTTCCCCAAGAAACCTTTCCAGAAACCGGGTCACCTACATGGGGTGATTATTGTGGATTTACCCCCTTGTGGCAACATGTCATATTGTGCTGGTGCTTGCTGTTTGCCTGGGTAGTCCCCACCTCCACTAGATTGCAGCTACATAGGTCCGGGCTAATCCTCTCTTCTCTACAGGACTTCATGTATGAGCTAATGAAGCTGCAAAAGATTAGCCACAGTTAACTAATCAGAGGGGGACATATATATTCAACAGGTCAAGACAAAAGATCCCAAATCTGCCCACACGTCAGGATTAAGTGAATATTATTTTAATTTGAAGAAAATTGTTCAAATTTAATAAAATATCTAAAAGAAAATCTTAACATAGAAATACAATGTATTTCTGGATGAGACAACTCAATAATACAATACCACCAAATCTCACTGAATTAATGTGATCCCAATCAAAACCCCAACTGAATGGTCCATGGAATTCAAGATTTTTTTTGGAAAATGTATATGAAATAGAAAATGCACAAGAACAGGAAATAATATTTTTGTAAGGAAAAACACATGGGGCCACCAGACTGAGTAGGTTGCAAAAACATATTTCAAAGCAATAGTAATTAGGTTAGCATTTGATTAGCTCAAGAATGAGCAAAAATATTTTTAAAATATAATCCAGAAAGAAATCCATGAATATGTGATAATTTATTTGCATTAAGTGTGACATTTTAAATCAGTGGGGAAAGAACTATTCAATAAAATGTATTTAAACTACTTATTAGTTGGGAAAGAAAGCCAAGTACAGGCAGTCCCCAGGTTATGGATGAGATACATTCCCAAGAACATCTTTAGGTTGCATTTGTATGTAATTTGGATCTCTGATGAATAATGCATCATAATGATACTGTAATGGCTCATGTGCAGTAATAGTAATATAGTGTAATAATGTAATAATAATAATGATACTCCTGTACTGTAATAATAAGTTACAGAAACTATTGTGCTTTTTCTTTTAATTCAAACAAATGGAATATAAAAGAAAACTCATACAAAAAATTTATATAGGAGATAGGAGAAATTTCAGTAAAGAATATTAAAGATTAACAATCAACTAATGTTGCATCAATGCTGGACTAACAGTAATGTTATACTTATTTTGATCCTCTTCTAACCAAATCAATAATAACCTTTCCATTCCAATAATCAATGTACTATGCTGCTTAGTAATAATGGATGCTTTCGTTGGAGCACTGCCTTTCACATATTCCATTATTCTTACTTTATCCTTTATAATTGCTCTGATAATCTAGCAATTGAAGCCTAATGCTTTCCCAATGAAGGATGGCATCTGGCCTGTCTCCGAATGCTTAATCATTTCTACTTTCGTTTCCAGTGTAATCACCTTTTTCTTTGTTGCAGGGTCACCTGGACTTCCAGTGAATTTTTGCTTTGGAGGCGTAGTCATAAGAGTAAACACAGACTCATAAAGTCAAAGAAAAACGTTAGGATGAAAGTGATGCCGTTCGTAAGCAGCAGTGTAAACAACGAGACCAGCTGCTGGCACAAAGATGCGGTGCCAATAAACCGCTTACGCCGGACAAGTTTGTTTACTTGCCCAGAAGAGCTAGTCCCGGAATTATTAATTTAATTATTTACTTGTAAATTATCCTTATGGGGAGCCGCGGGAGGCTGTTTATGAGCCCAGGATTGCCCTAAGGCCAGTTGTCCGTAATGCAGGGTCTGCGGTACCTAGATCCCACACACAGACACACACACACATTTAGTCCAATTGGATCAAATGTATATAAATAAGCCCTTAAAATACTTAAGGAAAATAGAGGATAATTTGGTTTTGATATTGGGATAAAGAAGGCCTTTAAAATAAAGCACAAAATATTTTAAAAAGACATAAATTTATCAAGATTAAATAATAAACTCATGTAACAAAAAAGAAAATGCTGTAACAAGGTGAAAAATAAAGTAATAGAATAATAAAAATATTTTCAGCTCATTTTCTAGATAAATTTCTAATATCTGGAGTATACAAAAATACCTAAAGTCTATAAGAAAAGAATAAATGAAAACATAAATTATATAAGTAATCAATTTATATAGGAAATACAAATTGTCAGCAACTCATGAAAAGACACTAAATCTCACTAGTGACCTATAAAATGCAATAATAATAAACTAATTAAACAGCAAATAAATAAACAATTATGTTGTAACATTTTTTTCACTCAAAGGGATAATGTTGAATATTGTGGTAGGTCCAGGGACTACATTGATGACAGCACTTTAATCTGTAGAGCAGTTTTATAGTGCAATTTGGCCGCCTTGGTAAACACTGAAAATGTGCATACAATATGATTCAACAATCCCAATCATTTATACACTTGAAAAACAAATCTCAATATTAACACAAGAAGGTACGTGAAAAATATATTTTGCAGCACTGTTTATAATAGAAATCTAAATATTCATCAAAAGAGAGCAGTAAAATAAGTCACCATCATTCCAAACCATGAGATAATATCTGGCAGTTAAAAAGAAATAATATAGTTCTGTACGTATTAACTTGGGAATCCTCACAGACATATTTAGGTGAACAATGTGGTACTCTCACAAATATTATTCACATCGCTTCCACATTTTCTCACAGCCTAGGATTTAGAAGAGTTAGAAGAAATGAGTCTAATACCTATTCCAGGTGAGCTCTAATTATCTCAGTTCGCTTGGGGTAAGACCATCTTTTACAACTGATTGGTTCCGGTGTCGCAGGCCTAAGACAGTTGGCTCATGCCATTCTCCTTCCAAAGGAGATCCTCAGGAAAAGCATGTGACTCAATTCAAATTAATGATCTGTGTGAAGGAAGTTTTCTAGAATCTTCTGTCAAGGCAGATCTCAATCTTCTAAAAGAAAGCGGAGAATCTTTTTTCTCTTCATCTAGACAGTGCACAATTCAGCTATAAAGCTTAGAATTGCTGTAGTCTCTTTTCTCTTCTCACAGCCTAATAATGTACATGTATTTATTGGACTATTATTTGTTTTCTCACTTTCTCACTGCAATGTAAGTTCCATGATAACAGTGACTTTAACTGTTTTATTCTCCAATATATCTTCATCGCTCAGAAGCACAATCGATCCTTAATAGGAACTCAGAAAATGTTTGTTAAATGAATAAAAAAATCTTCCCCGAGAAAAGATCCACAACAGGGGACAGTAAATCTGAAATAATCAGAGCAAAATGAAACCGTACTCCAGGTTAAAGCACACAAGAGCCTTCTACTCCTTCAGACTTTTCAGTTCTGTACCAAGTACCCTTCAATATTGATAGCAGATTAGAGGTTGAGGATGTTTGGAGGGGTTCTGTAACAACAGCAACAACAAGAAATCTCATACTGCCAAAAAATTATAACAGCATATGTTGTCTAACACCCATTTGTAGGAAAAAAGAAAACCTAAAGATCTGCATATATGTATAATTACATGCACACATACAGAGAAAAATATCTGAAAGGGTACTGACTAAATTAAAGTACTAAAACTAAATAATGTCTTGTTTGGATCTCAGGGTTGTAATCTTTCCAACTACTCAATTCTGCCAAATCAATGATTTCTTATTAGAAAATACTTCCAACCTACTCCATGTCAGTTTAGCAGAACTGATCCAACAGTTATAAACAAACATAGTGAAAAGACTTTTACTTATTACTGATGCTCTATCTTCATCACAGCAAGCATCGTTATTCCCCACAATCAGTCCTCCCCAAATGGCTTACCACTGGATGTACTAAATGACACTATTGGCCCTCTCAGTTGCATATCAATGAGGGCATTTTAAAGAACATTGTATTATCTTGCCTAAATGATTTCATTTGTTTTCCCATCATGCTATCATAAAGCCACAGATCTTTTAATAACCCCAACATTTTCTTTAATTCAGGGTGATTTGGACATTGCTATTTTAGAAAGCAGATTTCAGCTCAAAAGAAAGGAGTTTATGGTTCCATCATTTGTTCATGTAGGGATGCATCAGTCTTTTAGCTTAGCTATTGAAACAGGGAGTGACAACTTTTCAGATTTCTGGGAAATCATAATGCATAGTATGGGGTTAGAAAAGACGATCGTATTTGCTATTGTCTAACAAAAACATGATGATTAATGAAAAGCAATTTCGTTACAGAGTATGGACAAGAACTAGGATACTAACCTATGACCTAAAGTTAATTCATGAGGAGGGTTGTGCCTCATAGGGAAGGCAGCACTATCATTAACTGGGACTCTTTAAAAACTGAGATTAACTAGGTATTATTATTCCCGTTTTATAAATTATGAACCTGTAGCTCAGATAGTATACCACTTGTCAAATATCAATTGTTAAAAAGCAACAGACCTAGAATGCAAATCAAGTTTTGCTGACTCGAAATACAGTGATGAAGAAGTTGATGATTAAAGTTTGTGATGTGTCAAATATTCCCCTGCTCATTAATGAAAGATCAATGTGGCCTCACTAAAGGAGCTTTCAGCCATTGCTCCTTTCACATAGAGCCAGCTGTGTGATATTTAGAAAATCACACTGGGTCTCGGTTTCCTTGCCTGTACAACTAGGACCAGATTAGTAGCAGGGATATACACTTTTCAGTAATTCTGACTTGGATACTGAACGCATCAGTAACATTTATCACATAAGTACTTTCCAAAATACAAGTGGGAGGATGCAAATAGCACATCCTATCTACATGCAAAAGGTAGATATGCCTCAATGAATGAGTCTTGAATTTTTATATATATTTTTCAAAATACCAAATGATGTTCCTTTTTAGAAAGTGAGACTTTGATAAAATGATGAAATAGAATATGGTAAAAAGAAAGATGGTGTTAGTTCAATTTCAGTATCCAAGGGACAGAAAGAGTAAATAGACAACAGTAACAAAAATATATTAATATTAAATGAATACAATGAAATATTATATTGAAGATGAAAGGAAGAAAGAAATGTACATGTGAATGAATCTCCTGAAAACAACATTGAGAAAAACACAGAAAACTGCAAAAACATATATTTAGTATAAATATAAATAATATATAAATATAGGTATATTCATATATACATTCTTATATTTAATACAAACTTTGGGAAGATTGTGGTAGAAGGGTATAGATTTTGACTTTCTTCAAATCCCCAATAAAAACATGTGTAATAAGTACATGCCTAAACCGGTATCAGTGTACAACATTTACAACAAAATTGGGTAAAAAGGCATATCCACACAACAAAATACATTTAGATGGTAATAAGCCATCGATTGACACAATGTTTGCATGGATTGTATTGGCATCTGTGCAGGAGAAAGCAAAGAGAAATAATGGGGGACCTGACATACTTAAGAATATAAGAACAAAAAATAGCCAATAGGTTTTCCTTGGAAAACATGTCAGATAATCCAAAAATATCAGCTGAAGCAGGAAGAATGAGAGCATCACAATATTATGAAATGTCTGTACTACTTAAAGTGATCTGCAGAGTCAATACAACCCCTACCAAAACACCAATGACATTCTCCAAATAGAAAAAAAAATCCTAAAATGTTAATGAAACTAAAAATGACCCTGAATAGCCAAAGCAAACAGAAAAAAGCGGGAGGCATCACACTACGTGACTTCAAAATATATTACAAGGTGACAGTAACCAAAGCACTGTGATGTAGGTAGAAAAATAGATGCATAAACCAATGGAAAAGAACAGAGAACACATAAATAAATCCACATATTTATAGTCAACGGATTTTCAACAAAGGTACCTAGAACTTACATTGGAGAAAGAAGATACTCTTCAATAAATGATGCTGAGAAAACTGGATGTCCATACACAGGAGAATGAAACTGGACTCCTATTTCTCACCATATACAAAAATCAACTCAAGATGGATTAAAGGCTTAAACATAAGACATAAAACTATAAAACTACTAGAAGACAAACATAAGGGAAATACTTTAGAATATTGGTCTAGACAAAGATTTTATTGCTAGAACTTCAAAAGCACAGTCAACAAAAATAAAAATAGACAAAAGGGACTCTACTAAACTAAAAAGTGTCTGCACAGCAAAGGAAACAACAGAGTGAAGACACAACCTAAGTGGGAGAAAATACTTGTAAACTACTTATTCAACAAGGCTCTAATATCCAGAATGTTCAAGAAACTCAATAATAATAAAAACATAATCCCATGAAAAAGCGGGCAAAGTACATGAATAGACATTTCTCAAAAGAAGACATACAAGGACCAATGAGTACATGAATGCTCAATATCACTAATCAGCAGAGAAATGTAAATCAAAATCAAAATGATGTATCATCTTACGCCAGTTAGCATGGCTATTATTAAAAAGATACAACTAACAGATGCTAGTGCGGATGCAGAGAAAAGGGAACTCAGGTACTGTTGATGTGAATGTAAATTAGTACAGCCACTATGGAAAACAGTATAATGTTTTCTCATAAAACTAAATATGGAACTACCATATGATTCAGCAATCTCACTACTGGATATTTATCCAAGAGAAAGAAAATCAGTATATCAAAGGGATACCTGCACCCCCATATTTATTGCAGCTCTATTCACAATAGAAAAGATATGGAATCAAACTAAGTGTCTATCAATGGATGAATGGATAAAGAATATATGGTACATATACACAATGGAATGCTATTTGGACATAACAAAATGAGATCCTATCATTTGCAACATCAGTGAAACTGTAGGTCATTATATTAACTGAAATAAGCCAGACACACAAAGACAAACATCACATAGTCTCAATCACATGTAGGAGCTACAAAAGTTGATCTCAAATCTTAGAATTTCTTTCAATACTTCTACAAAGAATCACTCTCTTTGCAGAGATTACAATGACAGATACTAGAGGTGTGTAAGGACTGGGAAGGGGATAGAGAAAGGTTGGTTAATAGGTATAAACATACAGTTAAATAGAAGAAATATGTTCTAATGTTCGATAGCAGAGTAGGGTGGCTATAAACAATGTATATTTCAAAGTAGCTGGTGGACAGGACTTGAAATGTTATCAACACGGAAATGATAAGTACTCAAGGTGGTGAATACCCTAATACCTTAACTTGATCACTACATAGTCTATGTATGCAACAAAATGTCACATGTACCTGATAAATATGTTCAAATATTGTGTATCCAATAAAAAAGTGCTAGCTGTTGGGATACAAGGATGAAAAAGACATAGTTCTATTTCCAAAGAGCTCATTATCTAATGGAAGTGACTAATAAAAATAAATCTATAGTGAGATACGTGTCCAAGACTAGCTAGCTGCTCATCAAACATATTTCTTCCTATCACCTGGACACACGACCATTCCTGGCTTCCCTTTCACTGGTTGTGGCTATGTTAATGGGCTCTATGTAAATGACTGTGAGCAGAATTGAATCTAACACTTCCACAGCTGGGTTCAAAGAATCTCTGTCTGCAACCTTTAATGATCTTTATCCTTCTCCTGTCAATTTGGAAGCCACATGTCAAATACAGCAAAGTTACAAGTTGGTAGGAGGCCAGTGTCCTTAATTACTGCTTGGAGCAGAGCCACCTACCTACCAAGAACACTCATTTTGGACTTCATTTTCATGATAAACAAATTACTATTTTGTTGTCACAGATATCTAGGGTTTATATTTTACAGCAGAGAGCATTATAAATAATATATACATTGGCAACTTAAAATGGGGTGCCCCCATAAAAAAAGTCCTTAACTACGTAACTCCATGGTAGAAAAAGAAAAGAAAAGAAAACCTGATACCAGAGGATGAAAATATGGAAACCTCTTTTGGGCATTGTAGAAACTTAGTAGCTACTGTCCGCAATACCTGAGAAAGCAAGCAAGTGCCTGCTAAGTCTACGGCTCTAGCAGAAGACTTTGGAAAACAGACTTCTTGTAGGGTATCTGGTTTTAACTGGCTGCATTTAGTAAGACATTAGAAATAAGAAATGCATTAAGAAAACCGAATTGGCTGTTTCAAGTGTAAAAATGAAAAATAATAGAGGGAGTTGATAAATCTGGAGTTATAGCTGGTTTGAAAAGCCAACTCTTTCTAGATATAAAACAGAAAAAAACAATTTAAAAGATTAAAAAAAATAAAACCCACAAAACCGTGAGCATCAAAGTCCCTTTAAAAGACTCAGCCATGTGGCAAAGAATAATGTTTGATATTCTTATCCAAGCCAGATGGGTTCCAGGCAACCTTTGCTAAATTGGGGTATGGAGGCCAGGAAATGGGAAAGCTATACATAGAGAGGGAGAATTTGGGAAGTATGACTCGGAAATAAATTTGGATATGGTTAATGGCACATGTTCTGACTAGAGGAAAAAAATAAACCAATAGCTCAGTATTAAGTTGAGAAAGCACATTGCCAATAAAAGAGTAAGCTGGCCTAATAATAATGATAGCAAGAAATCCTTGCGTAGACATGAAGGAGGCAGCGAAGCCATGGAGCCCATGATGGGGCCGCGCTCCTCAACATCGCTTCAGCTGCGGCCAGGTGCGTAAACAGTGGACATGGACTCAGAATGTGGAAGAAAGAGCTGTGGAGAATGACATGCAGAGAACAAATTTCACAGAGAACGGAACTGAGGTCTAATCAAAGACCATCCCCGCTATCACGTTAGAGAGATCTCTTAGTCATTGCTTGGGAGTATTCCATCACTTTAATGAACCAGTAATAGCTGTGTGCTTTCTGCTTCTCTTTGTTTCAAGTGTGGGTTGTTATTGTGGGTATATAGGCTCAGCCTCACTATTGTATCTATGATGTACTTGTGGAAGAAAGCATAACCAATCTTTTGTTCCTTGGTCAGGAAGCACGAAAAAAAATATAGTTTAGTGTTGCTTGCTTTCACACTTTACTTTTTAAAAAGTATTACATCATGTGCCACTGTTACTCATTGATTTTTGTTGTTATAACACATTCTATGAATACACAACAAAAAGTTTTTCTTTTGACCTGACCATGAACATTTGAGTTGCATCCAGTCTCTGTTGTTATGAACATTCTTACACATACTCCTGGTAAGGACTGGCAAGTCTTAGGTCTTATATATCTAAGAATGGTACTGCCAGGTGTTAGAGTATGCAGTTATTTAACTTTATAAAATAATGCCAAATTCCCCAAATGAGAATACTTCTAATAGCCATTATTAAAGATCTAATACAATTCACATCTTTCCAACATTGGGGGTTTCAAAACAACCTAATTTTTGCCAATTGAATCATTAGCAAAAATAAATCGCTATGGTCTTAATTTACGTTTCTTAAATCACTAGTAAGGTTAAATATCTTGTCATAAAATTACTGATCAATTAGATTTTCCCTTCTGTAAAATGTTAGTTTTTTCCAAGCTTGTTTACTTTTATTTAATGATTTTTGTAGTTTCTTATATATTCTTAATGTTAATCATTTATTGGTTATCTGGATCATAATTTTTTCTGAAGATTTGTAGTTTTTTTTTTCACTTTGCTCATGTACTCTAGGATGATTAGAAATATTATTAGTAGAATATTCAAATTTATCAATATTTTTGATGCTAGCACTTAATTTTATTGAGGAAGCTGCTCTCTACCCAGAAGTTAGAAAGATATTCACCTATTTTTGCTTGGGACGTTTAATTTCTTAATCCATTAGGCGTTGATATTTGTGTACTGTGTCCTTATTAGTAGTAGTATTTTGAACATAACATCACATTTACTGAAAGCTGACTCAGGTCCTTTATGTAATACTTTGTGTGAATTCAATCAAGATTGTGTAGAAACAGCATGTATTATGGGAGGGAAGTGCAGAATACGCAGAGTAGGAACCGTGGTAAAGGAAAGGGATCGCTTCATTCTGCCGATTGCTGACCCTGGGCGACAGTCAAGAGCATGTCAACCAGCAAATGTGCAGGAACAGCAGTGCAAATGTGAAGCAGTCCTGGCACCGTACCTTGCTTAACACCATGCTAAAGAACACAATTAATCTAACTCTCCGATTGCTTCTTTATTATGATAGTTTTCCACTGAAGTTGCAATGGCCTTCAAGCTTGACTTTTATTTATCTTCTCTGCCTTAAGATTTAGTCTTTTTTTCCCCCCAGAATTGGGTGGACAGTAAATATTTTATAAAAATAATTGAATTATAGAATTAGAGGGATCTTCAGTTCTTACTCATATAAATCTGGGTGATTGTCAGAATCATGCAGGGGACATTATAAAAGTACAGAATTCAAGACTACATCCTTTGGAACTTCTGATCAAACCGGTTTGCCACGGGGTCAAGAAATCATCATAAATTACGATACGGGCAATTTTAGTAATTGACCGGGTTGGACAGGGCATGGTAGCTCATGCCTGTAATCCCAGAGTTTTGGGAAGCCAAGGTGGGAGTATCACTTGAAGCCAGGCATTCAAGACCAGCCTGTGCAATATAACAAGACCCTACCTCTACAAAAAATAAAAAAAAAGAATCATGCATGGTGGCATGTACATCTAGTCCCAGCTACTCAGGAGGCTGAGGCAGGACTGCTTGAGCCCAGGAGTTCAAGGTTGCAGTGAGCTATAATCAGGCCACTGCATTTCAGCCTGGGCAACAAAACAAACAAAACAAACAAAGAAACAAACCAAAAACTGCACAATGAACCAATTTGGAGAACTATCAATCAAATCAAAACTCTTCATTTCACAGGTGAGGGGGCAGTGAGGTCCAGAGAGGAGTTTATTTTAGGCAAGATTTCACCATTTTTATCAGGAGAGCATGTAAAAGGTTCAGGAATCTAGGCAGGGTAATGTGGAAGAAATAAGATTCCATATATCTATGCAGATGATGTAGATATAAATGTAGATAGGTATGTTAGGCCATCTTGCATTGCTTTAAAGGAATATCAGAGGCTAGGTAATTTATAAAGAAAATAAGTTTATTCAGCTCATGATTTTACAGCTTGTACAAGAAGCATGACACTAGCATCTGCTTCTGGTGAAGGCCTCATGAAGCTTTTACTCATGGTCACAGGCAAAGGGGGAGCAGGCGTGTCACAAGGGGAGAGAGGGAGCAAGAGAGAGAGAAAGGAGGAGTCAGGCTTTTTTAAACAACTGCTGCACGTGAACCAACAGAGTGAGAATTCACTTTTACCGCAGGGAGGATTTCATGTCATGCATGAAGGATCCGCTCCCACAATCCAAACACTTCCCACTAGGCAACACTTCCAACAATGGAGGTCAAATTTTGACATGAGATTTGGGAGGGACAAATGTACAAACTACATCAATATGCACTTAGAGAACAAAGATGACGGATGTTAGGCATACATGAATCCATCCACCTTGATGTCTACCGTAAAGAAGGAGGCAGTAGAAAGAAAATTCCCTTGACAAATAAGGCTAAGTTTACAGTGGAGCAGAAGGAAACAATTTGAGCTCCAATCAGAGCTGGCCATTCGGACTTTTCCTGTTTTTGTCGATGCTGTATCCCCAGCAACTAGAATATTGTCTGGCACGTAGTGAGCCCTAGACACATAATTGCTTGATGAATATATAAATCAACAATGAATAATTGACAAGTGACTAAGGTGGCCTCCTACATGATACTTTATGGTTCTAGGAGGCATTTTCCCATCTACACCATTGGTTCCAGTTGCTGATGATTGCAAAAATGTACCTCCATGGATTTTAACTTACTTTACTCATAGTTTTGCCTTGGATTAAGGGGAATATAAACATACTCCTGGGATGGTAACCCTTAAAAAGTTCTTCCTTCTCAATGAGAATGATTTTGTTTAATCTCCTAACAGATCAAGTTTCATAAATTTAGTGGATGAATGAGAATTTCAGTTCAGAGGAGAGAAAAGGAATCAAAAGCCAAAGACCATTCCCAATTTTCCCAAGGTTAGTCTGCACCATGAATGTTCTCAGACTAGAACATTCTCCTCTGCTTGCATCATGCCAACAAGATATTTTGGAAGACCCAACACCTCAATCTAAACCCTATGACCCTAAGACCCATTTCTTCCTGTTCCTCCCCCCTAACCACAACTATAAATACTGATTTCAATACAAAAGGCAACAAAACTTGATTTCCAGAAGGTGGTAAAAAGACAAATTGGTTTGGGACTCCAGGGCTGGAGGAGCAGCTTATTGACAGGGCAACTTAAGTTCCCCACCCACCAGAGGAAGGCCACATAGGCCCAGCATTTCCTGGACCCCAACCTAGCAAAAGAAGGCAGACCATGTGAGTTAATTCCATCTCTGGAACAAATGGCCAAAAACGTGAGGTAAGCTAGGAAGAACCAACTAGGGGACTCCATCTGGGTGCCACTAAGAATAAGCTGGGAGACACCAGAAAAGGAGGCAGGGTAGATATAGCCCTGACTAGCAGAGCCAGGAAAGTGCTCTCCATTCCCCAGAGGCAGAGGGAATTCTGCCACAACCACCTGCCAGCTCCAGCCGGAGTGGTCCCTGTGGGTATGAGACGGCCTTCTCCTGCTGGGAGACCCCTGAGTAAGCAGGTTGATCAGAGGGGCAGTAGGAACTCACAAGAGGGACCCAGCTATAGTGAGCAGCTCAACCCAGAGAGCTTTTGGTCACCATGCACCTATCATTCCCCTTCTCTGCTCAAAAACATCGGGTAGATTAACACTGCTCAGCGAATCCTGCCAAAACGAGGTTCTTTCCATGGAAACCACTTCGTCTTGGATGTGGGACTCCTTTCCCCCATGGAGAGACACACAGCAGCTGCACAGTCAGCACCAGCAGAGACTGGTGGGGGCGACAGAGGCATCAAATAGATCACGTAACGTAGAATTACACTGCAAAAGCTCTAAAATTTAAAGCACCATTTCTATTTGCCCATCTTGCTCCATCCCTTCCCCTGTTGTTCCTTTTGTTTTCATTTTCATTTTTATTTTCTTTTATTTTATTTATTGTTTATTTCAGAATATTACGGAGGTACAAACACTTGGTTATATGTTACCTCTGCACGTCCTGAGTAAAAGCTACAAGCGTGCCCATCCCCCAGAAAGTGCACACTGCACCCATTAGGTGTGAATTTACCCATCCCCTCCCTGCTCACCTGCCCAAAGCCTGATTTTTAATTTTCTTTCAGAAATGTGAAGACCTAGCTCAACTATCATCTTGTTTGCATAATTTCTGGGGAAAATGTGCTGTAATTTATATCTTTGTTATTCTGTTCACAACGTACCTTTTTCCCTGGCTGCTTGTGACAGGTCAACTTATAACTGATTTTTAGAAGTTTGATTATGTTATACTTAGGTCTAATTTTTTTTTTAACCTTATACTTGGTTATTGAGTTTCTTGCATATGTATTTTCATAGTTTTGTAACATTGGCAATTTTTTTTTATTTTTCAAACTTATCCTACTGCTCATTGATGCTTTATTCATCTTTGTATTTTGTCTTTCTATTTTGTCTTGGATAATTTCTATTTGTATGTCTTCCAGTTCACAAAGCTTTCTTCTACAATGTCTAATCTACTGTCAAGAACACCTATTATAGTTTTTGCTTTATCTCAAATCTTATAGATTTTATCTTATGAGTTTGATCTGTTTTTATATCATTCTTGATCTACTTAACCATTTGAAAGTATGGAATTCAGTTATAATAACTTTATATGCAGTTTTCTGATAATCTTAACATCTGTGTCAATTCTAGATCAAATTACATTGATTCATTTTTCCTCATTATGGGCTACATTTTCCAGCTTCTTGGCATGCGTGTGGACTTTTGGATGGATGTGATACATTTTGGATTTTACCTTTTTGGGTACTAAATACTTTTGTATTCCTATAAATATTACTGATATTATTTTTCTAGTGTGAATTTAAGTTACTGGAGAACTGATCCTTTCATGTCTTGAGTTTAAGATTTAGATTTTTTAGATCCTTTTAAGATGTTATTATCAAAGAAGTATTAAGTCTAGAACTAATTTCTCCCTACTCTTGAGGCAAAATCACTCTGTTTATTCTACTAAGTTCCCTATATATTACGAGGACACCTGGTAGGAGCAGGAATTGTTCCTGGCTCTTTATGAGCTCTGGGCACTTTTACTTCTAATCTTCTGCACGTGTTTCTCTCTTTTCTCAGATAGTCCCCCCTCCACCCCCACAGCATGTGCAGATGAGCTCTCTGCTGAGTATTCATTCAAAGGAGACACTCTGCACACTTCTGTACTTCTTTGCATGTGCACCTGTCTCCCGTGTGGTAGTAGATCTTAGAAACTCTAGCTGCCTTGGTCTTCCCAAACCCTCACCTCCATCTCTTCTAGTCAGAGAGTTTGACCTCTGCAGTGGCTTGGAAACTCTTCTCAGGCAGTAATAAATTAGGTCGACCATAGGTGCGTTCTGTATATTCCATGTCTTTAATACCACTGTCCTTTGTTGCCTATGCCCAGTGTCTTTAAAACTGCCTCTATTTATCTACGTGTCTATATCTATCATATATCTATCAATTTTTTGGTTGCTTCATTTGAGAGAGTAAATCCACTCTCTTTTACTAGCTCTTGACCAAAAGTGACAGCTTTTAACATATATGTTTGATATCATAAAATATCTATGAGGTGGCATCATTGGCTCCAGTTTATAAATGAGAAAGTTTAAATAGCAGAGAGGCCAAGGTTTGAGTTCCTGTAGTCAAAAACCTTAAAAGTAAAAGACCAAAAACTTTAAATGAGTTCTACCTTCTACCAAATCCTGTGCCCTTTCCTTATACAAACAGAAGATCAAAGAGATAAAAAGAAGATAAACAGGAAAGATTTTTATAAAAAGAGGTTTTAACAGTTAGGACAATAAGCATGTGTTTGTATCCCTGTGGAAATGTAGCAACACGATCTTTCTTTACCAGGCAACAGATGTACTTTTTAACTTGACTCAGACGACATCTCCCCTGGCCAAGTTAAAAGACACTGTCTGTGTTGACACAGCACCTGTGCTAATTTCTGCTACTCACATTTGAAAAGTACACTCACTTTTTTGTTGCTATGTCTGTCTTTGCCCTCAGTTTGTGACTTAATTCAGGGTGTGGTAACTATATATTTTATATATTTTATCTTTCTGTTCTTCGCATCGAGCACAATACCTGGCACATGGTAGGCAAAATATGTGTTTGCAGAATTGAATTGAGTGTTCTAGGCTGTCTGAAAGCAAGCCCATCTTAATAAGAGCTGAGAGGATGCACAGCAAAAGAAATTTACAAGTAAAATAACAAAGTGTATTCCAAAGCTAAAGAGATTTCTGTTTAATTACGTGGGTTTATCTTTCTGACTCTCCCATTAGTTGAAATAATTAAGAGGTGTCAATAAAACAGATTAGATTCTCAAGTTGAAGGGACTAGGCTTTTAGAGAGCTTGTCTTTGAAGACATGGAAAACTTGCTAAACTACAGTGAGTTATTTAGCTCCGTGTTACCACAAGCAAACAATTGATTACATGGAGAAGCCCGCATCAGGGTCTACCAGGAGAATGCACAGTGGTGCACATCTTTGAACGGCTATTTGATATGGCCGCAAAAACTATGCAGCTGGAGCTCATGCAGCCTTAGGTTTCATGCTTCCCTCCGCCACTACACACTATTTAATCTTTGGCAGGTGACTTAAACTCCTAAAGTTCCTCCTATTTAAAATGAGGATAATTTTATTACCACATGGGGTTGTAGTGAGGATGAAACAAGAGTCTGTTAGAGAAGAGGAGCTGACAAAACCACTCATGCACCCCTTCCAGTGCAGACTTGTGGAGAAGCAGCCGTGTAATCACAGGCTGCACATCCAGCCCCCAGCATCCAGGTCAGATTTCACGACAAGCTGTTACATAGAATGCAGACGGACTTACCACATAGCGAAAGGGCATAAACACTGGGCTTAGGATTCTCTATGTGCCCCCATTTCTCATCTCCCAGCCGAATGACCATGGAAAAGGACATCTGCACTGGAATTTATTTAAGGGAGAAATAGCTTTGATTGTGCTATCTTTGGGTTTTGGGGGATTATATTAATTTCAGTGGTTAGCCTATTCTGACGATTAAAAAGGAAATGTTCACATAGAGCTCAATACATGATAGATAACATAATAGGCTCACAGACGTAATGATTCTTGGTCCTAACTGTATAAAACAGTGTGACTTCGGACAAAACAATTTACCATGATGGACATTATTTCACCCTGAGAGTGCTGGATTAAAAGATCTCTTAGGTTCTTTTCAGTCCCAACACTAAATTTTCTTTTCTTAAGATTATTTGCTTATCATGACATATAAACTGCTCCAAACCAAATTCCCAGGGTACAGAGAATGATATCTCTGCCTGCTATGGGGACATGAAAAGTAAGCATATATGGACATTATGTATGAGCAAAAGTTATCTATTTGTAATAGCTACCATCAGGAATGAAGAGAGAGCTAAAAAGGGACATTTAGAAAGATTACTGAACAATGAATGCTGCAAGTCTGCTTGTGTTGCCCACAAGGCAGGAAATACTCATGGAATTTTGTCCAAAATGTTCCACCATTCCAAAGTAGGACTAGAGAAATGAGCTTTAAGACCAATTCAAATCTGTCTATTTTAGGCCAAGTGACAAAAAGCCAAACTACAAGGGTATTACAAGTTCTGGTAAGAGAGTGGTTCACATGTTGGATTAAACTTCACATTGAGGTTTGTTAACAATGGGAATAATTATAGAATGGTTATACAGCCTGGGATATGATCAAAATTTCCAGATGTTGGCCAGGCATAATGGCTTACACCTGTAATCCTAGCACTCTGGAAGGCCAAGGTGGGAGGATCACGTGAGCTCAGGAGTTTGAGACCAGCCTGAGCAAGAGTGAGACCCCATCTCTACTAAAAATAGAAAAATTAGCCAAGCATCATGGCGTGCACTGGTAGTCCCAGCTACTTGGGAGGCTGAGGCAAGAGGATCACTTGAGCCCAGGAATTCGAGGTTATGGTGAGCTACGTTGACACCACTGCACTCTACCCAGGGTGACAGTGTAAGAATCTGTCTCAAAATAATAATAATAATAATAAAATAAATAAATAAATTCCAGATGTCAATACCTCTATGAGGAGTTGGCCATGAAGGACAAAGAGAAATGAGTTGGTATTTAAGGAGAAGTTCAAGATGACTGACTAGAAGCATCTCATGCCTGCCTCCTCCACTTAGAAGAACAAGTATATAGACAGTCACACTTTGAGTACATTGTCTGAGAGAAAATGCTGGAATTCAACAGATAAGTAACAGGGAGGACTTAAAGCAGAGAATGAGAAGGAGGAAAAACAGCCTCCCTGCCCTGGATCGGCTGGGAGCAGGGCACGACAGGGAAGAGGTGAGTGAGACACTTCCAACAGCCCACATTCCCACCATGGAATGTGTACTCGTGACTATGGGAGAACCCCTGGATCCTTTCGTCTTCTGATTCTAACGTAGGAAGCTGCTGGGAGACCATAGGAGGGAACTGCTTCAGGGAGGGAGGTCTTGCAGGGCTCCACACCCTTTCTGAAAACTAAGAAGCTACAGCAAGGAACTATTTTCAAAATTAGTCTCTGGCAAACTGCACGCTGTCTTGGCATCCAGTGGCACTGAGACCATGGTACGGAAACTAAGGCAGCCACTGGTGGGCAATGGAACAGTTGAGCATGCTCCCACAGTGAGGCTAGGCAGTGAACAAGGCCTGGGTGGCAGCAGCCAGGGTCAGAAATAAAAGCTTGCCAGAATCTGAGGCCTAAGCAGCTGCAGCCCAGGCAAAAACCCATATAGCACAGTTGCCCATCCCTCATCCCCAGAGCACATAGTCTGGAATCCTAAGGATTGCCCAACCTGATCCACTATTGTGGGCACCTGAGCAACCCTCCTGGGGTCCTGAGGTTGGGCCTATATTCCTGAATGCCACCACCTTAGCTGGCACCTACCAGCAAATGCCACATGCAAGCCTAGAGACTGGCCCACACATGCCATTGCATCCATCATCAAAATTAATGCATGCCACTTGGAATCCAGAGAATCCTCCCACCATCACTACTCCCATCAACCATGCTACCCCGGCTGTCAAGGGGCCTGAGATTCTGCCTGTTGTCCTTGTCCTCTCAGCATAACCCTGATACCAAAACCAGATAAGGACACAACAACAACAAAAAAAAACTACTGGCTAATATCCCTGATGAACATAGATATAAAAATCCTCAACAAAATCCTAGCAAACCAAATCTAATAGCACATCAAAAAGATAGTACGTCATAATTAGGTGGAATTTATACCAGGGATGCAAGGATGGTTTTCAACATATGCAAATCAATAAATGTAATATACCACATTAACAGAATGAAGTTGAAGGAAAAAAATATGATCATCTGAATAGATGCAGTAAAAGCATTTGATAAAATTCAGCACTCCTTCTTGATAAAAAACTCTCAAGAAACTAGGCATAGAAGAAACATACCTCAAAATAATAAAA
>NW_012149452.1:2270546-2272363 GCF_000956105.1 Propithecus coquereli
CATATCATTACTTCACAATATATTTTAAGGCTATACTAGCCAAAATAGCACTGTATTACTATAAAAATAGATACATAGACCAATGGAACTGAATAGAGAACCCAGAAATAAAATGACCTATTTATAGTCAGCTGATCTTCAACAAAACTAACAAGAACTTACACGGAGGGAAGAACACCCTTTTTAATAAGTGGTGCTAAGAAAATTGCACAGCCACATGCAGAAAAATAAAACTGAAACCCTATCTCTCACCATACAAAGATCAACTCAAGTTGGATTAAAGACTTAAAGTAAGACTTAAAACTATCAAAATACTAGATAGAATAAAATCTATGGAGAACCCTTGGGGACATTGGTCTAAGTAAAGAACTTATGATAAAGACCTCAAAAGCATAAGCAACACAAACAAAAATAGACAAATGGGACTTAATAAAACTAAAAACATTTTGCATAGCAATAGAATCAACAGAGTGAAAAGACAACATGCTGAATGGGAGAAAATATTTGCAAATCAGTCATCTGATAGGAAACAAATATGTTGAATATGCCAGAAACTCAAACAATTCAAGAAGAAAAAAAAAACCATTAAAAAGTGGATAAAGGACACAAGTAGACATTTCTCAAAGGAAGATATACAAATGGCCAACAGGTATATGAGAAAATGGTCAACATCACTAATCATCAGGGAAATGTAAATCAAGATCACAATGAGCTATCATCTTATTCCAGTCAGAACAGCTGTTGTAAAAAAAAAAATAACAAATATTGACAAGGGCGCAGAGAAAAGAAAACTCTTATACACAGTTAGTGTACTTAAGAAGTACAGCCACAAGGGAAAACAGTATGGAGATTTTTCAAAAAGCTAAAAATGGAATTACCATCGGATCTAGGAATTACACTACTGGGTATCTATCCAAAGAAAAAGAAATCAATATATCAAAGGGAGACCTGCATTCACCTATTTATTGTAGCTTTGTTAACAATAGCAAAGACAAGGAATCAGCCTAAGTGTCCATCAACAGATGAATGGATGAAGACAATGTGGTATATATACACAATGGAATACTATTCAGCCATAAAAAGAATAAAAGCATATCATTTGCAGCAACATAGATGGAGCTGAAGTTCATTATCTTAAGTGAAATTAACCAGGCACAAAAAAAAAAACAAATATTGCATCTTCTCACTTATATGTGAGAGCTAAAAAAATTGAACACATGGAGGTAGAGAAAGGAAAAATAGATAACAGAGCTGGGAAGGGTAAGTGGGAGGGAAGAGGGAGAATGAAGAGAAGTGGGTTAAAGGGCACAAACATACAAATATGATAGAATGAATAAATTCAGTGCTTGACAGAAGAATAGGTGACTATACTCAACAAAAATGTACTGTACTTGGATGACTTGTACCCTGACTTGCTCATTATGTATTATACACATGTAACAAAATTTCTCATGTACTCCATAAACTTGCACAAATAAAATTTTAAAAAGAAAAAGAAATAAAACTCTGGAGGTACACCAGTTTTGGAAGATGGCTAGGTACACATTATGGTCCATGGGTGAGTGGATAAAGTGTTAATGATATAAAGGTTAGGTTGACCACAGGATATGGGCATTTGCAATGGCAGGTATTTGGATGGAGAAGAAAACCATAGTCCTTTGCTTCTCTTATTAATGAAGGTGAAATAGTGACCTAGAAGATGGAAAATGGCAAGAGAACAATTGAAGAGTGGTAGAATCTTACGGTTTACATTTCAAAAAAGGGAGGGACTTTTGAAAGAGAAAGTGAGAATAAGGGTTTTTTTTTTCCAGTTGTCT
>NW_012149452.1:2273990-2275794 GCF_000956105.1 Propithecus coquereli
GAACTAATTCCACATATATATTGAAATGAAAGCACTAAGGAGAAAAATGTTCTCTCATTTGTATGTGTAAATGTGAGTGTGTGTATGTGTGTGTGTGTTTATCTTATGGTACCTACAGTTTTAATTTTCCCAATTTTCCACTCACAATCCCCCTAGTGAGAGTAATCCTTCACAGTGCCCTGGGATAAAAGTTTCCTCGGGGCCCATGACATTTTGTTTTTTCTCATTCCTAGGTAAGTGATCTAATTCTAGATAAATCAAAATGCAAATCAAGCCTCTTTCAGAGTTGAGACTGCCCAATATACAATACTAATAAGAATTCTGCTTTTGCCCATGTCCATAAAACCCCACTGCCCCACTACCACTCACATTCTAGTGGCTCTCTGGCCATTTCTCCAGGTTGGTGGGTGGGGAACAGGGGAACAGAGTGGAGGAACAGGACACTTCTCCCTGAGCTGGAACCTTAGTATACCAGATTCATGCTCTCTGGACACGGGCAGTTTTAAAAATGACTTTCCCCCAGGAAGCTTTTTTAAAAAGTCCGCCACTGGGCTATTCTCCTCTGCCCTGGTATCTGCATTCTCTCCCAAGGTTGCATTTGCTTTCTTTTCCTATAAATGATTCCTAAACTTGAAGGTTTTCACTGCTGCCATATCTAGGCCCCTCTAGGGGAATGTTTTGACACAACCCAGGAGGACTCTATGCCAATTGCTTATACACTCAAGACATCTTTGTTTTTGGTCTTTCTCATGGCATTCCCTTGCACCCTGGAAAGACTCCTGTATCTTTAGCCTAACAAAAATGCTCCAAATACATCCAGATTCCAATGCTGAGGAGCTCTCCTAGATCCATCATTAATGCTGAGGGCAATCAGTGGCTCTCTGATCTTTTAGATTTCTCTGAGGAAGAATTAGATTCAAGCTACAATGTCAAAAAACTGCAGAAAAGCACAAGACAAGCTCTCGTAGGGGTCGTGTTTAAGTCTGAAGTCTCTAGGCCTAAGGTTAGACGGTAGAATCACCCCCACATTCTCTCCTCTTAGGAGAACAAGAGAGGAGCTTTCCCCAAAGAAATCTCTTCACAAATCCTGTCCACACTCTAAGCAGGTTTCATGTCCTGGATCTGGTGGATGGGACAAGGGTTGAAGATCTGTTTATAGGTGATATTTTTTGTATATTTTGCATATGGCTGTTTGCCTATGAAGTGTCAAATCCACCTCAGTCTGGGTTCCCCCTAAAAGGAGCTTGAAACACAGACTTATGTGCCCTTATTGTATTCGTAAGTGTTCCAGGGAGCTAGAGTTGAGAGACGGGAGAGAAAAGGAAAGAAGAGGGGAGAATTAACAGACAGATGCATAGGGGACTTCACCACTGCTAAGTGCTGCTGGACTGGTTGCTCTAGCCTATAGGAATGGATCGTGTAAGATGCTTTTCAGGACCCTCTGTCCTCAGTTGGTCAACATTTTAATCACAGGGCTTAACTCAAGGGCATCAGTTGAGTTTTCTAAGAAAAGGCAGCCACAAATAAGGCAGAGAGCCTTTTTTGCAGGAAGGTGCGGTGATAACCTAAGAAAGGAGGTAGAGGCTATCCTCTGTAGCTGGTTAGGTGAACATTGCGGTAGCTTGGGAAAAAGAAAGGAGACTAAGAGGAACTGACAGGGAGCATAGGAGGTGCCGACATATTGGCAAAGCTTCTGTTTCTGTGTCCTGCTCCAGATTTGCATAGATACACATGTTGGAAAGGATATCCAAGAAATTATTAAGATACCTACATTTTGGTTGAGAGATTGGACTCTGAAAATGAG
>NW_012149452.1:2277271-2277831 GCF_000956105.1 Propithecus coquereli
TTTAATACTTTTTTAGAAAAATATTAATATTTTCCTACGCCAGGACATAAACGTTTGCTCCTATATTTTCTTTGAAAAAAAGTAAAAATCTTGTTTTCTTCATGTGGACTTTTCATTCACTTTGAATTGGTGTGTGTGTGTGTGTGTGTGTGTGTGTGTACACACGTCTGTTTACAAGTTCACCAGCTGAGGTATGGAGTGGAGGAGGGCAGAAATATTTGGGATTAAAAATGTTTCCATGTATTACCTTTCACATAACCATAATTTATTGAATTATTTTTGCACAGATTAAGAGTGCCACTTCATTCATTATATGAGGATTCTACATAAGGGCTATTTTTCTGCTTTATTCTATTCTACTGGATAATTCATTTATCCCAATTCTAATGCCATGTTGTTTTAATTCATATAGCTTTATAGTAAGTCTTGGAATCTGGTAGGGCATCTTTCAATTTCTTTAAATTCACTTTGGTTACTGTTAGCTTTAGTTGTTTCATATGAATTTTAGGATCAACTTGTCAATTCCCAAATAAAGTACTCTCTTAAGTAGAAATGCATGA
>NW_012149452.1:2277881-2279259 GCF_000956105.1 Propithecus coquereli
AGGACACTTCTCCCTGAGCTGGAACCTTAGTATACCAGATTCATGCTCTCTGGACACGGGCAGTTTTAAAAATGACTTTCCCCCAGGAAGCTTTTTTAAAAAGTCCGGCACTGGGCTATTCTCCTCTGCCCTGGTATCTGCATTCTCTCCCAAGGTTGCATTTGCTTTTTTTCCTGTAAATGATTCCTCAACTTGAAGGTTTTCACTGCTGCCGTATCTATGCCCCTCTAGGGGAATGTTTTGACACAACCCAGGAGGACTCTATGCCAATTGCATATACACTCAAGACATCTTTGTTTTTGGTCTTTCTCATAGCATTCCCTTGCACCCTGGAAAGACTCCTGTATCTTTAGCCTAACAAAAATGCTCCAAATACATCCAGATTCCAATGGTGAGGAGCTCTCCTAGATGCATCATTAATGCTGAGGGCAATCAGTGGCTCTCTGATCTTTTAGATTTCTCTGGGGAAGAATTAGATTCAAGCTACAATGTCAAAAAACTGCAGAAAAGCACGAGACAAGCTCTCATAGGGGTCGTGTTTAAGTCTGAAGTCTCTAGGCCTAAGGTTAGACGGTAGAATCACCTCCACATTCTCTCCTCTTAGGAGAACAAGAGAGCAGCTTTCCCCAAAGAAATCTCTTCACAAATCCTGTCCACACTCTAAGCAGGTTTCGTGTCCTGGATCTGGTGGATGGGACAAGGGTTGAAGATCTGTTTATAGGTGATATTTTTTGTATATTTTGCATATGGCTATTTGCCTATGAAGTGTCAGATCCACCTCAGGCTGGGTTCCCCCTAAAAGGAGCTTGAAACACAGACTAATGTGTCCTTATTGTATTGGTAAGTGTTCCAGGGAGCTAGAGTTGAGAGACGGGAGAGAAAAGGAAAGAAGAGGGGAGAATTAACGGACAGATGCATAGTTGACTTCACCACTGCTAAGTGCTACTGGACTGGTTGCTCTAGCCTGTAGGAATGGATCGTGTAAGATGCTTTTCAGGACCCTCTGTCCTCAGTTGGTCAACATTTTAATCACAGGGCTTAACTCAAAGGCATCAGTTGAGTTTTCTAAGAAAAGGCAGCCACAAATAAGGCAGAGAGCCTTTTTTGCAGGAAGGTGCGGTGATAACCTAGGAAAGGAGGTAGAGGCTATCCTATAGCTGGTTAGGTGAACATTGCAGTAGCTTGGGGAAAAGAAAGGAGACTAAGAGGAACTGACAGGGAGCATAGGAGGTGCCGACATATTGGCAAAGCTTCTGTTTCTGTGTCCTGCTCCAGATTTGCGTAGATACACATGTTGGAAAGAATATCCAAGAAATTATTAAGATACCTACATTTTGGTTGAGAGATTGGACTCTGAAAATGAGAGGTAGATTTATTC
>NW_012149452.1:2284481-2286325 GCF_000956105.1 Propithecus coquereli
ATTATATGACACATCTCAATGTGAATTAAATAATGTACACTTTCGTAATATTCAAATTAATCACTTTTCTTATTTTACTTTATGTATTTGTTTCCTGGGATTGCCACAGCATCTAATGACAAATGTGGTGACTTAAAACAACAAAAATCTAATTCTTTCACAGGTCTAGAAGCCAGAAGTTAAAAGTCAAGCTGTCAGCCAGGTAGGCTCCTTCCGGAGACAGAGAAGGAGAGATGGTCCCATGACCCTTTCCAAGCTTCTCTTGGTTATTGGCAATCCTTGTCATCCCCTGGCTTGTGGAGCCATCACTCAAACCTTTGCCTCTATCTTCACATTATCTCTTTGTCTTCTTCTCTCACTTACAAGAACACTGTCAGTGGATTTAAGGCCCACTATAATATAGTATTATCTCATCTTCATCCTTACTTTACTTACCTCTGCAAAGATCCAATATCCAAATAATGTCACACTCCAAGTTTCTCAGTAGATGTGAATTTTGGGGTTAAACTATTCAGCTCATTACAGTCAGCTTTATGCTCTACCCAATGCATGTCTATCTCATATACAAAACACATTCAACCCATCCCAACATCGCCAAAAGTTTTAACCCATGCTAATATCATCTTTAAATCCAAAACTCCGTCTAAGTGTAAACAACTCGGAAAGTCCCAACCTGCAGCACCTAAATCAGATATGGATGGGACCCTGAAGATTGTTCATCCTGGGGCAAAATTCCTCTCCATTTGCGGACCTATGATGTTAGAAAACAATTTATCTTCTTCCAAAATACAATGGTGGTTCATTATAGGATACACATATCCATTTCCATAGGGAAAAATTAGGAGAGATAAATGGGTCACCAATTCCAAGCAAATTTGAGATCTAGTAGTGCAAATTTCATCAGGTTTCAGTGTCTGAGAACCACCATCTGTGGCAATCATTTCTGTCTTCTGAGCCCAACCTATCAGAAGTGGCTTTGTCTTTTCTTCTCTGGCCTCTGGTTCTACATGATGGCTCTACTGTTGGAGTCATTCCTCTTTTTGCTTGAAGGGTGGCACTACTAGTCCACTTCCTCCTTGTACTATTTTGGTAGTCAAACAGCTTTTTTTTTTCATTTTCCATAGTTTCCATCACTTTCAGTCTAAGCTGACAATGTTTTTGTTAATATAACATTATGAATAATCTTGTGGGTCACCCATATGTGCCAAAGGATCTATGCCATTCAGCAAGAAGGTTCTCCACAGGTCCTTCTTAGATGACCACATTTGTTATCCTGCCTTCTGCTGGCATATCTCTCTCATTCACACAACTCGTGTCTACAGGTAAATGTTGTCCAGCCACACTCTTGGCCATTTTTCAAGAGCAGGCTTTAACATCTTTGGCAATCAGCATAGGATAAGAATTTTCCAAATTACCAAGCACTGTTTTATTTTTGCTTAATAGCTCCCTCCTCAATTTATCTAATTCCTTACATGTTTCAAAATAAGTAGCAAGGATAAATCAGACTGTGCCTTCAACAGTGCTTGAAATCTCATCATCTAAATATCAAAATTAATCGCTGACAAATTCTGCTTTCTATTCAATAGTAAAAGACAATACAGTCATGTTTTCTATCACTTTGTAAGAAAAATTGTTTTTCTTCCAGAGTCCAAATATATGTTCCTTATTTCCTTCTGAGACTTCAGCAGAATCACTTTTAATGCTATATTTCTACCAACATTCTGTTCATGATGATATGTTTATTTGCTATGATGATACTTTCTTCACCATCCTCTTCACTTCCTTTTGAAAACTCATAAAAATCATCTTTAGTATCCATTTTTCTACCAACAAACTCATCAAGG
>NW_012149452.1:2290731-2291652 GCF_000956105.1 Propithecus coquereli
CATCTGTGTGAGGGGTAAAAGTATAAAACTCATAGAAGAAAGCATAGGAGTAAATCTTAGTGATCTTGGGTAGGTTATGTTTTGTTTCTTTCCTTTTCTTTTTTTGTTTTTTTAGATATAAAACCAAAATTGCAAGCAGGAAAATAAAAATAGATAAATTTGATTATATAATATTTGTGTGTAAATTGAGTTTCACTTGGATACTATCAAAAAAGTGAGATGACAATCCACAGAATGGGAAGAAATATCTGCAAATTATATGTCTGATAAGAGACTTATATCCATAATACATGAAGAGCTATTATAATTCAATTATATAAAGGAAAATAGTCTAGTTTAAAAAAAAAACTAGACAAGGGATTTGAACAGACATTTATTAAAAAAATATACGAATAGATAATAAGGAGGGCATGAAAAAATTCTAAATATCTTTAGTCCTTAAGGAAATTAAGTCAAAACCACATTGAGGTACTACTTCATATTCAGTAAATTTGCTATAATCAAACAGACAGAAAATAAGTGTTAGTGAGGAGGAGAACTGAAATTCTCATTTATTACTGGTAAAAGTATAAAATGGACCTAGTAACTTTAAAGCTATATCCCCAAGGTAACTGGAAATATTTGTACACCTAAAAATCTTACATGAATGTTCATAGCAACATTATTCTTAACAGGCAAAAAGTATAAACAAACCAAATATCCATCAATGGTTGAATTTACAAACAAAACATGGTTTGAACATACAATGCATTATTATTTTGCAAGAAAAAGTAATGATGAAGTACATGTTACAACATGGATAAAACTTAATATATCATATCAAAGGAACACGTGAAAAAAATCATCCAATACTTTAAACAATTATAAATGGAGAAATTAGATAACCTAGGAGAAACTGATAAATTCCTAGAAACATATAAC
>NW_012149453.1:0-648 GCF_000956105.1 Propithecus coquereli
AATCTCTGGGCAAAGTCCTCTCAGAGGCTGGAGCCAGCCCATCTGTGCCCAGAGAGTCCACTTCATGGTCATCCTGGACAGAGCAGAAGGGTGACGTGTTCTCTCCCAGAGCATTAGTATCTGAGCTTGGGGACACAGGACAAGTTCGGACCACACATCCAGATTCAGCCACTCACCGTCTTCAGCCTGCAGCTTCAAGGATGTACCTTTTGGTCCAGCTCTTATCTTCCTTTGTTCAGACAGATTTTCTGCAGAGCTGACAGATGAAAGACCGTGCACAGACCCCTCTGCTCCCCGCCCTGACTGCAGTACCAGAGCCTGGCCTGCCTCAGAGCCTTTTCTGAGCTAGCGAACAGATCCGATGGAGGTTTGCCCTGAGGCTTTTCTCCAGTTTGCAAAAGGGAGACTGCATTCCCACCTGTCATCAGTGACAGCCGGTGACAGGAGACAGCAGTTTTATTCTGAGTTTGGAGATCTGGGGACCTGATTAGAAGTAGAAAGCCAAAAGTCCCTCTGGGATCACAGCCCTAGATATTATCTTTTTAAAAAAGAAATTTTTGCTTATGCCCTTGATAATATTTCAACTGGCTTTTGGAAACATTAAAATGTGTTCAATTAACATCTACTTAGTAATATGAAAAACACTGT
>NW_012149453.1:698-998 GCF_000956105.1 Propithecus coquereli
TCAATTAACATCTACTTAGTAATATGAAAAACACTGTGCAAAAATAATAATTTATCATTTATTAAGGCCTTAATGTATACCCAACACTTTTTCTCTCCTGGCAGAAAAAAAGTTATACACTGACCTCAACATACCAGGATCTGATACCATTTTTCATATAATTTTTCATTTTAATTCTCCCCCAAATCCTATGAGCTGGGTTTTGTCACCTCCATTTTAGAGATAAAGTAATGCCCGCTAGGTTAAATTACAAAGGCCATTGTAAACCTAGGTCCATCTTACTCCAGGTCTGGTGTTCTT
>NW_012149453.1:2916-3629 GCF_000956105.1 Propithecus coquereli
CGGGGTCTCACTCTTGCTCAGGCTGGTTTCGAACTCCTGGGCTCAAAGAATCCGCCTGCCTCGACCTTCCAAAGTGCTAGGATTACAGGCGTGAGCCACCGCTCCCGGCCCCTGGGATCACTTTTAAAAATAAGTTACTTGCACACAAGTCCTCGCCTCCAGCACAAAAACTCCAGCTAGGCTATTCCTAAAACAGATTGGAGCAGGTCTGAACAAAATATTCCTTACTCTGGCTGACAGGAAGCAGCCTCACCCAGTGGAGTTTGAGTCCAGGTCAAGAAACTACATACGAACCACCAAATTCATCAAGTACCTGCAACTCCACGTTACAGAGAGTTTTTATGTCTCGAGCATGCCCTGCCCTATCAAAAAGCCAAAACGCCAGGAGTACTTTGTCCCTAGATCTCCTGCTGCTCTACTCACAACGTATTGCTGTCTCTGATCATCCCTATCCCTCTGTGAACTATGACAGATGCTAATGAGGTTTGTTCACTTTCATATCCTTAGAACGAAATAGCTTACAAAATGTTTATTAATCTCTGATTCTCAATCTCCTCATCTGCAAATGGGGATGATGATGATAAGCCACAGGTTTGTTGTGGGTTTATGTTAAATCATGAGACTGAAAGAGCCTAGCATAGAGGCTGGCACATCGAAGAGCCTTGAGAAATGTCAAAATATATGTAAAAGGAATATAAAATGTATATAATTTA
>NW_012149453.1:5734-6083 GCF_000956105.1 Propithecus coquereli
GAGCTGCCCTTGAAGCAGGCACTCCCCCACCAACCTCCACTGTGATATTAAGTATTTTCAATTCATTAATATACAAACCTATTCATAAATAGTATATGTATATGATATAGAATCTTATAGTTAGATAGTACCTTGGAGGTCTATGTTGGGGGATAATTAACATGTATTAAACCTATGTACCAAGTACTGTGCTGGAAGTTTTATATACATTATGTAATTTACAGGAAATGAGTAATCTGCCCAAAGTGCAAATTTGGCATACTTAAAAATATCATCCAATGATATTTAAGTATCATGAGTATCGAGAATACAAACACTAGTACTAATATGTTATATTTTGTGAATGCTG
>NW_012149453.1:7748-8007 GCF_000956105.1 Propithecus coquereli
ATGAAAATATATATGAAATGCCAGAAAAGAAATTCAAAATAATAACCTTCAGGAAATTCAGTGAGACACAAGGGAATACAGATAGACAGTTCAATGAAATCAGGAAAATAATTCATGAGTTCAATGAGAAATTGAATAAAGAAATAGATATAATAAAAAAGAACCATTTGTATGCCTTTAATTCCACTCTCTTGCCTAATTGCTGTGGCCAGGACTTCCAGCACTATGTTGAATAGAAGTGGAGATAGTGGGCAACCTT
>NW_012149454.1:0-1014 GCF_000956105.1 Propithecus coquereli
AGGAGTTTTCCAGGTAAAGAGAGGGAGAAAGTATTCCAAGAAGATGGATTCTTCTATGACCTCGCTGCAATTTGCTAAGGTAGTTTCACATAGTTCAAGTACAAAGGGTGGTGATAAATAATAATATTTGCAAGGTACCTAGACTTGATCCAGTTAGTAAAAGGGCCTTATCCTTCATCTCTAAGTCTTACCACATTATGTTGGGACTGATGAATAGCAAGGAAAGGATTTTAAGTGATCTTATGTTTTATAACAAGCACTCTGGGTATGCATATGGAGAATGAAATGAAAGAGTAGACACTAGAGCAAAAAGACCAGTCATGGAACCATTTATTGCCCATGTAAGAAATGATGAGGCCCAGAACTAATATCCAGACTTGGCAGTGGGTAGAAAATAAGAAAGCAAATGTGAGAGGAATTTAGGAGTTGAGATCAAGAAGATTTGATGAGACACTAAGGATTACTGTAAAGTCTCTAACTTTGGAAATTAGATGGGCGGTGATGCTGTTTGTCCAAGATCAGAACCCGAGAGGTAAGTTATTAAGATAATGAGTTCATTGTGACATGTTAGTGTTAAAATACCTGTGGACTTCCCAACAGATTTGTCTTGTGTCAGTTGGAAGCGTGAGTCCAGAGCTCAGTGGAGAGTGGTGGACGTTGGCTTCCTTGGGATTCTGCTTTTCCTCAGTGTGCTACTTCATGAAGGAGAAATTACTCTTGGGCTCTCTTCAGCAAGGCCTGGGGGAAGCTGAGGTTTGTTCTCCTCCATGAATACCATCTTAGTCCCCACAATATAGGTTTGCTCTGTCAAATGAAGTCTGACTGCTGTGTCCAAAGCCCAAGTGCTCATGCCTATTGGCCAAGGACCACCCAGCTTGCTATCTCTTTCATACTCTTCACCAAGAGGCAGTGCCCAGCAATGTACACTGCTCATGGTCATTCACTCCCCAAGTTTGTTAACTCTCTTTCCTCTCTTCTCATGAACTCCTCAGCAGCTCTCATTTGACTTCTCCC
>NW_012149454.1:1064-1387 GCF_000956105.1 Propithecus coquereli
TTACTATATTATAAATTTAATGTAGGGATTAGAAAAATTGACTACTTGTACCAGGTTGGGGATATTAGGGAGAAGCCAGAAAAGATGAACAGTTTTTATTTTACCTCCAAAAAAAAAAAGAGAAAACCTTATTACAATACCATGCTTGGATGAAGGGGATTGTGTATTTCATTGTAAAGCATGTTTTGTTGGAATGAAAACTTGAGTTTGGGGCAACATCACTGGAAAATCCTGTCTTGCCATGAAGGTAACAAAGAGTGGCCAACAGGGTGAAACCAAACTTTGGTTGAGGGTTCAAAGGGCATGCCTAATAAAATATCAGT
>NW_012149454.1:1437-2452 GCF_000956105.1 Propithecus coquereli
ATGTACACTGCTCATGGTCATTCACTCCCCAAGTTTGTTAACTCTCTTTCCTCTCTTCTCATGAACTCCTCAGCAGCTCTCATTTGACTTCTCCCTTTGTCACTGAACTCAAATCTCCCAAGGTCACCATAGAACTCCTAATTACTAGCTGTAATGGGAAGATACTTATCATTTTCTTAGCTGACCTCTCGATAGTATTTGAAACTGACTACTCCTTTATGGTTGAAAATAACTTAGTAGTTTTCTTCATTAACAGTTTTCTGGGTTTTTTTGTCCTAACTCTGGAGATAAAGAGTATCTGCAGAACAGCACAAAATTAACTGATAAAAATTAACCCAATATCCATCTCCTGTAGATAATGAAGGATAACATTTTAATAGCCATCCTTTCTCCTCCTGATCTCTCTCTCTCTCTCTGAAGTGGATTCAAAATTATCTCTAAACAATTCTCTCTTTCTTGTTTTTTTTTTTGGAGTTGCTCCCATTTTGGAGGCAACTCTACCAATCATAATTACCAAAGAAACCGTTATTTTGCATACAGTTTGAAGCAAGACAACATAATCCTCTTTGCACACAACACCTGTTCACAATTAGTTGTCCCAGTAGTGGGCATCATATAGGGAAATCTTACCTAGCCGTTTGAAGCAAATTAAGATCAAACATTCCTTGCTAAACAGCAGGGAATGGATTCTTTACTATATTATAAGTTTAATGTAGGGATTAGAAAAATTGACTACTTGTACCAGGTTGGGGATATTAGGGATAAGCCAGAAAAGATGAACAGTTTTTATTTTACCTCCAAAAAAAAAAAAGAGAAAACCTTATTACAATACCATGCTTGGATGAATGGGATTGTGTATTTCATTGTAAAGCATGTTTTGTTGGAATGAAAACTTGAGTTTGGGGGAACATCACTGGAAGATCCTGTCTTGCCATGAAGGTAACAAAGAGTGGCCAACAGGGTGAAACCAAACTTTGGTTGAGGGTTCAAAGGGCATGCCTAATAAAATATCAGT
>NW_012149454.1:5269-7617 GCF_000956105.1 Propithecus coquereli
TTTATTTTATTCTGGGATTTAAATTTTTTATTTTTAGAATATTTGATCCACCATGATTTATTTCAACTTGTGGAGTGAGTTGTGATACAGTTTTTCTCTCCTGATTTCTGACTTTTTGGATTTCCCACCCGCGACCATTTGTTCCTGAAGTTCTTTCAATTTTGTCTCTAGAATATCTTTGGAATGCATTCCCTCATTCCACCTCCAACTTCCCCACCTTGGCCAAGAACTCATTATTTTTGGCCTACATTACTGCAACAGCCTCCTAACTGGTTTCCCTGCTTCCAATCTTAGAACTCTAAAATTCAGTCCCAGATGTTGCCAGAATGGTTTTTCAAAAAGCACTTCTGGGGGACTTCCAGGAAAGATTTTGATTTGAGCTCAGTCATTTAATTTTTCTCTCCAAGATTTCCATGGAAAATACTAGCTTAAGCAGTTCGAGCTACTCTAAAATATTCAGAGCGCAACTCTGGCCACACTTTTAAAATTTCTCAAAATTACATTAAAATTCCACTAGGATCCCATGCTTCAAAAAGACAGGAGATGTGGTATTGCTTTGTCTTGGGTCTTCTGACTTGAGACTCAAGGTACTACTGACCTTTAAAATAGCCCTCGGAGCAAGATGAGTTTCTATGAGATTGATAATATTCCTTCCATGACAAGGACATTTACCAAATATTCATGAACTCCCTCGAATTTCCAAGTTTCCTTGCAGTTAAGCTTGGGTCACGTGACCAATTTTTGTCAATGGGTTGTGAGATGTGGAGTGTAACTTGTCCTAGGAGTAGCTCCAAGAGCCAACATGTGGTTACTCCATTTTGATTCCCTCTGCCTCAGCCTGCTATGGCCCAGATCGAGGCACTCTGTCCTGCTCCCTGTAATGCAAAGATGTGGGCCAGAGTTGCAGTTAACTCACTGGAGACTTCAAATGGACTTAAGAAGCAAATCACTGAGTTTTGAGGATCATTTGCTTCTGCAGCACAACTCAATCAGACTTCCAAGAGACTAAGGTGGAAACTGCCAGTCCTCTTAAGGCCTAGGCCCTGAGCTGGCACAGTTCACTCCTACCATCCTCTAGGGATCAAAGAAACCACAGACCAGCTCACATTAAAAATGGGGTTGGAGGAGGGGCATAGATGGGAGTGAGTATCAAAAAATTTGTGGTCATCTTTCATCTGCCTCAATCTGCCCTCTGGCTACAAATACATTCCTCCCCTCCAAAAAACATATTCACCATCTTCCAAGACCACCAAAGGCTCACCTCAGCATGTCACTGGTTCGGATTCCAGGACAGCATCATCTAAATCAGGTCCTGGAATGGATGAGCCTTTGGATGTGGTCCCTTCTGAATGGTTCCTATTGATCTAAAGACCTGTGAATTAAAGACCAAAGTTCTCACCATCAAATTGGTATTAACTGACTTAACTGACCAACACTTAAGTGCACATATAGTAATAACATTCATCGGGTGTCGGGCAGGTGGGAGGAGGGAGAAGGGGATGGGTATATTCACACCTAATTGGTACAGTGCGCATCGTCTGGTGGATGGACACGCTTGAAGCCCTGACTCAGATGGGGCACAGGCATTATATGTAACCTAAACATTTGTACCCCCATAATATGCTGAAATAAAAAAAAAAGAGCAAATCTCTCTATCTTCCAAATACATCCAACATGCCATAGAAAGACAGGGAAGGGTAGGATAACGAAGATGGACACTAAAAGGAGAGACAATGGGGTCCACAGCAATTCTGAAATCCTGTCAGGAACATGTTACTGGGTCCTTGACTTGGGCCCAGTTTTACTCCCTGGTAATGCTTTCTGATGGTCTTGGTTCCAAGCTCTGAGATCACTCCATTCCATAAGAAATAGATCTGGGATGCAACTGAGTCGCCTTATTATCCTTTTTTTTTTTCCTATAGAAAGTTGGAGATCCATAGGCTCTTTTCATTTTATACTATTTCTCTCCCTTTCAGTATAGTTGCTGATACTTTCATCAATTTAATTATTATAAATACGATGTGAGTTTCTTGTAAATCTTACTGGGCTTCACCCCATTAGACAAAAACAACACTCACAAATCTCTTCAGTACGGTCTCCTCTCTGGCTTCATGTTAGAGTCAGAGTATCGTGAGACAACACTCTTAAGAGGCTTAGAAACCTTTTTGTCTAGTTGAGAGGGTCCATGGGCCATGGCCATAAATCTTTTTGAAATATTAAAAAAGGGTCTCAGTTCCATCCTTGAGAGGGTCTTTACCCCAAAGCCATTTTTTGTGTTGAGATCTTTTTGCTGTCTTGAAAATCTGGAAATGAGGAATGATTTTATTTTTATACATATAGGTCTTAGC
>NW_012149454.1:18267-20002 GCF_000956105.1 Propithecus coquereli
TGGCAATTCTAAATAATAACAGTAATAAAATACTTCTAACTATTGGGCCAACCATTTCCCACCCTTTTGTTAGAGCACCATCTGGAGGGTTGAAGAAAAGATTCAAAAAGGAGGTAGAAGACCAAGTATGACGTTGAAGCATGATTAAGATTTATGGCAGAAAAGTGGGAGAGCTTTCAAGGCAGATGGAGATATGATTTAAAATTGGGTGGAGCCCAAATTGCAGAAAAACATATAATATGCCTCTTTGGTTTATTTATTTAAGTCTTGCTCTACAATGAATACAGTATTTATAAAACTACTCATTAATATTTAGAAAGAGTTCATTGTTAGCTCTTTAATACATGCATATTTATTTTTAAGTGTAATTAACTAGCTAGAAGAAGACATATGTGTAACATATACTGCCAATATTGTAAAGTGTCTTTAAGAATTGTTATGATTACTTTGTTTCAGAGAAAAGGAAAATGAAAATTGTGAGAATAAAGAAATGTTTTAGGTTTGAAAGTGTCCTCTTGTGTGAAGAAGCAAGTCAAAGCCTTGTATTCAATACCACAGGCTTCTTTATTTTGTTTTCTTATCACTAAAATTAGCTTCATTAATCAAGATAAAATAGTAAATCCAATAGGAAATAGTATCCTACTTATGGAGCTTATTTCTTATTTAATGTGTTTGAATTAAAGGTTAGCAAGGAGTTAGGAGATGAATGTTGATTCTGATATATCAATCTTGGAGCAGTTGGACCAACGATGGATAACAGGTGGAGGGTAAAAGGATGTTGGAAGGCAGAGCCCTAGTCACAGGAGTGATTTTTAGGGGGTGCACGTTATGCTTGTTCAGCTCTTACTGGAGCTCTAATTCTGACTTTTTGATCTTCCTGAAAAAGGTGGAGTCAGTAACCCAGCCACAGTGTAGCCACGGCCTAAGAAGAATCAGTAACTAACATCTTGTCTAATATCAGCCACCACCATCTCAGTGGAGCATACCTTCAGCATTTAGACAAGGGATAGATGCAGCTACAACTTTCTTCTTTGGTCACCTCCTCATTTCAAGACCCTGAAAGTAATAAGTACTTAATTCATCTGTCTGTGAGAATAGGTTAGGAAGGATTGGGTGAGCCAGTTCATTCTCCCTCATTCCTTAAGCTAATTCAGGGACGACCTGGAAAAGAGATCAAGTAGATCGGCATATACTGAAAACCATGAATGGTTTGGTATGGCTGAGACACAGAATACTCGTGGTGCAGTAGAGAATCTAAGTCCAGAGAGTAAACGGGACAAAGACATTATGTGGGGGAAAGATAAAAGAAGGCATATTTGTTATTCTAAGGGGGTTTTGTTTGAATCCAAAGTCAATGGGAGCAGGATCAACATTTTTGACAAGTGCAAACTTTCCTATGGAAAAGGACAACCCTTTCCATAGATGGAGGGTGAGTAATCTATTCAAGTCCCTTGGGAGTTCAAGCAAGGACTTTCTATTGACAAAGATCATCAAGGCATCTTGAGGCCATCACAATGGGAGGCATATCTGTGCCACTGTTTTGTGGATGTAATTAGGATACGCTTGGATTTCAAGGGTTGGATCAGATTACCTGTCAAGACAATTTTTTACTTTATTAAAAATGGTCTACCCTTAAATTTCTTCCCATTCAACTTCAAAGACTGAATTTATCATTTTCAAAGATGTAGAACCCAGTGGTTTCCCTAGACAAAAATAAAGCACTTTAATTTTCCAA
>NW_012149455.1:0-301 GCF_000956105.1 Propithecus coquereli
CCCCGCCTCTGGCCATTGGTGGACAGGCAGCTTGAGAATCACCAGGGCAACTTGTTAAAGCCATAAGTGCACAGCCTTTTCTCGAGGACATTCTCATTCCATAAATCTGGGCTGGGGTCCCCAAAACTGCTTTTTTTAAAAAGAACTGCAATTGACTCTGAGGCAGCACCAGATTTAAGAGCCACTCACTTTGATTACCTTCTACAAAACCAGCCCAGGTCCAGCCCTGCAGAAATGGGGTGCTTTGATTTCTGCATCACCCAAGCAGAAGGTTTAAGCATGCTTTATATCAAATTTATAT
>NW_012149455.1:11071-11633 GCF_000956105.1 Propithecus coquereli
AATATAAGATTTTGGCAGAACCTATCAGATACCAAGCCTTGTAGTAGACACAACAGATATAGGAGTAAGCAAAAACAAAATGGTCCTTTATGTTGTTTAGCCCACAGGTCTGGCTGGGGAGTAGGAAGGTAATCAAATCACCACACTGAGATGTATGCTCTTGGTTGTGAGGTGGGGGTGACGGGAAGGGGAACAGGGTTCAGTGACCCTGTTAAATAGAAGGACGTGATGTGGGCTGGGGAGTCAGGGAAGGCTTCCTTAAAGAAGTAGGTCTGGAGCTTAAGTCTGAAGGATGAGAAAGTAGAAGGAAAGAAGGAGCATTATAGACAGAATGACAGTACGTAAGTCTGGAGTAGGGAGGTTGTCAAAAGAGACTGACATAGCATATTGGGTATGGACATAGGGGTAAGGTTTTTCAGTTTACTGTGAAAGTGGTAACTGAAACAATAGAAAGTTCCATCTTGGGTTCTCAAAATCTTACTAAATCATGATAATCAGACACCAATAAGTTGGAAACAGAAAATGGCTATCAAATTGCCTCAAACTTAAGATCTAAGGCTGG
>NW_012149455.1:13783-14520 GCF_000956105.1 Propithecus coquereli
GAACAACTCTATGATCATTTGAACATCTGGATAAAATGAATAATCTACTGAGAATCTATAAATAACAAAATTGAACCAAGAAAATATAGAAAATATGAATAGTTCAATTATCATGGAAGAAATTGAAAGTTGTCAGGAATTACTTTCTCCAAATGCTCTGGGCTATACATTTTATAAAGAAAATCTTTCAAACTTTTAAGGTAATTCCCTTGCCAAATAATTTGTGTCAGGGCTAAGACAGATGAAAAACTACCAGTTTATCTTATGAGATGAGAGTCATCCTGGCCCCAAAATTTGGCAAAGACAGCAAAAGAAGAGAGGCTCTCAATTAGGAATGTTAGTAATGCTTATATATCGTGGATAATATATGTCAGGCACTATTTTAAATGCTTTACAGATATTAGCTCATTTAACCCTTACAAAAACCTTATGATATAGGTGTTATACTCGTTTTATAGATAAAAGAAACTTGAAATGTTGTTTAAGTAAATATGACATTCCTCAACTGTTCACGAACATTCACTTTAGGGTATGTATATACAATGGGATAAAAGTTTTAAAAATACAGGTAACTCAAAGGAAGCCAAAAGAAGTATTTGCTCAAATCATACTATACCCCAGATTAAAGATACGAAAACACAAACAAAATTTAAAAATAAAACAAAACATAATGAAGTCTAAAAATATACTTTCATGGCCTGCTAAATGACAGCCAATTCCATATTTAATAGAAGGAA
>NW_012149455.1:17042-17439 GCF_000956105.1 Propithecus coquereli
AAAGAAAGAAAGAAAGAAAGAAGAAAGAAAGAAAGAAAGAAAGAAAGAAAGAAAGAAAGAAAGAAAGAAAGAAAGAAAGAAAGAAAGAAAAAGAAGAAGAAGAAGAAGAGGAAGGAAAGAAGGAAGACAAAGAAGGGATCAAAACAGAAATAGGTTGGATTCCATTGGTGGGTGGTTTTGTATTTCTAAAGCTTATAAATATTGAGAGGTTTCTTGCTTCCCTTGATAGATTACTTGTCAAGTTACTGTAGGAGTAACTTACTGTACCTGGAATCTAGAACAGGGCTCTGAAACTTTCAAGGACTGCACTGCAGGTGAATTGGAGTGAGCCAGATGTGAGATAACAGAGAATGATGAAAACCTTGAAGGAACTAGAGAGCACCTGTCTCATCAAAAA
>NW_012149455.1:19329-19648 GCF_000956105.1 Propithecus coquereli
GTTGCAGCAGCAGAGGCTGTTTGAAGAGAGACCAGGGAAGTGGATGTGGCAACAGTCCCAAGTAAGAGATGTTGGTGCCGTTCTGTTAGGCAGTGACCGTGATGATAGATTCTTTGTGCTGCCTCCACTGAGCCCGAAGGCAAAATCTTGCTGGGCCCAATCTGAAGTCAACCCCGCCCACTTGCGCACTGGATTGCATCCCCTCTTACCCATTCAAGGACTTTGCTGTGGCCAATGTTTTACTTGTTTCTCCTGAGTTAGATAAATTTTCCTTCCCTGCTACATCACTCCCATTGATCTTACCTCAAAATATTGACAA
>NW_012149456.1:0-317 GCF_000956105.1 Propithecus coquereli
ATTCAGAGAATTGAAACCAGGAGCTAAAGTAAAAATAAAACACAGCTTATAAGGATTTTTAAAAGATGGTATGTTAGGCATACATGCACCATATACAGCTATACATGAAGTAACCAAAATTAGAACAGATATAAGAGAGAGTGATATTCAGAAGGCTGTATATCTTGTTTTTTGGTTTTTTTTTTTTGTTTTTTTTGAGACAGAGTCTTACTGTGTTGCCTGAGCTAGAGTGCCATGGCGTCAGCCTAGCTCACAGCAACCTCAAACTCCTGGGCTCAAGCTATCCTCCTGCCTCAGCCTCCCAAGTAGCTGGGACT
>NW_012149456.1:6141-6679 GCF_000956105.1 Propithecus coquereli
ATATATATGCACATATACATATACTGGTATATATACATTTTGATTTATGCATAATGAAACTTTATATAGGAAGCAACCCAAGTGCCCATCAATACGTGAGTGGATTAATAAAATGTGGTATATGTACACCATGGAGTTCTACTCAGCCACAAAATACAATGGTGATCTAGCACCTCTTGTATTATCCTGGATAGAGCTGGACCCCATTCTACTAAGTGAAGTATTCTAAGAATGGAAAAACAAGCACCACATGTACACACCATCAAATTAATATTAAACCGATCAACTCTCAAGTGCTCATACAGTAATAATATTCATTGGGTGTCGGGCAGATGGAAGCGGGGAGGAGGGAATGGGTACATAAACGCCTAATGAATGCGGTGCACACCATCTGGGAGATGGCACACTTGAAGCTCTGACTCTGGTGCGGCAAAGGCAATATATGTAACCTAAACATTTATATCCCCGCAATATGCTGAAATAAAAAAAAAAGAAATGTTGGAATACCAGGTTATATGTGAATAAGAAAGATAGGATA
>NW_012149456.1:8843-9112 GCF_000956105.1 Propithecus coquereli
ATGGAAACTTCTGGGTGTTGCTGAAAGTAGAGGATAAAATGCCTTCTTAGTAAATTGGAAGCACAAGAAGTATTGCCACAGCACGAATTACACTTTAAGAAGCTCCTCAAACTTTATTAAAATGGATTCTAATTCTGAAAGTTTAGGTATAGATGGGTATGAAAAAATGGAAATTGAGTTTTTAAGACAAAGTCTTCTCATTTTTTTTCCTGCTTTGGTTTGGATTTGAAGGAGCTAATATATGATGCCTCTATTCCATAAAAGAATTT
>NW_012149456.1:20197-20599 GCF_000956105.1 Propithecus coquereli
ATTTCCTTGTCTCCCAAGTCATTCATGTCAGGCAATCAAATTAAGCACTGATTATTATGATAACCCAGGGTTTGACTTTCAGAAATGTAAGAAACGTAAGGTACACATTTAAATTAATGGAACCTACTACCAACTCCTCTTTTCTAATCCCCCTGAGTCATAAATTATTATAGCCCCCTGGCTTTGTCCTCTATTTGTTACTGGATTCTGATTGAGTACAATGTTCTCTGAACTAAACTGATTAACCTTTGGAAAAATTTGCACAATTTGAATCTTACATACATTATAATAAATACGTTTCTTGCTGGGGGGGAAGACATTATGTTAATGAGTCAAAAATAGGAGGGTCAGATTGTTTAAAAAGTACACAGACAAAGAGGCATATATTATTCTACTAGGGCT
>NW_012149456.1:22894-23187 GCF_000956105.1 Propithecus coquereli
GATGATAACTCTAGCATATTGTCACATTTCTGACTCTTGTATAATCACATCATCTTATTAAAAATTCAAGCTACTTTTCCCCCTCAGTTTAGTCTACTTCTTACACAGAAGTCTGAAGGGGGAGAGAAAGTGTGATTACTTTCCTTCTGTTAAGCAGTGTTGCTTTTCTTCTACACCCCAGCTCACTCCTAGGATTTCAGCCTCATTTTCTTATTCTTCAAGAGTTGGAGTGAGGAGAGATAGGGAGGAGAAGTAAAAGTCAGGAAATAGTTTATTTAATTGACACTGTCATG
>NW_012149457.1:0-307 GCF_000956105.1 Propithecus coquereli
ATAATCTGTGAATGACTACTATAAATTCATGAAAGGTGTAAATTATAATCAATTAAGAGTGCCAAGAGTACATTTTAAACTAACATACACATATAGAGAATACCAAACTGAATTTCTAAGATATTAATCCAGGGTATCTTGAGTAGGGCATGTTTTCAAAAGGAAGCTTTTAAAAATTTCTCCAGTTTATTTTAAAAACCACCAGGTTTGGGAATTAATGCTCTAAAGTTAACAAATTAGAAAAGAAATCTAGTTTCATGCCTTTAATTAAATAAAGTAGAAAAACTAAGAAAATATTATTTAGTAA
>NW_012149457.1:5962-6416 GCF_000956105.1 Propithecus coquereli
TGCAACATCAGCCAGGAAAGCTGCAGGCACAAGGCTCCAGCCCCCGGGGGCTGATCCCACAACGCCATAGGGGTGGGGCTGCCTGAGGCCTTAGACGCCCTGCTCCCAACACAGTGTGCCTGAGAGGCAGGACATGGTGTCAAAGAAGATTGTTCTGGAAACTTAATATTTGATGTTGTTCTCCCTGTTGGGCTTTGGACTTACTTGGGACCAGTTATTCATTTCTGCTTGCCCATTTCTCCTTTTTGGAATAGGAATGTCTATCCAATCCCTGTCCCACAATTGTATTTTGGAAGCCTGTTAATTGCTTTGATTTCACAGGCTCACAGCAGGAGGGAAATCTGTGTTGGGATGAACGGTGTCTTGAGTCCTACCCATATATAATTTAGATGAGACTATGGACTTGAGACTTTTGATGCTGGAACAAGTTAAGACTTTGGGAGCTATTTGGATT
>NW_012149457.1:6466-7036 GCF_000956105.1 Propithecus coquereli
TGCAACATCAGCCAGGAAAGCTGCAGGCACAAGGCTCCAGCCCCCGGGGGCTGATCCCACAACGCCATAGGGGTGGGGCTGCCTGAGGCCTTAGATGCCCTGCTCCCAACACAGTGTGCCTGAGAGGCAGGACATGGTGTCAAAGAGAATTGTTCTGGAAACTTAATATTTGATGTTGTTCTCCCTGTTGAGTTTTGGACTTACTTGGGCCCAGTTATTCATTTCTGCTTGTCCATTTCTCTCTTTTGGAATAGGAATGTCTATCCAATCCCTGTCCCACAATTGTATTTTGGAAGCCTGTTAATTGCTTTGATTTCACGGGCTCACAGCAGGAGGGAAATCTGTGTTGGGATGAACGGTATCTTGAGTCCTACCCATATCTAATTTAGATGAGACTATGGACTTGAGACTTTTGATGCTGGAACAAGTTAAGACTTTGGGAGCTATTTGGATTGAATGAATTTATTTTTTATGTAAAAAGGACATTAGTTTTATGGGGACAGGCAAAATGCTATGGTTTGAATATCTGTCCCTTCCAAAACTCATGTTGAAATTTAATTGCCATTGTAA
>NW_012149457.1:10786-11553 GCF_000956105.1 Propithecus coquereli
AGGCTGGATAAAACACATCTGGACCCAACAAAACACTTCATCCCAAATTCTTGTGAATTCAAGACTAGGTCAAGACAAGGCTTTGCGGGCTTTTCCTAATCCTAAAAATTATAACACAGCATCACTAATTAGCTATTTTTTAAAAATCTAAAAATATGGCCAAAAACCATTTTGACACACTTTGCCAAAACTTGATATAAATTATATAAAGGGCACATATGATATCATGTACACTACACATTTCAATAAACTTAATAATGCTAATTTATATCTGTCCTATAATTTATAGTTTTCAGAGAACTTTCAGCTACATTATTTCAGCTAACAGTAGAAATTATAACTTGCGTATTCTGTAGGGAAATGATACAAGTGTTAATTCAGCACAAGTCTTGACATGCCAGATGAAAAAGCTACCCTTTAGCATATTTTCAGTTAAAGAAGGCTCTCTTAAGAGTCTTGAATTAACTTTTTGAAATTGCTTAATATGCTAATTATATAAATAATAATTGAATATATGTTGGTGAAATATAATTTATTTATATTTCTCTACAAAGTTTAACTGACAGTTTAATAGTCAGCAGTTCTATGCTTTCATAGTTGAACATGTAAACCTTAATCTGAAAACAAATTACTAAAGAACGAAAGGTAGCAAAGGCTAAACAAGAATATCTGATTATTACAGAAATTAAAAATTGATGCAAAAGTGCCATATTTAAAATATTCTTAAATAGCATGAAGCTAATTTATAAACAACTTCTCAAAAAGGT
>NW_012149457.1:15355-15865 GCF_000956105.1 Propithecus coquereli
TAAATGTTTAATGATTTCATTATTGTACAAATTAAAAAGCTCCCAATTTTTGTTTTGCATATAAGAAAGTACCATTTTTTCCTACATATGGCATATATTTTAGGTTTGTCCAAAAGGCATTAAATGAAGACCTAAATTCTTTACCTAAAATAAATAACCATCAACCATCTCAGATAACTCAAGCTATAAAAAAGCATTTGTTAATCTGCTGATCTGGGCAAATTGGTTGAGAATGTTTAAAGATTTGCCTCACTCTAGAATCCAAAGTGATAGCTTTCTTTAAGATTTGTATTTTGAAATATTCTAAACATACTGAAAGTGACATAATAGGCACTCATACATCTAAATTTGACATATGTTAACATTTTGCTTTATTTCTTCAGGTTTTTACTTCTTCAGGTCTCACTCTTTTTAAAAAAAACAATGCCACAAGTACAGTAAATGCTGTGTCCTCTCATCCTGTACCTTTATCCTCTAGAACTATTTACTATACCAAGGTAGTATTTATCT
>NW_012149458.1:0-827 GCF_000956105.1 Propithecus coquereli
TCAGATGGACAGTTTGCAAGTATTTTCTCCCATTCTGTGGGTTGTCTCTTCACTCTGTTGACTGTTTCCTCTGCCATGCAGAAGGTCCCATTTGTCTACTCCATGATATGATCCCATTTGTCTACTTTCGCTTTTGTTGCTTGTGCTTGTGAGTTCTTATCCAAAAGTCTTTGCTGAGACCAATGTCCTGAAGCATTTCCCCTGTGACTTCTTCTAGTAGTTTCACAGGTTTTGGTCTTACATTTAAGTGTTTAATCCATTTTGAGTTGATTTTTGTATATGGTGAGAGATAGGGGTCTAGTTTCATTCTTCTGCATATAGATATCTAGTTTTCCCAGCACCATTTATTGAAGAGATTGTCCTTTCTCCGGTGCATGTTCTTGCCACTTTTGTTGACAATCAACTGGCTGTAAAAATGTGGATTTATATCTAGGTTCTTCATCTGTTCCATTGGTCTATGTGTCTGTTATTATGCTAGTACTATGCTGTTTTGGTTACAATAGCTTTGTAGTATATTTTGAAGTCAGGTAGTATGATGCCTCCAGCTTTGTTCTTTTTGCTCGAGATAGCTGTGTTGGGATCTTTTGTGGTTCCATATGGATTTTAGGATTTTTTTTTATTTCTGTGAGGAATGTCATTGGTATTTTGATAAGAACTATATTGAATCTGTGGGTCTCTTTGGGTAGTGTGGACATTTTAACAATATTCATTCTTTCAGGGCCAGGTGCAGTGGCTCACACCTGTAATCCTAGCACTCTGGGAGGATGAGGCGGGCAGATTGTTTGAGTTCAGGAGTTCGAGATCAGCCTGAGCCAGAGCGAGACCCA
>NW_012149458.1:2632-3678 GCF_000956105.1 Propithecus coquereli
GCTCAGGCCCCCAGCTGGGCAGACGGGCGGCTCCACCCTCTTACTACCAGCTGTCGGATTGCACGGACCTTCCCTCTCTCGGCTTCGCTTCCTTTTCGTCGAAAGCTGGGGATATTGATGGTGCCTCCTGCAAGAGACGTGCTTTTTTAAACAAGGGGAGTTTTGAGGGATTTAAGGAAAGAATCCATATAAGGCAGTCAGCAGGGGCCGGGCCGGGGTCCTGCTTCCCCGCCCCTCGTGGGTTCCTCGGAGAGCAGAGCCAGCTCACGGGCGCCCCCCTGTGGGAGCGCCGGGGACGGCACCCAGAGAGCCCACTGCCTGGGGCTCCCGATGGTGGAGGGGCGACCTCTGAGAGTCCTTCAGCCCTGACACCCCACGGATCTGTGGGTCTGGACTCTAGCCGGGGCCGGGGCCGGGGCTGGCCGCTGGGGAGAGTCTGCAGCTTCATCTCTCTCTCTTCTCTTTCCTTCTCCACTGCACCCCTCCCTGACTCTTCCTTGCTGGCCTCAGGGTGCAGGTGGGGGTGGTGGTGGTGAAGGGTGGGGTGCAGGACGTGGTGCGTTGGGGGCGAGGGGTGGTGGGGTGTAGGGAGGTGCTGGGGGGTAGGTAGGGCCTGGACCAGGGTGAGGGGATGACGCGGGGTCGTGCAAGTGCTGGATAAGATCCTGTCTATACTTAAAAATTTGTTTATCATGATTTTTTGCATTAATCTTGAGTTTAAAAGATATCACACAAGTACTATTTATCTTGATTAGCAAATTTTCAGCTTCTCCTTAGATCCCGTGCTGAGGTGAGTAACCTCACCCTAGCCCAGCCCTGGTGGAGCGGAGGGGGGAGGGGAGGACAGAGAACTCCGTATAGAATCCTCCTGCCCGTCCATCCAGTGACTGCCCATTTGTCCACCCCACCCTCCCTCCACCTCCCATCATTCATTCTTCCATCCGTCCTTCCTTCTCCCGTCCATCTGTCCATACGCCACAGTGGTTAAGAGCTTGTATTCTGCATTCAGGTGGCCTGGGGAACCTCTGATATCCATTCAACACCCA
>NW_012149458.1:3728-4539 GCF_000956105.1 Propithecus coquereli
TGGGGCCACTCACTCTCACTCTCTGATGCCCTCCACTCTCCTGACCCCCTCTAAATCTCCCCTGTCTCCGTCTGCTCTGAATACTCGTTCCTTTACTCGTTCAACACGCATTTATGAAGTGCCCGTCTGTTCTGCCACACAACAAACTACCCCGAAACTTCTTGGTGGGTTTACACGTTTATTTTGCTCAGGAATTTGCGATCTAGGCAGGGCTTGCCTAGGACAGCTAGTCTCTGCTCTACTTGGTGTCAGCTGGGACGTTATTATCTGAAGGCTCAAACATTTATCATTTCTTTGTGTGGGGAACATTCAAAGTCCTCTCGTCTAGCTATTTTGAAATATATAAAAATTATTGTTAACTATAGACACCCTACTGTGTTATAGAACAGTAGAAATTGTTCCTCCTACATGGCTGTAATTTTGTACCCATTAACCAATCTCTCCCCATCCTCCCCTCTGCCCCCTGCTTCCTGTCCTCTGGCGACCACTGTTCTACTCTCTACTTACATGAGATCGACTTTTTTAGCTCCCACATAGGAGAGACAACAGCAGTATTTGTCTTTCTGTGTCCGACTTATTTCACTTAACATAATGTCCTCAGGGCTCATCCATGTTGCAATAATGAAAAAAAGATTTCACTCTTTATTGTGGCTGAATAATATTCCACGGTGTATAGATACCACAATTTCTTTTGCCATTCAGCCACTGATGGGCATTTGGCTTGCTTCCACATCTTGGCTACTGTGAATACTGCTGCAATAAACACGAGAGTGCAGAAATCTCTTTGACATGCTGATTTCCTTTCCTTTGG
>NW_012149458.1:13789-15538 GCF_000956105.1 Propithecus coquereli
ATGAATAAAGAAAATGTGGTATATATACACAGTAGAATACTCTCCAGCCTTAAAAAAGAGGGAGATTCTCTGATTTGGGACAACATGGATGAAGCTGGAAGACACTATACTAAGTGAAATAAGCCAGGAACAGCAAGACAAATACTGCACAATCTCTCTTATATGCAGAATATAAAAAAAATTGAACTCACAGAAGCAGAGAGTAGAATTAAGAGAGATCTTACATGTTCTCACCACAAAAAAATGAGCGTGAGGAATGGATATGTTAATTAGCTTGATTTAATCACACCACAAAATATACATATTTCTAAACATACCTTAATAAAGCTGAGGGAGAAAGAAAGTAAACCCCAAACGACTTAACATTTCAAACAAACAAACAAATCAATAAATATTGTCTTGGTCTGTTGAGGCGGCTGGAACAAAATACCATAGACTGGGTCATTTACAGACAACAGAAATGTATTGCTCACGGTTCTGGAGGCTGGCAAGTCCAAGATCAAGGCGCTGGCAGACTCAGCGTCCGGTGAGGGCCGTTCTGGTTCACAGGTGGCTGTCTTCCCCTGGGTCCTCGCGCTGGGGAAGGGAGAGCTAGCTCTTGGGGTCTCTATCATAAAAGCAATAATCCCATTCGCGAGGGCTCTTCCCTCATGACCTAATCGCCTCCCAAAGGCCCCTCCTCCAAGTACCATCACACCGGGGATTCGGTTTCAACACGTGAAGTGTGGAGGGATGAAAACATTCGGTCTACAGCAAATACCATCTGCATCTGGACAGCTCCGTGCTATGCCTCCAGCCCGGACCCTCCCCTGTCCAGACTCGTCTATCCAACCACACACTTGGCATCTCCACGTCCATCAGGCTTCTCAACAGAAACGTCCAGGACGGCAGCTTGACTCCCGGACTCTGCAAACCCCTCCTCCCGCAGCCACCCCCTCCCCACTGAGTAAGTGGCAACTGCCTCTGCCAAGTTGCTAAGAACGAAACCTGGCACCACGCCTGACTCCATCAGCAAATCCTGTAGACTCTACAAAATAAGCTCTCGGTCCGGCCACTTCCCACACCCCGCACCACCACCTCCCTGGTCCCAGCCCCGGCACCTTGCCGAGTCTCCCGGCGGCGGCCCTCGTCCCGCCGCGGGCTGTTCCTCGCACGGCCGCCAGAGGGCGCTTCCCGACCCGGTTCTCGCGGGTTCTCTGCTCACACCCGGAACACGTCCAAACCCGCGGCCAGGGAGCCTCACGGGTCACCCGCCACTCTGCACCCTGCGTCCTTCGTTCCGGCCCCACCGGCCTTCTCCACGGCCCTGACAACACTCCGAGCTCCTTCCCTCCTCGGGGCCTCTGCCCTGGGCGGGTTCCTCTGCCCGCCGCGCTCTTCCCCCAGGTCTTTGCAGAGCTCAGTCCGGCCTCTGAGCCGGTTTGCTTCTTCCCTCCTCCGCCTCGTCAGTTAGTTAGTTAGTTAGTTAGTTATAGACAGAGCATACAAGCACAGTGGCTCACGCCTGTAATCCTAGCACTCTGGGAAGCTGTGGAGGGAGGGAGGAAGGATCCCTTGAGGTCAGGAGTTCGAGACCAGCCTGAGCAAGAGCGAGACCCCCGTCTCTACTAAAAATGGAAAAAAAATTAGCCAGGTGTGGTGGTTTGTGCCTGTAGTCCCAGTTACTCGGGAGGCTGAGGCAAGAGGATCACTTGAGCCCAGGAGTTTGAGGTTGCTGTGAGCCAGTCTGATGCCACGGCACTCTAGCCC
>NW_012149458.1:16733-17694 GCF_000956105.1 Propithecus coquereli
AATTACTGTGATAAAAATAGGGAAGGAAGAAATAAAACTGTCATTTTTCACAAATGATAAGACTGTCTATAAAGACAGTTTTAGACTTGTCAGGAGCAAAATCTTTACATAAATTATAGTAAGCCTTTCCATACAGGTATCTCTCCATATAAGTCCAATATGCAAAACTTGACATTTTCCCTACATGTAGGCGACAAACTGAAAATTCAATTAAAAAGTATTAGTTACAATGGCATTGAAAGTAATAAAGTGTCAAGGAATCGATCTTTCAAAAAACGTGCATGAGCTTTCTGGAGGAAAATTATAAAACTTTTATTAAAGATGTAAAGAGGAAATATACCATGTTAATGGATAGGAAGACTCAATATTATAAAGATGTCAATTGTCCTCAAGTTCCTCTAGAAATTGATTAAAATTCTAATTAGAGTCCTGACACCATTTTTCTGGGAACTTGACAAGTTTACTCTAAAATTTATATGGAAGAGCAAAAGGTCAGTGGTAATTATAACAATTTTGGAAAAGTGCAAGCGAGGAGGGATTGCCCTGCCAAATATAAAAGCCTGATACAGAACTGCGGTAACCGAGGCCGTGCTGTGGTGGCTCCAGGGGGACAAAGAGACCGACAGGTGCAGAAACTAGGAAAACACCCAAACAGCCTCTTGGCACATGAGTCGGCGTGGCCGCAGCTCGCTGGGCAAAAGCAGGCAGTGCTACTCAATAGACGGTTCTGAAGCAATTGGTCACGAGACGATGAAATTAAATCCGTATCGCACAACAATTAAAACCAGTCCCTGTCTCACCACAGTCTAAAATCTGTCCCAAGTGTGTAAAGACTCGCATATGAAAAGCAAAACTTTAACACCCTTAAAAGAAAATATAGAAGAATATCTTCATGAAATTGGGAGAAGGAAGGGAATTCTTAAACAAGACTCACTCAAAAAACACTTATCATTAGGAGAGA
>NW_012149459.1:0-402 GCF_000956105.1 Propithecus coquereli
AGTTAATTATATGCTTACCAAAAAAAACACAATAATATCACTTTTAGGAATTGAGAAATAGAAACATGTCCTTTCAAATAGTCATAGCAGCTTTACTCTTAATAGCCCCAAACTGGAATAATCAAAATATATTTCAACAGGAAAATGTATAAACAAATTGTGATATATCCATACACTAGGATACTACTGAGCAGTGAAAAAAAATGTACTACCCATGTAAACAATGTGACTATACTCCAAAACATTTTGCTAAGTAAAAGAAGCCAGACACAAAATGTTACGATTTTATTATTCTATTTATATGAAATTTGAGAAAGCTAAAACTAATCTATACTGACAGAAATCAGATCAGTGGTTTTCTTTTTCAGAGGGCGGAGGTTGGGAGATTTATTGAAAAGGGCA
>NW_012149459.1:12661-13467 GCF_000956105.1 Propithecus coquereli
AGAAGAGGGCTGGATTCTCATTTTTGCCTCTGCATTTAAATTTTTATATATGTTTTTGGCTTATATTTTTGGTTTAAGTGTATAAAGAAATATACAACAACTTATATACATATGTTGTTGAAAAAGAGAGAAGTATTTTAATACCTTTTAAGATAGCTGTAAATATTCTTCTTTGATTCTACACCAGAACTCAATATGTGGTAGTTTTAAAGATTGGCTGCACTGTGGTATCTGAAACTGTATCAGTAATGTTTTGGTAGTCTGTTTCATTAAAATCCACTGATCTATCTTGCATGTGGAAAGAATTTTATTCCTGTGTGATGTTATAACACCATTCATTGATCATTTGGAAAATATTGATTCACTGAGTTATGCAGATCATCCACAGGTTGACAAATTTCATTATAAAATATTTTTAAAAATTACATTTGTTATATCACTATTGATCTCATAAAAATGTCTCTAAATATTAGAAGCTGTTAACCTAACAGTGGTAGAGACAAGTTTTCCAAAATATTTATTTTCATTTGCAAGTTCAAATGCAATTATTGACAAATTTTGTAAGTTATTTTTCTTGAATGTAGTTACTTTATTCATTTGCAAGAAAATGTCTATCAAATAAGTCTTAAAAATCATAATTTGTCAGACACTTTTTGTGGTAAAAAGGATATTCCATGAAAAAAAGTGGCTAGTTTAGCTTGCAACTGAAACAATTGTACAAATGCTTTTTCTCAAATCAACCATCATATTTCAGTATATGGTTTATATTAAAAAGATGTACTGAAGGGTAAAGAGTTAATAAATTT
>NW_012149459.1:13517-14680 GCF_000956105.1 Propithecus coquereli
GATCGCTTGAGCCCAGGAGTTTGAGGTTGCTGTGAGCTAGGACGCCACGGCACTCTAGCCCAGGCAACATAGTGAGACTCTGTCTCAAAAAAAAAACAAAAAAAAAAACAAAAAAAAAAACAAAAACAGCCAAAGAATAAATCGAAAAGGGGATAATGATAATTTTCAGTCCAGTAGCTATATGTTAAAATTCTAAAGTGTAATCCCTTTTAAGTGGCTTATAACATGGAAGGTCCTATTCTAAAGGGGGAAAGAGAGATATAGAGTTTGCCACATCAAATATATTTTTTTCAAAAGCCTACATAGCTGCCACAATTTCCTGACTTATTGCCTGCTATACATTTTTCAATCGCTGAATGAGGCCAAACGTCTGAAGGAGAATATGAAGCATTGCAGTTGTCATTTCAGCCAGCTACATTATCTCATTGTTTGTCGCGAGGCATATGTAGAACACTGAATATAAAACATGGAACATCTAGTACAGCCTCAATAAATGTGAGTTTTCAAAATGCCTCAAAAAATGAATTAAAGTCTAACAACTGCCTTGGTGCTATGAAATGCTCTGTCTCAAAGAAACGCTTTTCTCCAACACTGTGTGGTATACCAAATTCAGCTGAGGCTGTTTGTGAAAGAATTTGCTTATATACTTTAAAACACTTGTATATGAATTCAGTTCTGATTGGAATTTGTGCTGTAGTATTTCTGTATTCCAAACTGTCTGGCTTATCCTACAGTAAAAACTCTTAACATACACCTCATTATATCTTCAGTTTCCACACACATTCCTGTGCTTTGGAGGTAACTTTGAATAGTAGAAAAAGTATGGACTTAGAAGGCAAGAATTGCATTGATAACCAAGTTACCACTTAACTGAGAACCAAAGCCTGAGGCAATGGGGTTTATATTTCCTATTAGTAAAATAGAATTAAGTTAGGTGATAAATGTGAACACACTTGGCAGCTAATTAGTAAATATTCATTCTTCTTCTTTCTCCTTTATTATATGAGCATAAAGCTCAAAAATTATATTTGCTTTGCATATAACCTATCTCTATGCTTAAGAAGGGAAAATTATTCTAAAAGTTTTGAGTATACCCTAAGACAGGGGTCCCCAACCTATGGTGAGTTGTATAATTATTTCATTATATATTAAAATGTAATAAT
>NW_012149459.1:17273-17724 GCF_000956105.1 Propithecus coquereli
AGGGTCTCGCTCTTGCTCAGGCTGGTTTCGAATTCCTGAGCTCAAACAATCCGCCTGCCTCGGCTTCCCAGAGTGCTAGGATTACAGGCTTGAGCCACCGCGCCCGGCCTACTAAATTTACTCATTGTTCCTGTGTCAAGGACATTCTTCTGTGAAACTAGCTGTTTTTTTTTTTTTTTTTTTTGGAAGTACGTAGTGACAAAAAGTAAATAGTTTGGTACTTCTGCCTTGATTTATACTAATACACCATCACTGTTACTCACCATTACTTTTGCTCTATCAATGCATATGTCAGCACAATGAAAAGGCAAATAAGGATTGTCTTGTTATTAAAAGAATTTAAACCTTGTGTATCCATGGATAAGGTCTGGGGGACTCCAGGGATTCACAGACCATTCTTTGAGTTTTACAGGGTTATGCTATAGTTGAGTTCTTTACTGCCTGCAGCTTT
>NW_012149459.1:17774-19261 GCF_000956105.1 Propithecus coquereli
CCCCCCCCCACTGTCCATGGAAAAATTGTTTTCCATGAAAATGGTCCCTGGTGCCAAAAAGGTTGGGAACTGCTGCCCTAACAGATTATAGATGGCAAGCTATCTCATTGTAGAGGGATTGAATAATTCTGTCAAAGTTACACAAGTCAGTGACAGAGATAAGGGAAACACAAGGTCCTATAATTAGCTAATGGTTATGTTAGTAGCTCAGTGTGAGAAGTGACTTAAAACAGGGAACATGATGGAAATTTTAGCAATACTTCATGGCCTTGTATACTTCAAATAAGATACAATAAACATTTTTTCTAGGAATCTCTCATTTTTGAACATGCATTTATTGTGTTGATAAACTCTATTTTTGTAAAAAATCTCCTTTTAGATACATAATATGCTGAGAAAAATATATGGCACATAGTTCTTCATAAAGATTAGTTATTAATATTAGGCTATGAAGCACATGTCCTCATTGACACGTGCTTGGACAGAGATGACAATTTAACGTGTTTGACACACAGTGTAAGTTAAATTCAGCATGGTCTTCAGTGGAAAGTCTAGTTGGATTGTAGAAAAGTTCTCAATATAGACTCTCTTTATTTAGACTCTCCTTAATCACTACAGTGAAAAAATAATTTGGAGCACACTATTTAATACTAACTTGGATAGAGAGAATTTTTAGTATGTCTACCTGTGTATTAAATCTACTGGCAAATTTCTATAAAACAAAACAAAACAACCTCAGAAAGTCGTAGACTCCCCTCCCCCAATAAATCTCTAGATAAAACTATTTTTCTAAATTTGGAAATACTGGATTTTGAAAAAATTTCAGACAAAACATTTCCTATAGGCCCTTTTACCGTCAAAAAGTTTCAATCATGCCTAACATGTAATGTGCAACTATTCAAATTTTTCATTCTAATACGTTAGAAAAGTCACTGGACATGTAATTGGAACTCCAGAATACAAGTTTTGCCTTCAGCCCTTCGTAATGAGCTTTCCTTAAATAATGGATGTCATTTAACTATTCTGAAACTCATTTTTCCATGTTAAAAATATGACAATTCCATGTTTGATTCTATTTCATGGGATTGTTATAACGGTTAAATGATGTAGGCCATACAAATACCATTATTCATACTAGTCATTATTATAATAAATGACAGGGTTGGCCTTAGGCATTGTTGGTTGAAGTTTTGTTGCACCCACTTTCTTTGATTTTTTTTCCATTGGCTCTTAAGACACTTAATTTGTATTTTCAAGAAAACATAACACACAGTTCTCAAACAGGGCACAAATTATTTGTTTAGTAAACATACTACTGCATAGGAATAAACAATGGCATCCAAAAATGTACATTAATTCCCTAAAAATAAATAGCAAACCTTAAATAATTAATGAAATCAAAAAAGTTTATCATAAAAATAGTCTAGGGGTTTTCAAACATTCTGTGTCGAGATTACTTTATACTCTGCAAAATAATTGAAGCTTTG
>NW_012149460.1:0-544 GCF_000956105.1 Propithecus coquereli
TAATCTAAACATTTGTATCCCCGTAATATTCTGAAATAAAAAAGAGAAAATAAATAAATAATAAAAGCTTATGTAATTTTCGAGTGGGAAAAAAATACCTATTCCTCTTGATGGAATTTCCTTACATAGACACTCTCTTTTCTCTCCTTCAAAATTAAGAAGCCCTGACCTTCATCCTTTGGTTCCTCACTCACATTGTGCATAATTGTCTCAAAGAACAAAAAAAACCCTTAACAAATTTCTCCCTCCATATGTGTATCTTTATTATTAGGCCTTGAATTCCAAGAACAGATTTCTTGCTCACATTGTACTCTCAGCATCAAAAAATATATCTGTTGCATAGATGATGTTCAACAAATGTTTATTGAATAAATGAATGAATAAATAGCTTGAGATAGTAACCAGAACCTGCTTGGACTACTCAATTGACAAACTATAATAATATCAAGACGTACCTGCATTTTGCTTTGCCTTAATTTTGATACATCATGTATGGCAACTTCCTGGATACATAGCATCCTATGCCTCAGTCCACAACTCTTAA
>NW_012149460.1:594-1438 GCF_000956105.1 Propithecus coquereli
TTTGTCACATTTTAAAATGATCTATTCCCATATTTCTTTTTTTATATGAACCTGACTTTATTGTTATATTTTAACCATATTTTATTTCAAAATATCAAGGGGATACAAATACAAATGTTTTTGGTTACATGGATTACTTTTGTAATGCTTCAGTCATGGCTTTAGCTGTGCCCATCACCCAAACAGTGTTCATTGTACCTGTTAGGTAGGTTTTTACCCCTCCTTTCCTCCCCCTCCCCCTGCTTGATTTCTGCTGAGTTTTACTTCCCTCTGTGCACACATGCGCTCATTGGTTAGTTCCAATTTAATAATGAGTACATGTGGTGTTTGTTTCTCTATTCTTCAGATACTTCACTTAGGAGAATGGTCTCCAGTTCCATCCAAATTGCTGCAAAGGCATTAATTCATCCTTTTTATGCTGTGTAGTACTCCATGGTATACATATACCACATTCTGTTACTACTGAGTGATTCTTGTCAAGTAAGGGTATTACAAAAGCAGGACTTACTCTTTTTTTCTTTTTTTTCTTTTTGTTATTTCCTCTTGAAATGGTATTCTCTGATAGCTATTTTTTGTTTTGTTTTGTTTTTTGCTATTAACTCATTAAAAATAAAATGGTTTTCTAAAGTCAAGCAGTTTTGTGATCAAATCCTTCTGACCAGTTGAAAGTTATCTGTTTCATGGTAACTGTTCAACGAAGATGCGGGGAACGTGGCCAGTGTTCCCTGCAAAAAACCGGGGCCCTTTGGTAGAGTTGCAAGGGATAAGAAAATAATAGAGACAAATGGAAAATGGAAGAAATAAAAGAATACACTGAGACAAAGATATAGTTTTATAAGTTTAT
>NW_012149460.1:3618-3970 GCF_000956105.1 Propithecus coquereli
GTACCTGCATTTTGCTTTGCCTTAATTTTGATACATCATGTATGGCAACTTCCTGGATACATAGCATCCTATGCCTCAGTCCACAACTCTTAAAACAAAACCATCACTTTTTCCCCAAAGCTAAAAACTACTCTCATATTTTTTTCCACAAATATACAGGATTGTGCTTTCATGCATCCTCCTCACACTAAGAAAGTCTTTGATACTCATGAACACTTAATACTTTTCAACAAATGAAAATATAATTATGCAACCAGAATTGCAATGCACAGTGCTGAAATTTGACGTTGCTGATCAAGATTCCAGGGAAATTGTCACTTTAATGTATTTTATATCCTACTGTGTATTCTAT
>NW_012149460.1:5925-6267 GCF_000956105.1 Propithecus coquereli
CTTATTATTTTTTAAGTTTAGTATTATCCACTCATTCAATATATATGTATTAATACTATGTGTCTATTCCATACAATAGACTTTGTGAGATATCAGTGAATCAGAAAATATATGATTTTAGAGATAATATTTTAACTTAAGAAATAGGTGCTGACAAAAACAGCTATGATACAGTGGCTTCATGCTATCATCGTAAGTATTTGTAGATTGCGTTGGGCATGTTTTACATTTCAACAGAATTTCAGACTGACTACAAAATGTTTAGTGACTTACTACCCCTGTCTCCTAGCACTACATAGGAAAAGTCAATCTGGATAAACTCTAAAATATATTTCTCTTTTC
>NW_012149460.1:9382-9689 GCF_000956105.1 Propithecus coquereli
ATAACTGGATTTAAATACTAGCTAAGTCATATTCTGGCTGTGTGACTCTAGGAAAGTTACTTAATTTAAGCTTTAGTTGTCTTCCTTGTAAAACACCTAAAAATAACCATCAATTAAAAATGTGAGCCAATTCTGAAGACAATATTTTACGATGATAGCTACATAAATCATATATATCTCTATCTCAATAACAGTTGCCATTAGGACACATGCAAAACTACCATCATTAAGACCAAGTAATTGTTACTTTGAACAAGTTTGACTTTCTGGACTTCAGGTTTATGATCCACTAAATTGAGATTGAATT
>NW_012149461.1:0-690 GCF_000956105.1 Propithecus coquereli
GTACAAGGGATTTTCTGCAGCACGACGTTGCAAGCCTAAATTTAAGCTATGATTTCTGAAAGCATTTGTCAACTTTGGATGTATAAAAAAATAGTGTAACTAAAATCCTCAAACTAGAGATTGCATTGAGCAGCCTCCACTAAGTCGAACTGGACATGGTCTCACAGGGCGGAAACATGTAGCTTCTGACAGCTGGGGAAGCAACAGAACATAAGGATCAATAGCTCAGGTTTTTGAATCAGACAGGGCTCAAATCTCTGCTCTAACTAGTCTACCAGCAGTCTTCACCTTGGGCTTACGCTCTTTGAGGTTAGTTTTCTCCATGTGTAAATGGGTAAGATAAAAATTATAATAGGGTGGGATAACTGCTGTATCAGATTCCCAAATGTATAAGGGTTCAAGCACAATAGAAATTGGATTTTTCACTAATGCTGTTTGATAGTGACCAAGGTATCTTTCCTCTAGTCATTCAGAGAGCCAGGCTGACAGAGGTTCCACTGTCTTGAATGTGTAGCTTTCAGTGTTGCTTTACAGCAGTATTCTTACATATTTTCTCATTATTTTTCCCCTAAGGAGAAAAATTAAATTAATTAGACCCAATTAATTTAGATTAATTAAACCCAATTAATTTACATTGATTAATTTAATTAAATTTAACTTCTCCCTAATCAGAGAAATTAAATGCTCAAA
>NW_012149461.1:740-1221 GCF_000956105.1 Propithecus coquereli
AGCTTGTGCAGTCTGACTGCTTTTTAAGTGTCTTAATGTTTTGCATGTTAAAGAAACTGAAATCACCAATTGTAAAGGAAGAATTTTAGGAGTGGTTTATACAAAAAGAAGTTTGAGGGAAGATAGGCAGTTGCTGCTTGGTTATATATCCGAGATGGACGCATGAATGTACATTTGCATGTTTGACATTTAAATAAGATATTTAAAATAGGGATTTTTAAAAAAATTTTCTGCTTGAACCAAATTTTAGACTTGATTTTTCTGATTGTATTGAAGAAGAAAGTTTTTTGTCACAGATTAGTAAAGTGACTTGGATAGAAATGTTAACAAGTGCTCTCTGCAGGGCTAATGAGAGCTTTCTCTCAATCACACTAAGTGAGGAGCAAATTTCCTTCTTACCTGACAAGTGGCTGTTTGGTTTTAGGAATTGGAATTTGGATTCCTGGTGCCCTGCATTCTGAAGTGGGACTCTTGTTCCCTA
>NW_012149461.1:11366-13128 GCF_000956105.1 Propithecus coquereli
GATTTTGATCAGCATCCAGAGAATCACCTCATCTCTCCCTGCAGGGAACACAGAGCACAAGACTTCATGTTCTGTCAAGTACATGTCGCTGGTCTTTGCTTGTGATTTTACAGAAACTCATGGGCTATACTATTGTGCTTTTTTTTTTTTTGCAAGAAATTTATATTACAGGAAAATGATTCATAAAACTAATGAAGTAAATGAAAATGATCACATATATGTATGTGTGTGTGTAGACACACACAGCACGTTTCCAGGTCCAACATAGTTTTTCTCTCTGCCGCATCTCTTGCAAAAGCCCCACTGGCAGAGAGCAAGAGGCTTCTCAGACTGGGTCAAATTGCCTCTGGGCTGGAGAGACCAACAGGGCACTGAGGGAAATCAAACGGCGGAGCTCGGCTTTCTGGTAAGAGCTGGTCCTGGCTCCTTCCTTACAGAAAGACCTGGCCGGCACTGCTTGCTGTCCCGCCCTCCTGTGCCATCTGAAATCTGTGCCGCGAGACTGCGGGCAGCTTTCTAAATCTCTTTATTCCAAATTTGGCACAACCTTCTTTCATCTGTGACTTTGGAGTCCTCTGCCGTACCACCCCATGATCCACCTTGGAGTTGGGAATTGTTTTATTGACTTACCAGTTCTCATCACAAAGAACATATTCTCACCCCCAAAGAATCTGAGCAACACACCCCCCTTCACACAGAAATGGTGAATTTTGAAGACTATTTTGAAGCTGATCGAGGCCAGCTTATGTTTCCCTCCTGCAGCAGAGAACGACTTTCACTTCCTCACTTCACACTCGCCGCTCTCCGACCCGTTCTCCCCAGACTGTCACTGTGGTCTGTTAGGAATATAAACCAGTCACTTTACCCTTCTGCTTACAACTCTTCATAGACTTTGCATTCTTTATTTCTACCATCTTTCATACACGTATTTCAGAGTGTTAATAACAGTTTGTGATCCTGCTGCTTGCTTGTTAGTTTACTTGTTTATTTTTATCTTCTCACCTGGGATCTAGGCTCTAAGAGCAGGAGCTGTGTTGATCTTGTTCTCCGTTGTATTCCCATGAGCTAACGCAGGGTGACACATAGGAGACACTCAGTAAATAATAGCAGAAAGATATTGTTCTCTTAGCTGTCAGCCATTTTTCATGGCCTAGAGCACCTAAAGTGCATATCCAAAGAAAATTACAAAGTGATGATAATGGATAAAAACAACGACCATTTATTGAGTGCCTACTATATGCTGGGCATCTCCTACACAGTAACTCTATTCCTTGGATTTTCAAGCGCAATATTATTATCTCTCAGTTTTATAGATAATAAAGGTGAGGTGAAGTCATTGACCGAAAGGTACATAGAGCTGGGATAAACCCACGTCTATTTATTCTCAGAGGTGATGCTTGCTCTATTTATTATTCGAGGCTCTATCTTTATCATACTATTCTTACATTTTCCCTTGACCCTGAAGATGTTATTAATGCTTTTTGCAACAAGGGGTACAGTGACATTAGATAAATGTAGCATTTCCTTACATATTTTATCTCCTGACTCTAGACACAGACATATTAGGGGGAAATATCTTTTTTTTCAATTAGCAAGGCAACTGTGTCACCCTCAAAGATTTTTCAAACTGGACAATGCCTTGTATGCTGGTTCCGTGGGAAGCCCTAGGATCCAGAGGTAAGGGCAACTCTTTGTACAGCCTATAGCTTCAGATATCTCCCTGATCTACTCCTCATTTCATCTGGGTGCTGGAAATAGAGAA
>NW_012149461.1:13178-13929 GCF_000956105.1 Propithecus coquereli
GCTCTAAGAGCAGGAGCTGTGTTGATCTTGTTCTCCGTTGTATTCCCATGAGCTAACGCAGGGTGACACATAGGAGACACTCAGTAAATAATAGCGGAAAGATATTGTTCTCTTAGCTGTCAGCCATTTTTCCTGGCCTAGAGCACCTAAAGTGCATATCCAAAGAAAATTACAAAGTGATGATAATGGATAAAAACATTTATTGAGTGCTTACTATATGCTGGGCATCTCCTACACAGTAACTCTATTCCTTGGATTTTCAAGTGCGATATTATTATCTCTCAGTTTTATAGATAATAAAGGTGAGGTGAAGTCATTGACCGAAAGGTACATAGAGCTGGGATGAACCCACGTCTATTTATTCTCAGAGGTGATGCTTGCTCTATTTATTATTCAAGGCTCTATCTTTATCATACTATTCTTACATTTTCCCTTGACCCCGAAGATGTTATTAATGCTTTTGCAACAAGGGGTACGGTGACATTAGAGAAATGTAGCATTTCCTTAAATATTTTATCTCCTGACTCTAGACACAGACATATTAGGGGGAAATATCTTTTTTTTCAATTAGCAAGGCAACTGTGTCACCCGCAAAGATTTTTCAAACTGGACAATGCCTTGTATGCTGGTTCCGTGGGAAGCCCTAGGATCCAGAGGTAAGGGCAACCCTTTGTACAGCCTATAGCTTCAGATGTCTCCCTGATCTACTCCTCATTTCATCTGGGTGCTGGAAATAGAGAAGACTGGATGT
>NW_012149461.1:13979-16110 GCF_000956105.1 Propithecus coquereli
CTTTTATTTATCTGGCTATTTCCAGCAAGTTCTCTTCTCACCCCAGATAGCTTATCTCTTCCAAAGAGTGTGTCCAAGGTGAACTCACCATGGACCCAGAGGTCTTGACGCTGGGACTGCAGGTCTGATTAACATGCTGGGGCTTGGGGGTGGGAAGGACACAGAATACTTAGATACATCTTGCTAGGCTTTAATTTTCTTTCTGGCTAAAGAGATTTTTGCTTCCATTCAAAGAAAACCGTGACTTCAATTTCACCATTTATGCAGTTCTTTCATGTATTTTAATATGACAATCAGGTTTCTGAGAGTTATTTCTCCTTTGGAAGTTGTTATAGGGGTGTGTGGTGGGCTGACTCTCCGTCCCCTTGTCCTTTGCAACCAGGTCTGCTTGCACACTCTTTTGCAGGTTGCAGCAGCCTTGCATACAAGCTTATCCTTCTGATGCCTGACTCCTGCCTTCTCCCATAAAAAGAAGGGACAAAGTCTAGAGACATACAAATTTTCTGAATTCAATATATGAGGAATCATGCCCAGCTCAGATGGATCAGGGTGTACAAGGTGAGCTGTACTTTTTCCTGTTTCTTCTGTATCAGCAGTTGTGAGAAATGCCTATTAGTTGCTGAAGGATCAAACGGATGTAAGAAGCATAACTGGATCCTAGCAAAACCAGATTAAATTGCATCAAAAGTAACTGAGCTAAAATGACAACATGTCACCCTGGAAAAGGAAGAAGATAATGGTTTTCAAAGGAATGACAAGGCATTTTTGGAGAAAATTAGAGTTAATAAGATATCTAGATGATGACCTTGAGGATGACAATAATGATGGTGGTGGTGGTGATGATGATGATGATGTAATGACCATTGTATTAATTAGGATTTTTTAGAGAAACAGAGCCAATAGAAGATTATGTATGTGGGTGTATGTATGTATATATATACCTATATGTATGTCTCACATCTCTATGTTATTTATGTGTACACACAACAGATAAAGATTTATTATTAGGATATAAGGAATCGGCTCATACAATTACGAAGGCTGGGAGGTCCTAAGAGCTGCAGTTGGCAAGCTGGAGACCCAAGAAGAGGTAATATTTAGTTCAAGTCTAAGGCAGGAAAAGACTGATGTCTTAGCTCAAGGAAGTCAGGCAGAAGCAGTTGCCTTTTCCTGGAGGGAGGATCAGCCCTTTTTTTCTACTCATACCTTCAACCAATGGGGTGAGGCCCACACACATTAGAGAGGACAATCTGCTTTACTCAGTCTACTGATTCAGATGTTAATCACATCCAGAAACACCCTCACAGACATACCCAGGATAATGTTTGAACAAATATCTGGGTACTTCGTGGCTCAGTAAACTTGACACGTAAAATTAACCATTGCAATCGTGATCATCAAGAGATCTCGCCCCTTAGTTTCAAATTCTGTCTTTATGAAAAGAGTGCTTGTTATAAAAGAGATTTTCTTTTTGTAAAGGTTCTGTCTCATAGGAAGTTCAGATTGTTCTATTTTTTGCATGGGGAAGCAATTCGAAATCAGAGTCTGATGCTTTAGGAACATGCTTTTCAAAATCTTATGCCCTCTGTCCTCTTCTTAATGACATCTAATCTCGCTGTGCTACATTGTGTATATCAGAGAAGCAGCCTAGCCTAGTACCTAAGAGCTCAAGGTCATGGTTATATCTCTGCTCTGCCACCTATTTATTAGCTGTATGACTTTGGGCAAGTTACTGACCACTCTGTGCTTCAGTTTCCTCATCTGTAAAATGGGATAATAACAGTGCCTGTCTCATAGGGTTGTCGTGAGAATGGAACACGTTAATACGTGTAAAGTACATAGACCAGTACCATCCTGGTATGGGCACACATCCATAACTATCAGATATTATTATATAGTTTTTTGAAAAATTAAGGATTTAGAGTGGTATCACTCATCACATTTCGTGAAAATCCTTTTCATTTACAAATTAGTCTGTTGTGAAACTTACCAGAGAAATCTTTAATTGATGGCACTTTGCGTTGTCAGCTCAGCTTTGGGGCTTGTTCTCAAGTCTTCCTTGAAAAGAGCAAGTCTGTGTGTGTGTGTGTGTGTGTGTGTGTGTGTGTGTGTGTGTGTGTGTGTGTGTGTG
>NW_012149462.1:0-346 GCF_000956105.1 Propithecus coquereli
CATTTATTTGTTCCACAAACATTTTTTGAACATCCACTGGGAACAAAGGCATTTTGCTACTATTTTAGACAAACAAGAATGTCTTATGTCCTTATACTATCACATGGCTCCTACTTAGATCCTTCGCTTGGGTTAGACCTGTCTTTAAAGTATCGTAAACCCTTGAAACATCTTGCATTTATCATCTGTCCTAATCAAAACACACATTGTCTCCCAGGGTAGAAGAGAGGGAGTCGGGCCCTGAAAGATGGAGGTGCACGTACAGGACGGTGAAAGGAAGGATACTAAACTTGAACAGAAGACACTGAGAATGTCAGAATGTGTATGTCATGCTGGAAAAATTTTA
>NW_012149462.1:12556-13693 GCF_000956105.1 Propithecus coquereli
GGCTGACGCCACAGCACTTTAGTCCGGGCAAAAGAGTGAGACTCTTGTCTCAAAAATAAATAAATAAATTTCATGTTTTTTTCAGTTTTCATTTTGCATCTCAAAGATTAACATATAGGAAGTAGTAGAGTGTAGCGGTGAAGAATGAAGAGTGTGGATTTTGGATCCAGTTTGACTGGCTTCAAATTGCAGCCCTTTCCTTGCAGGAGTATGATTTGGAAAAATTATTTAATCTCTCTGTGCCTTGGTTTCCTGATTCATAAAATAAAAGATAATAATGGTAACTATTTCATAGGATTATGATTGTCAAAGTTAATACTAAATATTTATGAGGCACTTAGAAGTGGCGCCTGGCACATAATAAGCTATTATTATTATGAGAAATTAGTCAATAAAATCGCTAGTGTGGTATATGGAAATGCAATGCAATCTTGATTAAATTTGATTATTATTTTTACTATGGCTAGCCACCTTGCTGAAATGAGATCTTATGCATTGCCATTAACTGGTGCCTGATGTATCTGTCCAAGTCACCAAGCAGTTAAAATTAAGAAAGGATGTAATGATAAAGAATTTTGACTGTCTTGCAAAAAATAATGAACACAAATTCCATGGGGTTATACCTGTTCCAAAAGCGATGTGGCCTCAAAATATTACATCTATGAACTCTGACATATACAATCAAAGGCAAGGAAGTACATGCTCTCACCAAACAGAATTTGCAGTCCATCAATATTGATGCCTTGCCCTCAGGTTCATACAAATGTAAAATGATTCTCCCACAACAGTGCTTTTGAGCGTTGGTCTTCTCTCTAGAAAGTGGGGAATGTTCTTTCCTAGCCTTTTCTCTTCCTATTTGGCTAAGCTCATCCAAATCTTGACCACTTTATTTTTCTAGCTTTGTTTACTTCGGGTTATTTTAGCGTACATCAAATGACCACTTTTGCACTCAGATTTTATAATAGTATCATCCATATAAAACCAGGGAATAATAATATGCCCAAAGCTCTTTTACACATACGTATAATGTCTTTTGTTTCTTTCCACAAATTTATGAGATGGCAAATTTTATTATTTCTATCCATCAGATGTTAAGAATTACATGGCCCACATGATTTCACTTTTTGGGTCTTTTTT
>NW_012149462.1:15777-17290 GCF_000956105.1 Propithecus coquereli
GGTACAAATGTTTTGGTTATATGGATTGCTTTTGTACTGCATGAGTCAAAGTTGTAAGTGTGCCCATCACCCAGATGGTGTACATTGTACCTGTTTGGTATGATTTCACCCATCCCCTCCTCCCTCCTCCCACCTGCACGATTTCCATTTAGTTTCACTTCCATCTGTGCACATGAGTGCTGATCAGTTAGTCCCAATTTAATAGTAAGTACATGTGGTGTTGGTGTTTCCATTTTTGGAATACTTCACTTGGGAGGATGGTCTCCAGTTCTATCCAGATGGTTGCAAAAGGTATTAGTTCTTTTTCTTATGGCTGAGTAGTACTCCACAGTATACATATACCACATTTTATTAATCTACTCATGAATCGATGGGCACTGGGGTTGATTCCACATCTTTGCAATTGTGAATTGTGCTACATTAAACATTCTAGTGCAAGTCTCTTTTTGATAAAATGACTTTTTTCCCCTTTAGGTAAATACCAGTAGTGGGATTGCTCAATCAAATGGTAGGTCTACTTTTAGTTATTTGAGGAATCTCCATGCTATTTCCCACAGAGGTTGCACTAGTTCACAGCCCCACCAACAGTGTATGAGTGTTCTTATCTCTCCACATCCACACCAGCATCTATTGTTTTGGGAGTTTTTGATAAAAGCCATTCTCACTGGGGTTAGGTGATATCTCACTGTAGTTTTGATTTGCATTTCTCTGATGATTAGTGACATTGAGTATTTTTTCATATGATTACAGGCCATTAATCTATCTTTTTTTGATCAGCTTCTGTTCATGTCCTTTGTCCACTTTTTCATGGGGTTATTTGATTTTGTGTGTATGTGTGTGTGTGTTGTTTGTAGATTCTGGTTATTAGCCCTTTATCAGATGTATAGTATGTGAATATTTTCACCCATTCGGTAGGTTGTGTATTTGCTCTGTTGATTGTTTTCTAGGCTGTGCAGAAGCTTTTTAATTTAATCAAGTCTCATTTATTTATTTTTGTTGTTACTATGATTGCCCTTGGGTTCTTCTTCATAAATTATTTGCCTAGGCCAACATCTAGAAGGGTTTTTCTGACATTTTCTTCTAGAATTCTTATGATTTCATGTCTTAGATTTAAGTCTGTGATCCATTTTGCGTTAATTTTTGTGAGTGGTGAGAGATATGGATCCTGTTTCAATCTTCTACATGGGGCTATCTAATTTTCCCAGCACCATTTATTGTACAGGGATTCTTTTCCCTAGTGTATATTGCTGTCTACTTTGTCAAAGATCGGATGGCAATATGTGGATGGTTTTATATCTGGGTTCTCTGTTCTGTTCCATTGGTCTACGTTTCTGTTTCTGTGCCAATACCGTGCTGTTCTGGTTACTATAGCCTTGTAATATAGCTTAGTCTGGTAAAGTGGTGCCCTAGATTTGTTACTTTTGCTTAAAGTAGCTTTGGCTATTCAGGCTCTTTTCTGTTTCCAAATGAGGCATAGAATTATTTTTTTCTAGATCTGTGAAAATGATATTGG
>NW_012149462.1:17340-20319 GCF_000956105.1 Propithecus coquereli
CACCAACAGTGTATGAGTGTTCTTATCTCTCCACATCCACACCAGCATCTATTGTTTTGGGAGTTTTTGATAAAAGCCATTCTCACTGGGGTTAGATGATATCTCACTGTAGTTTTGATTTGCATTTCTCTGATGATTAGTGACATTGAGTATTTTTTCATATGATTATAGGCCATTAATCTATCTTCTTTTGACCAGCTTCTGTTCATGTCTTTTGTCCACTTTTTAATGGGGTTATTTGATTTTGTGTGTGTGTGTGTTCTTTGTAGATTCTGGTTATTAGCCCTTTATCAGATGTATAGTATGTGAATATTTTAACCCATTCTGTAGGTTGTGTATTTGCTCTGTTGATTGTTTTGTTGGCTGTGCAGAAGCTTTTTAATTTAATCAAGTCCCATTTATTTATTTTTGTTGTTACTGTGATTGCCCTTGGGTTCTTCATAAATTATTTGCCTGGGCCAACATCTAGAAGAGTTTTTCTGACATTTTCTTCTAGAATTCTTATGATTTCGTGTCTTAGATTTAAGTCTGTGATCCATTTTGAGTTAATTTTTGTGAGGGGTGAGAGATACGGATCCTGTTTCAATCTTCTACATGGGGCTATCCAATTTTCCCAGCACCGTTTATTGTATAGGGATTCTTTTCCCTAGTGTATATTGCTGTCTACTTTGTCACAGATTGGATGGCAATATGTGGATGGTTTTATATCTGGCTTCTCTGTTCTGTTCCATTGATCTACGTCTCTATTTCTGTGCCAATACCGTGCTGTTCTGGTTACTATAGCCTTGTAATATAGCTTAAAGTCTGGTAAAGTGATGCCCTAGATTTGTTCCTTTTGCTTAAAGTAGCTTTGGCTATTCAGGCTCTTTTCTGTTTCCAAATGAGGCATAGAATTATTTTTTTCTAGATCTGTGAAAATGATATTGGTATTTTGATGGGGATTACATTGAATCTATAAGTCACGTTGGGTAGTATAGACATTTTAACAATGTTGGTTCTGTCGATTCATGAGCATGATATATTTTTCAATTTGTTTGCATCATCTACAATTTCTGTCCTCATTTTCTTTATTCATTCATCACTTTTTCATTGATTTTTTTTGATTGTTTACACTTTTTGACTATAATGAATAATGCTGCCTGAACACTCATGTACACATTTTTGTGTGGACATGTGCTTTCATTTCTCTTGAGTATATATCTAGGAGTGAATTGCTGGCTCATAGTGTAACTCTCTGATTAACATTTCAGGAAATGCAAGACTGGTTTTCAAAGATTCTGTATCATTTTCTGTTCTTACTAGCAGTGTATGAAGTTTCCAATTTCTCCACATCCTCACAAACACTTAGTATTATCTACTTTTTATTTTAGAATTCCTAGAAGATATGAAGTGACATCTTGTGCTTTTGATTTGTATTTTCCTAACAATTAATGACATTGAGCATCATTTCATGTCCTTATTGGCCATTTGTAAATCTTCAAAGAAGTGTCTATTTAATTCATGTGATGATTTTGAATTCAATTATTTATAAAAACTGCACAAATCTCAGACTTTTGCCAACTATTATGTTTTCATGTGCATATAAGTTTACATGTTCATGCATGCATGCATAAATGCTTTTCCTATCTGAATTTTATTTGGGAACTTATAATGAAGTAGAGAATTTTGCAGAATCCTCCCAATTTTTTTAACTTCAGAAGTAATGATGGAGGTAACTCTTAATAGGGGCAATAACAGGAAAATCCAATTGTCTATTTGGATGAGACCTTATCTTACACCAGTGTAGACCAAGGGCAAAAACTACACTGGGGGGATTGGAGAACAGAGCATGTGCCCCTCCCAGAAATGCTTATCGTATTCATTTGTTCTTGGGAGGCAGCAGGCAGCAAGGGAAAATAGGCTTGAATCTTCCTGTTAGATCTGGGGTTTGGAGAAATTACTTTCCTTATGAGCCGCAGTGAGATTATTTGGAAACTGGAAATAATATGATCTACTTCCTAGGGTTGTGGGGGGAAAAGGATTTCTTTATGATAATTATTTTCTTTTCAATACAAGGAGATTTGTATTGAACATGTAACTAAGGTTGATTTAATTTTTATACCATTGTGAGTCATTGATTGACAAATTAGGAAGATGCATGCATTTCTATTTTTAGTTGAAACAATATGCTCATTGCATTTATACCTCATTCTCTTTTTTTTCCTCTTTCCTCTGCTAAACATTCAGCATGTATGCACAGTGCATCAAATGCTAAGAGACTTCCTTATGTCCTATTTTAAGTATTAATGATCTGACTGTGTTACTTACTTCTTGGAGATTTTCAGTGACTATCACAGCTGAAGTTAGTGGAAACCATAAAAAACAGAGAACATCTGTGAAATGAAGACCCGCACTTGTTCATAATCAAAAAAATATAAAAAAAAAGACATGAAAACAGAAACAGAACACTTAATTGCATATGCTTAGAAGTGTTCAAAATACAAAACAAGTAAAATGTTAAGAACTTAATCCTTTAAAAATAAATACTAAATGTTTAGGTGAAATAAAGAGCCAAACACTGCTTTGGCTGCTGAAGAAAGTTTTTCAATTAATTTTTACGACTACTGTGAAAAAGACACTTACATGAGTCTTCTGTACTCTTTGGGGCCATAAAGCTATACTTTCTAATTAGATCTATAAAACTTGGTCTGCTCAGAATCCATTTTGACTCTGAAGCTATTGATCTCTAGAGCTGAGGGTTCTAGCACTCTTGTGCTGTGGTTAAAACTACTTGCCTAACTGCCCCAATCCTGGCCCTGGGGCATGTTCTCAATCCTTCTTGCTTTGATGGTTCTAGGTTGGATTGTTTGATATTTGTTATTGCAGGAAAATATAGGATGCTCAGGTGGATTCAAACTCAGTATTCATTGAGCACTTACTCAATGAGTGTTTTAGAGGAGATAATTCATTTAATCCTCCCAAAAGTCATTTGATGTAGCT
>NW_012149463.1:0-285 GCF_000956105.1 Propithecus coquereli
GAAGTAAAGATGGAAATCAAAAGATTCTTTGAACTAAATGACAAAGGTGACACACGTTATCAAATCTGTGGGACACAGCCAAAGCAGTCCTGAGAGGAAAGTTTATTCCCATAAATGCCTTATCCAAAAGTCTAAAAGATTACGAATAGATAACCTAATGAATCAATTCAAATAACTGGAAAAAGAAGAACAGACAGACCCCAAAACCAGCAGAAGAAGGAAAATTAATAAGATCAAATCAGAACTAAATGAAATTGACAACAGGGAAACTATACGGAAGATTAA
>NW_012149463.1:3069-3393 GCF_000956105.1 Propithecus coquereli
TAAACATTCTCAGGACAGATTTTATGTTAGGCCACAAAACAAGTCTAAACAAATTCAGCAGGATTAAAATCATGTCAGCTACCTTTTCAAATCCCAATGGCATGAAACTAGAAATCATTAACAGGAAAAAATCTTGGAAATTACACAAATACGTGGAAATTAAACAATATGCTTTTAAACAGCCAATGGTTCACAGAATAAATAAAAAATACCTGGAGACAAATGAAAAATGGAAACACAGCATACCAAAACTTTTTTTTTTTCTTTGTTTCATTGTTGAAGTCTGTCTCTGTATCAGGAACAAGCCTTAGGTGTAAACATAAC
>NW_012149463.1:4593-9402 GCF_000956105.1 Propithecus coquereli
TTGTTTGTACAAACATTTTTACAAAATATTAAAAATAAGGGATGAATATGGATCCCTATTATAATCTGGAAAAGCTCTTTGTTAAATAAAAGTTTTCATGCTTGGCTTTTTCCTGATGTGAAATCCAATTAGAAGTTACCTAAAACTTTAAAAACTAAATTTACCTCAAGAGATGTTTGAATTATCTAACACACACACACACACACACACACACACACCAATCCTTAAAATCTCTAACGTTAATCATTACAGTGGAAGATCTCAGCAGGTTGCATCATGGCACACACCAGGCACTTGACCTTTGGTGCCTCAAAAAGATCAAGATATATGAGGTCTAACAATTTGCTTCACCTACGCACCTTTACCATCAAAACTATGGATGACTCCATCAGAAACTTGAGTTGGCCTGCTGCTCAGTGAAAATGCATTATGAATGAGTTTGTCAATGGCTCAGAATGAAACATAAATCTCTAAACCTAATGTAGCTGATTCTGTATTTGTCTTATCCTCAATTAAAATTTTTAGAAGGGAATTTGAATATGTTACAGTTGCTGCTCTATTCCATGATCTGCAATTTATTGAGACAAATACATTTTTAATTTATTTTCATAGCTGTCTCTTTTCATCTTACTGTGAATGAGTTTAATCATCAGGCTAAAACACTTTCCCAGTTTTACTCAGTGTAGCTAAAGTCCTTCCATCTGTTCTAGGCTTAAAAGACTCCAAGTGTATTCTATTATTCTATTCAAGGTCAGGACATGGAGCAGAATGATATACCTCAGCCATTCAATTAAAAAATTAAGAAAAAAATGCATATCACGTTTCTATTGTCAGATGCCTTCAATGTGATGGTAACATATTATACACCAATGAGCTTCAAAAGGTCACCAAATAGGAACAAACTTATTTCTCCTTTCTTGCCTGTTTAACATGATATTGCAAGCTCACATTAAGCCTCCAGCAAGGGCATTTTAACTATATAAACTTCCATTCATTCTTTTTTCGTCATTGATTCATTCATTCATTCATTCATTAAAAAAAAAAAATTCTAAACCAGAGGAAATAATCAGCAAATGAGTTCAGTAGGGAGAGGCAACACTACCATTTGACATAATAGTTATAAACAGTCACCACTCAATGTTAACTGTCAGATGTTAAACAAGAGCTTCCACTCCACAAAAGATCAGCTAAACTTCATCATTACGTTTTTCCCCTTTCTGTGCTCTCAGGTCCCAGATTAATAAAAGACAAGGAATAACAGGACATTTCATGGGAGAGCCAGTTCTCGCTTTTACTTTGCATATGAAAGCTTACCCAAGAATGCTAGATGAGCATTTGAGGCTAGAGGAGGGAAGAATAGCACAGGTCATACTTTTGAAGTGTTCCAAATGCTAAACCATCCTCAAACATTCTTTGATCTGACTTGGCTCAGAAGTTCCTTGTTCCCTCTTTCTATACTCAGTTGCATTTTTTTCCACACTGTTCTGTGAACTGTTCATCCAGCTCTTCTCAATACCTGCTGGAAATGAAAGGAAGCAATTGACTTTTCCATGAGTCAAACTGCCATCTGTTAAAGATATTGCCTCCCCCTCTTCAAATCTCTTTAGAAAGTCAGTTTCCTGCTTCCCAATTTCTTTCCCAGGCTCAACTGGAAGCATTAACTAAATTGTGAGGCTTAATAACTTCAATTTTAAAGATTGCCAGGACAGAACAGAAAGAGAACAAGAAGTGAACAACTGCTTTCCCACACAGCAGAGAAGTGTACAGAGTCCAAGTCTGAAAAACCTTCCCCAGTTGCTGGACCATTCAGATCTAGCAAGAATAGTTTATAATCATCATAAGAACCATTGCCATTGTCATGTTCCAAACCAAGTATGACAGCTCTACCCTTTGTTATAAACTCTCCGTTGGCAGCACTGTAACTGGGAAATCATGCCCTCTAAATTTCCTCCTTCACTGCAGACAGTGTCTGCAAATGGAGGGGCATCTGCCATAGCCTGCTTTCCCTGTAAAGGCAACAGGATTCCCTCAGGGCAGAGAATATCATCATCAGACACACAAGTGCCCTCAGAAGTGCCTTTGGCTTCTTTTCCACACTATAAAATCATCTAACAACCCTATTCTGGTTTTTTTTTTCTTTTTTTTCTTTTTTCTTTTCCAAAACACTAAGGGAAAAAAAACAGCATTGTAATTGAGACTTCCAAAGGACATAAATATTAATATTTCACCACAATAAGACGTCACAATTCATTTGCCTCATTTCATTCATTATAGCTATGAATGTCAATGCACTTCATTTTTTTTAATTTTCAAAACAAATAATTCAACCTATAAAATGTCTAAAGCCTGGTAATGACCTCCAAATGAATAAAAAGTTAAATGTGCTTGTAGCAGCAGTTCTGAGTATACAATACATTTTTATTTTTCAACAAAACTCATTAAAATGGCCTGAGAGAAGGCATTCTGAATTAGCAAAATATTTAATATTGGCAGGCCGTTTCTAAAGAAATGCCTGCTCTGTTACTTTCAAGTAACAATGTGAGTAGAACTAAACCAATAGGAGATTGCCTAATGAAATTCCTGACTTTATTGGACAGATATGATTTCCCACCAGTACATCAATTGTCTAGAATGTAAATATTTACTTCTAATGTGCTTAAGGGAGCTTACAAAGTTTATTGACACTATCTATTCCACAAATACACAGTTAGAGATAGTATCAAATTAAACTCCAGTATGGAGTCTATCAAATAATTTAAAAAATCAAACCTAAAGTCAATGTCAACAAACCCTTTTCAACTCATATTAATTGTAAGAAACTGCACTAAGAACTGGAGATGCAAAGATATACGATATAAGCTTTGCCATAAAAGAGTTTACAATCTAATTGGGGACATAAGACTTACACAAAAGCACATCATCCATAGTATGGCAATAAACAATAAGTTCAATATAATTTCAGAAAAGAGCTCAGTAAATGAAAATGAGCAGGACAAGTATTCTAAGTAAGTAAGCAAGGGTGGAAATGAGGATGTGCATGGCATGTTCAGAGCTTATTAGGTCCCAGTCTGGTTGAAATGGAAGTTTTGAAACATTAGACAATAACTTAAGGACATGTAGCTGAGAGCTTGATAACAAAGATATAATTATTCGAACTTCATCATAAATGATAAAAATGTTCAAAGAACAGTAAGGAGGTGAATGTTTAAAACAGCGTTTTCTAAAAATTTATTCTAATGATGAAGCAAAAATTAACCAGTTAAAATAAGGGGTATTTTGTGGCATATACATATATACTATATTTGAGTTGGTATGTGTACAGATACTGAACTTATGTAAATTTGTGCATATTTTTAGATCAAAATAGCTAAGGGTAAACTCTCAAAACTTAGTTTGAAAAGTAAAAATTAAGGGAAAATGTCTGAATAATTTTGCATAGCGTTCAAACAATGTTTTTTAACTATTTACTTTGCTGTTGTTATTTTATATATTAATTCATTTATTTATAATTCAGCAATATTTTCTAAATTGATAGACTTTATTTCTTAGAGCAGTTTTAGATTTACAGAAAAAATGAACAGAAAATATATTCCTTCCACCTGCCCCAGCCAACACTTTCCCCTATTGTTAACATTTTGCACTGATGTGATACATTTATTGCAGTTGATGAAACAATATTGATACATTATTACTAACTAAAGTTCATAGTTTACCTTAGGGTTTATTCTTTGTGTCGTATAGTTCTAGAGTTTTTTCAAATGGGTAATATCATGTATCTAACATTAGAGTATCATGCAAAATAGTTTCACTGCCCTAAAAATGCCTGTGCTCCACCTAATTATTGCTCCCAACTGCCCCCACTCCAGCCTGAACCTCTAGCACCACTGATCTTTTTACTATCCCTATACTTTTGCCTCTTCCAGAATGTCATGCATTTGGCCTCATACAATATGGAGACTTTTCAGACTGCCTTCTTTCAAATAATATGCATTTAAGGTTCTTCCAAGTCTTTTCAGGACTTGCTAGTTCCTTTCTTCTTATTATTGAATAATATTCTATTGTATGGATGTACCATAGTTTGTTAATCTTTTCATCTATTGAGGGACATTTTAGTTGCTTCTAATTTGGCAATTATGAATAAAGCTGTTATAAACATTTGTGTGCAGGTTTTTGTGTAGACAGACATTTTTAACTCATTTGTGTAAATACCCAGGAGCATGAATGAGGGCCAGTATGGTAAGACTATGTTTAGCTTCGAAAGAAATTGTCAAACTGTCTTCCAAAATGATCATACCATTTTACATTTTCATCAACAATGAAGGAGAGTTCTTGTTGTTCCACATCCTCATCAGCACTTGGTGGTTGCTGTCAATGTTCTGGATTTTAGCCATTGCTGTAACAGGTGTTTAGTAGTGACTTTTTCTTGCTTTAATACCCAAATCCTAATTATACATAATGCTGAAAATTTTTTATATGTTTATTTGCCATCTGTACATCTTCATCAGGGAATTGCCTGTTCAGATCTTTTTCCCCTTTCTTAATTGGATCATTTCTTTTCTTATTGTTGAGTTTTAAGAGTCATTTGTATATTTTGAATGCAAGTATTTTATCTGATATGTGTTTTGGAAATATTTTTCCCAACATGTACTTGTCTTTTTATTATCATAAGAGTGTCTGTTGCAGAGCAGAGGTGTTTTTAATTTTCATGAAATCTAGATTATCAGTATTTTCTTTCACAGATAGTGTTTATGGTGTTGTATTTAAATTGTATTGCCAAATTCATAGTCACTTAGATTTTCTCCTATGTTA
>NW_012149463.1:10177-22196 GCF_000956105.1 Propithecus coquereli
TAATTGCTTATTAGTTCCAAGAGTTTTCATTTTATCTATCCTTGGAGTTTTTTACATAGATAATCATGTCATTTGTGAACAAAGACAGTTTTATTTCTTCCAACCTGCATACTTTTTTTTTAACTGTCTTATTGCATTAGCTAGGACTTGTGTACAATGTTAAATATGAGTGGTGAGAGAAAACATCCTTGTCATGCTACCAAATTTAAGGCGACTGCAATTATTTTCTTATCATTGGGTGTGATGTGAGCTGTTGGTTTAAATATTTTTTGCAAAGCAGGTTTATTGTAGACAAATTCGCTCAATGTTTGTTTATCTCAGAAAGTCTTCACTTACCCTGTGCTTTTGGAAAATAATTTCACTGGATACAGAACTTCAGTTTATTTTCTAGATTCGTGGGTTTTTTTTTTTTCAACACTTTAAATCTGGCACTGTACTCTCTTCCCGCTTGCATGGTTTCTGGGAAGTGCAATGTGATTCTTCTCCTTATTCCTCTGTAGGTAAGGTGAGTTTTTTTCCTGTTGCTTCTTTCAAGATTTTCTCTTTGTCTTCAATTATCTGCAGCTTAAATATGATATGCCTAGGTGTAGGTTTTTAGTTATTTGTCCTATTTAGTTTTTTTCTAGTTTCCTGGATCTGTAGTTAATGTCTGTTGTTAATTTGGAAAATTGTCAGCCATTATTACTTTAAATATTTCTTCTGTTCCTTATTCTCTTCTCCTTCTGGCATTTCTTTTATGCATACTTATACCTTTAATTGTACTGCAGTTTTTGGATAATCTGTTCCATTCTTTTCATTCTTTTTTCTATTGGCATTTTAGTTTGGGAAGTTTCTATTGACATATCTTCAAGCTGATTCTTTTTTTGGCCATGTCCAGTCTACTGATAAGTCCATCAAAGGCACTCTTCATTTACGTTACTGTATTATTTATGTTAGCTTTTTTAAAAATCCTTACTCAGAGTTTTCATCTCTCTGCTAACATAACTCATCCGTTCTGTCTTGTCATCCACGTCTCTCATTAGAACTCTCTCAGCATGTCTTAGTCAGCTCAGGCTGCCATAAACAAAATACTATGGACTGGTGGCTTAAACAGACATTCGTTTCTCACAGTGCTGGAGGCCAGGAAGTCTCAGACCAATGTGCAGATTCGGTTCCTGGCAAGGTCCCTCTTCTTGGTTTGCAGGTGACCATCTTCTCGCTGTGTCCTTACATGGCAGAGAGAAAATGAGCTTTGGCCTTTTCCTCTTCCTGTGAGGACACTCAGCCCATCATGGGGTCCCACACTTGTGACCTCATCTAAACCTAATTACCTTCCAAAAGCTGCATCTCCAAATACCGTCATGTTGGATGTTGGGGGTCAGGGCTTCAAAATACAAATTTTGAAGGGAAACATTCAGTTTATGATAGTACATTAATCATAGCTATTATTAATTCTTGGTCTTGTAACTCCAACATCTGTGACATATGAGAGTCTGGTTCTGATTCTTGCTCTGTCTCTTCAGATTGTGTTTTTGCTTTTTAGCATATGGCATAATTTTTTATTGATAGCTTGACATGATGTAGTAGATAAAAGAAACTAGGCCTTTACTATGAGGTTTTTTGTTTATTTGGCTAGGAATTAGTCTCTGTTTACTATTTTTTATAGCTGTGGTGTCAGAGGTTAAAATTTCTATTTGTTTTCGGTTTTGTCTCCTCTGTTGTCTTTGGGTTTTCCTAAGATTCCTGAAATAGGGCCTGCAGCTTGCAATTCTTTTACCTGTAATCTCCTGTTATTACACAGAAGCCCTCTTGAGATGGTGATAATATCTGAGAGGAGGGGAAGCATTCTACAGTGGTCATATGGTTAGGTTCCAGTCTTTTTTTTTTTTTTTTTTTCGAGAGACAGTCTCACTCTGTGGCCTGAGCTTAAGTGCAGTGATGTCAACCTAGCTCACAGCAACCTCAAACTCCTGGGCTCAAGAGATCCTCCTGCCTCAGCCTCTCGAGTAGCTGGGACTACAGGCACTCACCACCACACCCATATAATTTTTTCTATTTTTAGTCACCCGGCTAATTTCTATTTTTTTAGTAGAGATGGGGTCTTGCTCTTACTCAGGCAGCCCTCAAACTCCTGACTCCAAGCGATCCTCCTGCCTCAGCCTCCCAGAGTGCTAGGATTACAGGTGTGAGCCACTGTGCCTGGCCTAAGTTCCAGTCTTTTAGTGAGCCTGAGTTGGGTATTCTCCCTCCCCCATTTTGAGTCTAGAGGGGGAAGGAGTTGGGTATTTCTGTTCTCCTAAATCATCAATTAGGCTTTGGTAAAACACAAGTTGATAGGCTCAGATAAAACAGTTTTCCTTGAGTGCAGGCCTTGTTGAGGACAATACAAATCCCTGGGTATTTTTCAAAATGCTTACTTTTCCCCACTTCCCACTGGAAGAACAAGGGGTTTTTCTCTGATTTTCACAGTGATAACCTGGTAGGGCTCCTGGAGGTAAAACACAAAAAGTGTGAAGGCATCCCCAAGATTAGGCCCCCTATGAGCTTTTAACTTTCAAGCTAAGCTGAGACTAGCGAAATCTGTCAATTGCAGTTTAACATTTTCATACTGATACTGGCTTCAGCAGCTGCCTTCTGCTCCTGGGCTCCTTTTCCTGAGGGATTCTCTGTATCTTCCTCTTTGTCTCTCTAGTGTTCAGGGCAGCAGTTTACCATGTGACCTTAATTATCTGATAAATATCAGGAGAGTTGTTGATTTTCAGTTTGTTCAGCTTTTTTCTTGTTGGAAGAACAGCAGTAATGGCTTCCAAGAGCTTTACACATGAGGCTGGAAACCAGAAGTCTAACTATTCACTTTTCTAGAACTAGTCAAATTATGAAATTGATCCAAGATTTTCCAGTAATCCATACAGAGATTATTAGAAATCTGAAGTCTTTCAAGTGAGCATTGTGGTAAATTTTGAATGTAAACATCACCAAAAAAGAAAATGCTCTTAGAAAAATTATACAGTTTTAGTCTATCCAACTATGCATAAAGAAAAACAACCTACCTGTCCCCTTAGCACTCTGCTCCCTTCTTCTCATTAAGAAACAGCCACAAAATATCAGAAAGGTTAGAAATATCTATGAGTCACAATATTACTTATTCTTTTCTTACATATAAGAGGGTAGCAATATGAAGAAAAGAACCAAAAGACATCCCCACATGAGACAGGCACTGTTCCAATGGACCCAGTTTTCCAATATTCCTCTTGAAGTCTCTTTGGTTGTACTCTCCATCTCCCAAAATATAGCTAGCCACACACATCTTTCAAAAAGAAGAAACCTGTGGCAAATGTCTTTGTAAGCTTAAGCTTCTTATAGTAAGAAAGCAATTTGAATAGAAGGATAAGACCAAAAAGCAAAAATATCTAAAATGACAAATGTTTAGAAATGAAATGCAGAACATAGCCAGGAGGAGGGCCATGCACTGTCTAGCCCAGAAGTGCCAGTAGGTTGATACGAAGGCAATGCAGGAGTCCTTCATGAAAATCATTTAATCCTCAAAACATATTGCCTTTGACATAGTATTACTAGACTTTTTTATATATTTAGAGAAGTTAAAAAACTTTAGATAGCACAACTAGTAAATGATGAAGCATAATTTCAAACTGACAGCTATAAGATTTTAAAATCCAAAATCTATACCAGGTTTACAGATTTTGAATATGAGAGCATGTGTGATGGCAAGACTCTATTTCAACAGTTTCTTTAAAGTCACAAGGAAGGTCTTCAACAGAACCAGGCAAAGGGTAGAAAAGGACAATAAGAATTTAAGGCCAATTTCCACTCCAAACACGTGTCGAAAATATCTAATGGCTTTTTAGCTTCCATCATGCAACTCTCATAGCAACTAAGTTGAACTCTTTTACTACACTGTCATTTATAAGTATGATAAATTTATTTTTGAAATTAAATCAAAAAATTAAAGCAATAACTAAGTAAATATACTTACACTAAGAAAGGATAGAATAAAATATTAATTTGCTCTCCAGTGCTCTGTTCAGTTATTTTGAAAAAGATTTACCATGTTGGAGTTCATTTGAACAATAGTCTGAAAAGATTTCATGGATTTCATGGTGCAGAAAATAATTTCCTGCAATGAATTTGGGTCAGTAATTTCTTCTGAAATTGGATAAACCAGCATGACATGCAGGATTCAAATTGAGATCAACTTGTTCAAACTCAGTTTTCCCAAAGCAAAATATGATATAGTATCAATCTCTTTCTAATCTGTATTGTATATTTGAATATAAAATCCCCAATTATATAAAACTTATTTTGCATTCATAGACTTGTTATTTGTTTAGCTGAATTGCGATAAACTAACTCTTGTTCCATTAGCATGAGGTTACTCAACCTTGAACTTCTCCAAAGAGAACAGAGCATTGCCTAGTATGTTTCATTTGCCTGATTCCCATAAGAGTTACCCACAGCCTTTTATTATCAGATTAAATGTCACAGGAAACATCCTTTCAGCTTAAACAGCCAGGAGCTATTATTATTCTTTTCCCAGCAAGAGAAATTTGACCTCATATCCACAAGCTTCATATCCCACAGTGAAGCAGGCTTATCATTTAATTTACAATTAGATGACTTTAGTGTTTTTACTTGATGGAGAGAGCAACAATGTCTTTATCAGTTGCCTTAATGTAAAGCCCAAGAATAAGAGTTTAGAATGAAAAGTAAGGAAAAGCAACTTTAGTCATTGGTCTGGAACTTATGATTTGGCACCACCTTAGGGATAGGGGGAGAAAGAGGGTGGTTGTTGTTATTATACATTACCTGTTACTAATTCATAACAGCTACCATGTGCTAGATAAGCATATACATTATGCAGATGGTCCCTACCCAACTAACGATGGTTTGACTTAAAAATTTTTGACTTTACAATGGGTTTTTCAGGATATTGTAAGTCAATCTGGACTTACAATGGTTTTACCGAGGATTTTTCAATTTTATGATGAGTTTATTGGAGTATTAAATGCATTTTCAACTTATGATATTTTCAATTTATGATGGATATATACGGACATAACCCCATTGTAAGCAGAGGAGCATCTGTATTGTTTAGTGCTCCCAGAACCCAACAAGGTAGGTATTATGATTCTTATTTTATAGAAAAATAAACTGAGGCTCAGAGAGATTAAATAACTTGTTCAAGGTAATTCAGTAACTGGTAGGGCAAAGGTTCCAATCCTTGCTTGACTCCAATATATATCAACCACTCACCCTCTATCCTCTCCAGTTCCCCAAGATAAGAACTGTTAAAGTCCTATTTCCTGGTAGCTGCACAAAGGTGAGAAGAGCCTTAACTTAATCAAAAGCAAGAATATATCTATTACAATATTGTGTTTCCCAATCTAAAACCAACAACTTTACACCAAATTATGCTGTTCCATTCTTCAATGAAGCCAACAAATTCTCACAAATAGATTAGACTCCCAGATACTTTTTTTTAAGTCCAAAGAAGATCGTACCATAGCTTTATGAAGAATCCAGAATTTGGTCAATTGGGCTTGATAAAAATTAATAAATGTTGATTAGGGACTATGAAATTAAAATAGACTCTAAACCTTATGAAAGCTGGGTCAAGATTTGTTTTATTTACTGCTAAATCCCCAGTACCTAACATTTTAACAATAATTACTCAATAGATATTTGTTAAATCAAAATTAGATATTGTCCCTATGTTAAACCTATTTATAACTTTATAGTGTTTTAAACTAGATATTTATTTTGGAAGAAATTATTACTGACTGAAAAGATTAATTCAAGACTTTTCAGGAGGCTTCATCATTAGGAATAATTTCATTGCAAGGTCCCATTACACAAATACGTGTAAGACAATAGGTCTCGGATGACCATCATTAGCAACTTATCTATTAATAGGAGCCACAGTTGAATATTTAATGCATTATAGAAAGGGCAAATATTATAGCCAGACATATAAAATATAGTACCTTTGCTATTCTAAGTTATCACAAATAGGAATGAATACCACTGGTTTATTAATGGCTCTTTCTGAAAAGAAAAAAGTAATTTTGCATTGGTTGCAGCTAAAAACAGTTTTACTACACAACAGTGGAATATTCATAAAATAAATGTAACTTTATTCACATGTATCACAATCAGAGATTGAGTCTAAGACTTACTCATAATGTATCTTTAAAAATACTTCTGTTTTTTGGCCATTGCAACTGGAGCAAAGAATATTTTTTTATAATATGTGATTGGAATCTGACCTTTTTTGTGTCATTAGGGCAACCATTAAAATTCTGAAGTGTATAAAATATAGCAAAACCATCAAATCCAGTCTTGATAAGCAAGATAATTCAAACTAATGTCTTAGTCTCATAGGCAACAAGTTAAAAATCTGGACAAAATATTAAAAAATATAAGCATTAAAGAACTAAAAAAAAAAAAATGAGGAATAACTGAGCCAAGATAGGGGAGAATAGAGAAAGCCACAAAAATGAATTCATGTTCAGGGAGAGTTTTGTTCTGGGAGTATTTGCCAATCCTGAAGAGTAGACAGAGAAACAAAGGAGCAGTTTTCAATTCAGGACTCAGTAAGAGTAAGACAACACCAGTGAAGTAGAATTCACCCTAAATTATCTTCTCTTACCTGGAAGTATATATTACCTTAAAATTAGTAGCACTTTAAATAAGAAATTTGCAGTGAGATAAACAGCACATTCATGAATTATTCTATATCTACTGCTCTAACACCACTTCTTAACTTTCCAACACCAGCTGAGTGTCTTACAATTCAATTCAATTCTGACGCTATCTACCTGGAGTTAGCATAATATCCCACAAGTTACGGGTTCAATTCCAAAAACTGCCTTAACTTCAGATGACAGTTGCCAGTCCCAGGTTGTCATGTGCTATTAAAGTTTATCATAAAGGATACAACTCAGAAACAGCCAAATGGAAGAGATGCTCAAGGAAAGGTATGGGAAAGGGGTGTATAAGGAGCTTCCATGCTCTCCGAGGCACACCATCCTCTCATCACCTCCATGTATTCATCAACCCAAAAGTTCTCCAAACCCCATTGTTTAGGGATATTTACGGAGTCCCCATTATGTAAGCATGATTGATTAAATCACCGGCCATTGGTGATCTGACTCAATCTCCAGCTTCTCTCCCTTCCATAGAGGTTGGGGTGAAGGGTGAGGCTGCAAGTTCAAACCCTCTAATCATGTCTTAGTCTTTCTCCCAACCAGCCCATCTTAAAGCAATCTAGGGGCCCCCAGCCACCAGTCATCTCATTAGCATACAAAAGACAGTATTATCACTCCGGTCATTCCAAGGCTTTTAAGAGTTGAGTGCCAGGAACCAGCAACAAAGACCAAATATAAATCTATCACAGGACATATTCATGAATTTCAAAAATGTAATATTCTACCATTTTCTTGCCAAAACACATTGTTTAATACAATTTAAATCTGCAAAAATCCTTCTTCATCTTGTCCTCCTGATTGTATTATGTAATCTACTACAACTTTTCCATGGTCTATGTAATAGTTATTAAAATTTTTCTTTGGGCCAGGCACGGTGGCTCATGCCTGTAATCCTAGCACTCTGGGAGGCCGAGGCGGGAGGATCACTGGAAGTCAGGAGTTCCAGCCTGAGCAAGAGTGAGACCCCGTCTCTACTAAAAAATAGAAAGAAATGATCTGGACAACTAAAAATATATAGAAAAAATTAGACGGGCATGGTGCCACATGCCTGTAGTCCCAGGTACTCTGGAGGCTGAGGCAGAAGGATTGCTTGAGCCCAGGAGTTTGAGGTTGCTGTGAGCTAGGCCAATGCCACAGCACTCTAGCCAGGGCAACAGAATGAGACGCTGTCTCCAAAAAAAAAAAAAAAAAAAAAAAATTTTCTTTGAATGTAAATAATCTGCAGAATTTGATACTGATCAAACATAAAACCTGATATAGAAATTATGTTAATGATTTCAAACATAATACTCTAAAGTATGGTGCTTTGGCATGCCGTGCACTTTGAATTAAAGGAAATTAGAAGGCCTTAGAAGCTTCTTCAGAATCAAGGTCTCTCTGACCGTCCTTTGTTTCTCTTCTCTTCCCAAGCACAGAGAGGGCTCTCTGTGAAGTTCTTTATCTGAACTTCTATTTCTTCCAAAGGAAACACAACTGCCTTCAATCCTTTATGTGAAATCTCATTAACCTGGAAAGACTAATCACCAAAGAAGAAACTAAAGGTCATCACCACACCTTCCTGGACAGATTTTTCATCTATTCTTCTGAGGGCTGTTACCTGAGAGACTTTACCTGCATAATAAGACAACTTTTGTTCACAGTGCAGTTCTGCTTCTCATCTTTCCATAACTTGTCGTCACCTTCCCCAGAGCCCAGAGGAACTTTGTCGGAGGCTATATTGTCTGTTCTTCTGACTCATTCATTTCCCCTAAAAATCACTTACTCTTCCTCCAAAATTGCCTACATTCTCCTACTTCCCTTTCTTCTCTGAAGAGAGTATTTAAGCTTCAACCATCTGGCCCTACTTTGAGTTTCATATTTTTTGTGACTTCCATGCACTGCACATTAACAAATTTGTATACGTTTTCTCCTGTTAATCTATCTTTTGTCAGCTTATTTCAGCAGACTGAATTACTGAACCTTCAGAGAAAAAGTTTGAACTTCCCTGCAAGAGCATAAAAGTAAAAAGAAAATTCTGTCTTCATGATAGTAATAAATACCTTTGACATCAACATAAGAACAAATAAAGGACTAATAAAGGAAGTGAAAATTGGATGAAGTTCAAGGAAAAAAAGAAAAAAAAAAAAAAAAGACAAGAGAAGCTGCTTGCCACTAAAGATCTCAGGTACGGTCAGGAAAATCAAAATCAACAACCCCTAGTTTGGACCATCTATAATAGAGTGTATGGAGTGAGTTGCAAGAGATTTTGCTACCTTGTCTGAAAATACAAACTTGCAGGGGAGACAAAGATAACTGAAGAAATATAAAGGCATATGCTTTTATAATTACCGTGGCAAGGTAGAGGAGAAACCATGAGTAAATAAGTATAGCCCCAATTTTTGTTAGCTAAAAATATGATCAGGATAAACAACACACGTGTGCACACATACACACATATACACATACATATTTTATCCTGTAGAGCTCTACTGAGAGCCAGTAAGGTTTTCTGCTACCCAGACCACATGCTGACCCTTTCTCTATATTATTTATTCTGTAATGCCTGGCCCTAAAAAAATTCCAGTCATTTAAAAATTAGTAACAATTAAATGGTAATAATAGCTGCCAGCAATAGAGATATTAATAAATAAAAAAAACAAGCAAAAAGGCTATAGTCATTTAAGAATTTCTGAGAGGAATTAGATCACAGGAACTATAATATTTATTTATTATATCAAGATTTCTTTTACAGATAAAGTAATTAAAATTCTACAGTAGAAAGAGAGAGAGAGAGAGAGAGAGAGAGAAATAGATTGAGCCTAAATTCAGTCCTGTGAACACTTAGAAACAACTTTTGATAGAGTTAGCATATTAATATGTAGGACAAAAGGAAACTGTTCAATATATTGTGTACAAAAAAATAGGGGGAAAGTGAAATCAGATTCCTATATCACCTCTTACATGAAAAATCAATTTCAGGTGAATTAAAGAGATAAATGTTAGTATGAAGGTTACAAAAACTTTCAGAATAAAAATAGAATATCTCTATGACTTGAGGCAAGGAAGCAATTTTTCAAATAAGATAAAAAACACAAATGTTAAAAAAGAGATTTACATATAGTGCCTCATTAACATTGCAATCATTACATTGATCAAAAACATCAGAAGGAAAGTGAATATATAACCCAGAAACTATAAGAAGTTACAATAACACAGTAGTATAACACAGTAACTGACAAAAGGTTAATGAAAATATAAAGAATGCCTCCAGGTCAATATGAAAATTATAATTAACCCAGTAGAAAATTTGGCAAAAAAATTTAAGTATTGGCAATAATAACTACTGAAATGAAGTGAAAATAAATATGGAAATAAACAATTGAAAGGTACTCAACTGCATCAACAATTAGAGAAATACATATTAAAATGATAATGAGTCAACATTTTCCTCTGATCATAGTAACAAAAATTTTAAAATCTAATATCAATGCTGGCAAGGACATGGGACCCTGGGAACTGTCAAACTGCTGATGGGAGTGTAAACAGACAAAATCACTTTGGAAAATGATTTCATGTTCTCTGAATCAATTCATATATATAATCAAACAATCTCAAACTCAAGCACATAGCCAATAGCAATGGATTCAAACTTTTTGTTGGCATATTTCCTAAATACTTTTTTTAAAACTCTATAACATTTTGCCTATTTTTACATTGATTATCATTGTTAATCAGTTTTTGTAGTTCCAAATGATGTAATTCCATTTTAATGTAAATACAGCATTTTAAAATAAAACTATTAAATCTCTCTTGTTAAATCTAAGGAATCTAAATATAATAGTAAATTTTACCAATCATCATTTATTTTAAAATATATAATCAAGCTCTTCTTTAACATTCAGATATTTAACATCTGTCTTTTTTCTCCTGGAACTTATATCTCTATATTACTTCTCTTACATAATTTTTGTCCTAATGGAATATATGTTATGCTTGAAAGTGTATCAGTAAAAATACTATATCAATTAAGAGAGTAAGAAAATAGTAAAGATAAAAAGCATTAGTGGGAAAAAAAAGAAAAAGAAAAAAAAGAGATTTACACTTCTAGGAAGATGGAATAGACATATTTTTCTATGTTCCTCTCACTATTTACAACTAAGAACCCTTAATTTCATATATAAAACCAAACATAAGGAGACTCTTCAGGGTAGAGAGAGGAAAGACTAACTAGGGATCACAGAACCCAAGGAATGACCTAGTGATGGATTCCCTGATTTGTTTTTTGGTTGTTTTTGTTTGTTTAGTTGGTTGTTTCTTTGCCTCATATATCCCAAACTTGGAGCTAGAGAAGCTGGAAAACTAGAAATGTCAACAGATGCATATAAAAAGCCCCAACAAAAGCGTCTGTAGCCAATGAAGCAAGAAAAGGGTGATTTAGCAAGGCAGAAAAATTTTAGAAAAAATAACTACTCCAATTAAACCAGGAGAATAAATTTGCTCCATCCCAACCATGACAACAAAGGCTGAGCAAGAAGACTTGACCACCTTTGATATAGTAACCCAAGCTCCTCCCTGCCAGGGCTGTTTCAGAGATGGCCAAGGAGGGACCCAAGCCTTTCGACTCCTCCAGCCAGTAACAACTCTACCCTCTCTAGTGTCAGTGGAGACCACATGGGGAACTGAAACTCTCAAACTCCCAATCCCACCAAGTAGTAACGAGGAGCCTCCCGCCACCATTTGTCAACAGAGCATCGTTGTGAGGAATGTGTGCTTCTTTCATCTGGCAGTAACAAGGAAGATTTTCCCCTACTAAAGTGATGTTACATAAATCTAGCTAAAACACGTTTAAGTAAGACACAGAGTATCATAACATAATACAAAAATGTCCAAGTATCAGTCAAAAATCACTTTTCATGCCAAGAACCAGGAAGATCTTAAACTGAATTTTTAAAATTAATAAACACCAATACCAAGATGACAGAGTTGTTAGAATTATCTGACAAATATTTTAAAGGAACCATAACACGAATGCTTCAACAATTACAAAAAATTTGCAAGAAATGAAAAGAAATAGAAAATTTCAGTAAAGAAATATTGTCTCATCAAAGAAATAAAATATATAAAGAACCAAAGGAAATTATAGAACTGAAAACTACAACCTAAATAAAATGCTCAATAGATGGGATCAACAGAAGAAAGAAGTGAAAGAGGAGATAATAAGTGAATTAGAAAATAAGACAATAGAATAATGGCCAGCAAACATATAAAAAAATGCTCAACATCTCTAATCATTAGAGAAATGCAAATCAAAACCACAATGAGGTATCACCTAACCC
>NW_012149463.1:25932-27466 GCF_000956105.1 Propithecus coquereli
ATTGGAGACTTCAACACTTCTCTCTCAACAATTGATAGGACATTGTATTAGTCAGTGTTCTCCAGCAGAACAGAACCAATAGGATATAAATATACATAGATATATGAGAGGGAATTGGCTAATGCGATTATGGGGGCTGTGAAGTCCCATGACAGGCCATCTGCAAGCTGGAAATCCTAAGATGCCAATAGTATGGCTCAGTCCAAGTCCTAAAGCCTCATAACCGAGAACCTGGGGGTGTGGAGAGGGGAGGGAAAATTGGTATAGGTCTCAGAGTCCAAACACTGAGCATGGAGTTTTGATGTACAAAGGCAGAAGGGTATCCCAGCTTCAGGAGAGAAAGAGAGAAAAATTCTCCTTTCCTCTGCCTTTTTGTCCTTTCTGGGCCCCATCAGACTGGATGATGCCTGCTCACATTGAGCGCAGATCTTTCCCACTCAGTTCACTGACTCGCATGCCAGTCTCTTCTGAAAATACCCTCACAGACAAACCCAGAAATAATGCTTTACCAGTTCTCAAAGTATTCCTTAATCCAATCAATTTGACACCTAAATTGCCATCACAAACACATAGAAAATCATCAAGAATATAAAATACTCAATACTATTCATCAGCAAGACCTAATCAACATTTATACAACACTCCACCCAATACATATACTCACAAAGATAGACCATATCCTGGACATTTTTGTGTACTTTATAATTGTCACTGAATGCCATACATCTCGTATAGACTAGTTAAGACTGAGGTAAATAGTATTTATGCCACAGAATGTGCATACCTCTTCTTCTGCTAGGCAATTTATGTGAAAGGTGGAGAAATGAGACAATCTAGCTGGGAATTGAGCTAGGTTTGAGTTTTGTTGTTGCTGTGGTAACCTCCACTGTACTTCATGCTTCAACTTTCTCCAGCATGTGTTTGGGAGTGGGGATGGATCAGCATTTTCAGTGGCTTTTTGTTTTGTTTCATTGTTTTAACATTTATTATATCTTCTCAACTTTCAATCTTCCCTATGCATCTGCCCCACAGAGGGGCTCTTTCTTCAGTGTCTTTCTCCTACACCAGTGGTAGTGATTACTACCCAAAGCAGGGGGACGGGGAAACCTATGTTTCACTGTGATCTTGGTCATATAAAATTAAAGCTGCTAAATCATTTGAAGTCTTTGCAAAGGGATAATCAGTATGTTAAAGTTTTTAGAGCCAGAAAATTATATTCAAAGTCATATGAATAAAGTCACTAACAGTTTAAATACGATTATGTACAAAATGGTAGGATTTTAGTTAGAAAAATAGCATGAATAGAAAAAATAATTTAATATATGCTGATTGATATTGCATTTGTCTATAAGCACTTTTATTATCCTCTGGCCAATTTCACCAGTAATATATCAACTTTAGTTAATTTTAAGAAAATTATATTTTATCACCAGTAACCAAAATTAAACATTCTTATAAAGTCGTTACATTATTTCTGTTAAAGCCATAAAAACATTCTTGAGAGAGCTGCAATTGGTAAATTCATCAAATTAAA
>NW_012149463.1:27516-29613 GCF_000956105.1 Propithecus coquereli
AATATAAATTATCCAATCTGAACAACAGAGACAACCTAAAAAAGAAAAAATGAATAGTCTCAGGGGTCTGGGGGAATATAAGAGAAGACCTGACATGTGTCATCAGAGTCTGAGGAGGGAAGAAAGAGGGTAGGACTACAAAGGTACTCAAAGAAATAATGGCTGAAAACTTTCCAAATTTGGAAAAAATTTGAAAAACCTTAAAACTACAGATTCGAGAATTTAAGCAAACCTCATACATTATAATCCCAAAGAAACAGATATCAAAACACACCGTAATTAAACTCTTGAAAACTAAAAATAAAGGAAAAAACTTGAAGACAGAGAGAAATGACAACTTAATTGTATGGAGAAAACAATTTGAATGACAGTTCATTTACCATGAAAAACCTTGACGACCAGAGGAAAGTAGCACAATATTTTTCAAGTGCTGAAAGAAAAGAACTGAATCATATACCCAGCAAAAATATCCTTCATAAATGAAGGAGAAATCAAAACATTTTCAGACAAAGGAAAACTAAGACCATTTATTGCCATCAGATCTGTCCTAAAAGAATGGCTAGATGAAGTTCTCCAAGCAAAAGGAAAATAATAAAAGAAGGAAACTTGGGATATCAGGAAGGAAAAAAGAACCCAATAAGTTGAATTATAGATAAATATAATAGACCTTTTTTCTCCTCTTGAGTATCTGAAATGTGTTTAACAGTTGATGAAAAAATTATAATACTTCTAATATGGTGCTAAATATGCAGAGAAAATATATTTAAAATAATTATATTATGAATGTGGAAGGTAAAGGGATATTAAAGATCTAAATTATCTATACTTTTTACTCAAACTAGTAAAATGTTGATCCCAGTAGACTGTGATGTTATATATTTGTAATATAATACCTAGAGCAACCACTAAAAAAAGCTATATAAAGATACTATAGATAAATCAAAATGGATTCTTAAAAGTATTCAAGTAACCAATAAGAAGACAGGGAAAATACTGGGAAAAAAAAAAGAAGACAGGGAAAATACACAGAAGAAAAGAAAACAAAAAACATAAAATGGCATAACTGAGTCTTAAGCTATCAATAATTTCATCAAATATAAATAGTCTAAATACACAAATTAGAAGGCAGAGATTGGTAGAGTGGATTTTTATAAATTACCCAACCATATGCTATCTTAAAATACTTACTTCAAATAAAGTCATATATGTAGATTAAAGGTAAAGGGATGGGAAAAATGCATACTATGCAAATATTTTAGTCAAATGAAACCATTAGTGACTATATTAATATCTAAAGTTTACTTCAAAACAAGAAAAATTACCAGGAAAAGAGGACATCATGTAACGATGCAATTGGAGTTAATCCTCCAAGAAAACATAGCAATCCTAAATGTGTAACCACCAAAAAATAGAAATGAAAAATATGTGAATTAGTACAGCCACTGTGGAAAACAGCATGGAGGTTCCTCAAAAAATAATAAAACTACCACGTGATCCAATAATCACAGTGCTGAGTATATACCCATAGAAAATGAAATCAGTGTGTTGAAGAGATATCTGCATTCCAGTACTCATTGCAGCATTATTTACAAGAGGCAAGATATGGAATCAACCTAAGTGTCCATCAGTGGATGAATATATGAAAAAAATGTGGTATAAATACACAATGGAACACTATTTAGCCTTTAAAAAAGGAGGAAATCCTGTCATTTGCAACAATATTGATGAATTTGGAGAAGATTATGTTAAGTGAAATAAGCCAGGCACAGAAAGACAAATACCACATGATCTCTCTTATATATGGAATCTAAAAAAGGCAAACTCATAGAAGCAGAGAATAGATGGTGATTACCAGGGGTTTATGGGGTGGATAGGACTGGGGAGATGTTGGTCAAAAGATACAAAGTTTCATTGGCAGGAAGAATAAGTACAAGATAGCTATTGTATGTCATGGTGACTATTGTTAATAATTACATATGGTATACTTGAAAATTACTAAGAGAGTAATTTTTTTTTATTTCAGCATATTATGGGGGTACAGATGTTTAGGTTACGTATGTTGCCCTTGCCTCCCCACTCCCCTCCAAGTCCGAGTTT
>NW_012149463.1:31848-40396 GCF_000956105.1 Propithecus coquereli
GTTACATTATTTCTGTTAAAGCCATAAAAACATTCTTGAGAGAGCTGCAATTGGTAAATTCATCAAATTAAATATCCTACAAATTGAACATTTCTTCAATCCACTAATCATGAATTGATTTGTGAACTGTATATTAGGCAAATTGTCCACTTTGGAAAATTAAATATTGGCCAACTTACCTGCTTTCATTAAAGCTTCAAATATTGGAAACAACCTAAGCATCCATCTACATTAACTACATTATAATCAACCTATGGAACTCAAGTCTCCAAAAAAGAATGATGCAGTTTCAAACAAACAGAAATAAACAAATCTTCAGTAGATAAAGAACAAAGCAAGTTACTGCCATTTGTATTATTATAATTTAGTAATTGTAAAATTGTGACCCCAGATGAGCATTCTCAGCATCACCTAGAAACTTGTTAGACAAATTCTCAATTCTCAACCCTAACTTACTGAACCAGAAACTCTGGGGGTGGGGATCTAGCAATCTGTGTTTTAACAAGCCCTCTGAGTTATTGTGAGGCATGCTAAAATTAGATAAGTACTAGTATAATTAAAAGGAAAACGTTGAAAATAAGGTTGCGCACACACATACACACAAAGATTTGTACACATCCTTCTAGATGCATAGACTATCCTCATAAAGTACATAAACAAACGTTTCTCTTTGGGCATGAGAACAGGGGCACTAGGGGTCCAGAATGGATACTCTAAAGCCCTGACTTGACCATTACACAATCTATGCATGTAACAAAATTACATATGTACCCCATAAATTTGTACAAATAAAAATAAATGAATGAATGAAAGACAAATGTAAGCATACTTTCTTTAAAAACAGGCTTAATAGTACAAAATGTTCAATTTGTGTACTATTTGAATTGTTTTCTGTGAACTTCTTTGACAAAAGAGTAGATTTTTTCAGTAAGAAAATCTTCAAGCTTAAAGCTAAAGCAATCTCCAAAGTTACTGTTTATGTAAACTTTTTTATTAAATTTCCATGTTGAAATGAAGGAAAATTAGAATTAAGGCAAATAGAAGAGAAAGCATTTTAAAATATTTTCTGCCTCTTTCTTAAAGCAAACTTATTATGTTGGAGGAAAAGTTACAGGATACAGTCAAGGTACATATTTCACTGTTATGAACTTGAAACAAATAAACTAACAAGTGATGACTTTAATTAATTGTCATGCTATTACCTATCTAAAGATATCTCCACATGACATTTTTTGTAATGTCTACACAAGGTAAAATATTATTTGTAAAATGTGTCAGAGTGAGAGTCTACAGGCCACAACTTTAAATGAAATATAAGGTATGACATGCATAATTCATTTCTTTCACATTGTAGTGAACTTGACAGTAACTTCAACTGAAGCTTACAAGGATGAGCTTATATAAAGTCTCTGAAGGCAAAGGGTTGCAGTCATTTTTTCATTCTATAAGGTATTCAAAATTTGTATAGAATATTTCAAAATGTTTGAAATATAGTTGAAATAACTATAGACTTCTTTTCATTCCTAAAACATTCCAGAAAATTAATTAATTATATCACCATCATAAAAAATATTAAAAATATTTTTGCAGTTCAGTATGATTTTCCTTTTGAGATAGTGACATAATTAAGCCTCAGCTTTTTAGAACACAAATCAGGTAAACTGCATGTGAAGAAATAAATGGGGGGAAAAATCCAAGTCCTTGTGATTATTCTAAGTTATAGGTTCTACTTATAAAAGTCCTGTGGTGGTTGTAAAAACATGTTCACGGAGTTCTGAATATTTGTCCCTTCAAGAAATGGAACATTATTCCTGTCCCCTTGAGTGTAGCCTGGACCCAATGGCTCAAATCTAACAAATAGAACATGGAAGAAGTTATGTGATATCATTTCTGATATTAGGTTATAAAAATGGTGTAGCTTTGATCTTATATACAAAAACAATGTTTCTCTTAGATCATTGAGTCTTGAAGAATTCAGCTGTCATGTTGTGAAGACCCTGGGAAGCCTATGAGGAGCTCCATGTGGTGAAGAACTGAGGTTTCCAGCCAACAGGTGGCAAAGAACTGAAGCCTGACGATAACTAAGTGAGTTAGTCTGGAACTGTCTCCCTACCTTGCCTGTCCCTAGTCACGCTTTCAGATGACTACAGCCCTGCCCCATAGTCGACTGCAAACTCAAGACAGACCATGAGCCAGAACCATCCAACCAAGATGCTTTGAAATTCCTGATTCACAGAAACTATGAAGTATTTAATATTCATTGTTTTAAGCTGCTAAATTTTGGGTGATTTGTTACACAGCAATAGATAACTAATACAAGCCCTAAACAATATCATCTGTTAAATATACTTGACATGCATTTTGCACTTCCCCACCATTCCTTGCCTTGTGGAATCAGTCCTTCCTCAATCTAAATAACCCTGCTCAATCCATGACATTCCTGGTGTAGCTGACTTACATCCTCCTCGGCAAATAGGTCCAGAACCAGTACAGTAAATCAAAATATACCGTACCCTTACCAGAGTGATTGCTTCAGAGTTGCACATGTAAGTTAAACGTGGCCAGTCAGAGTCCTCCCAAAAACTGTTACCAGAGTTATCAAGAAAGATGTTCACTCTTCCTGTAAGATAAGCATTCTAAGTTTCACATAAGCCTAAGCTGCCAAGTCCTCTTTTCACGCTGTGGAGAGAGGTGTTCTGAAAATATAACCAAGAAGATACAAGAAAACAAGCAAATATGAGATGAAAAGAGGGTGTGTGTTTTTGTCACATTGTTTAAGCCCCCGGATGGTATTATCCACCTCAGACTTCTCACTTCAATTATCTCCTTCGGGAATCTTTCAGCTATTGCAAGAAGTTGAGTTGGGTTTTTCTTTCTGAATGTGTCAACAGAATGAGTCTTAAGAGAATTGACAAAATTTATGAATTCAAAATACACCTAAGACTTTTGCTTCTGGCTGTGATGGGGTAACAGAAACCAGCTTAGCCTCTCATAATAAACAAATAAAAATGAACAAAGTGAATGAAGCAACAGTTTCAGGCATCAAACAACAGTCATCACAAGACAGAGATCCCTGTCACTTGAAACATGGATGAGCCTGGAGGACATTATGTTAAATGAAATGAACCAGGCACAGAAAGACAAATATCACACAATGAAACTCACACGTGGAGTCTAAAAAAATTGATCTCATAGAAGTTGTGAGTAGAATAGTGGTTGCCAGAGACTGAGGAGAATACAGGGGAGAGGGAGATGGGGAAAGGTTGGTCAACAGGCACAGTGTTACAGCTAGATAGGAGAAACAATTTCTGGTGTTCTGTTTACACAGTGGGTACTATAGCTAACAACAATATTGTATGTTTCAAATAGCTAGAAGAGAGGATTTTGAATGTTCTCAGAACAAAGAAATGATAAATATTTAAGGAGATGACTATGTTAATTACAATTTGATCATTATACAATGTTTACAAGTATTGAAACATCACATATACCTCATAAATATGTACAATTATTATGTCAATTAAAAAAAACAGTTCTGCCTACACATTTCAAGCTGCAAGGCACATTTTACCCATGTGAAGATTTCAGGCCGTAATGATTAATAATCACATTTAAAAGTAAAGTGGCCTATCAGCTCTGGATTTTTTTCTTACTGCCTGCATATTCCCACTGAACTTCGAACATTTGGGACAAATAGTGTGCTATTGGTAACTGCTTTTGTCATCTACATAATTAAGAAATAGTTAAATACTTGAAGCTAAGCACACTTTTCTTAACCCTCCAGGCCTAATCATTTTTACTCAGCATATAGTTGGGAGATGTAGGGTGCTTCTATTGAAGTCTTCAATAAAATTTCCTGCTTCTTTAAGGTAGCTAACATGGATTACAATATCATATCTTTTCCCCACCATGAAGGCAGAGCAGCCTGAAAAACAAACAAACAAAAAAATCTCAAAAGAGAAAGTAAAAAAGATTATTTCATTCCAGTATTCCCTGGCTAAGGACAGGGACTAGGGGTATAAGAAGTAACAACTCCCAATTTACAGCCACACACACACACCACACACACACACACACACACATACCTATATCTTAGAAATAGCCAAAAGGTGGGTTGGAGGCAAAACTGGTAAAATGGGCAAGTGCTTTCTGCTTGGAATTAGGAGAACAGTGGAATAAATTAGAGGCTAATTAGAGGATAATCAGAGGAGTAAAATGATATGAGGCATGAATGAAGTTCAAATAAAGGAAAGAGTACATAAGTAAAAATAAGAAATAAGAGTACAGAACTATGTAAAAGAATCCACAACCTTTTTCATCACTATTACTTTCACCTACATTGATTTTTTTTTCTTTTCTTTCTTTTTTGTTCGCTGATACTTTGGCATCATGGTTTCTAGGACATGAAAAAATGTGTGGGAGCCACGGGAAATTAAGTTTTTAAATATCCAAGTACTTTAAATCACCTTAAATAATTTTATGCAAAAATACTCCATTACTATTCAGCTGCATCTTTTACATAGGTTTACAGTTGTGCTTCAGGAAGTTCAGTGATAGTGATGTACAAGCACTTAATGTGGACCAACATAAGACTATTCTACTCTTCCAATACTATCATAAAGTGAGCAAGAGATGAAAGAGATGACTCACTGAGAAGTACGCAGATTAGATGGCAACAAGAGAACATTGGCTAAGGAGCAATTTTGATCTGAAAACCAAATAACCTTATATATCTGTTTCCCAAGTTCATTCTTGATTGATTAGAAAGCATATTTAGATACCAGTTTTAATCCTACTGATGACTATACCTCAGACATAGCTATTAATATTTAGCTGAGAAACAATTTGAAATATAAGAAACAAGTCCTTGACTTGGTAGATCTAAACTCTCTTGGGAAAGGAGGAAGGCTGTTGGTGAATGCTCTACTCTTAACCCCAAGTCCTACCACAAAACACCAGGGAGGCTCTTAGTCTTCTCTGGTGTCATGGGTCAACACTGAGCCCCTTAATAAGCTGTATTATGCCTGCCCTTCATGTGTTCCCCACTCTCCATTATCATAATGAGGATATGAGTCAAAGAAACTAAATTTTCCTAGATAACATTATAGGAGCATAAATATAGCACCAAAATTGTGCCTTCCCAAAGAGCAGCCTCATTCCATCCCGTTCTTGTAGTGGAACACAATAGACAATAACTCAAACTCTAAAAATAGAACTTACCGAAGGTAAAGTAAATTTTTGAAAAAATTTTGTATTTCTTAGCTGTGCTTTAACACAGTACTTCCCTATTCTTAATACCATGAGGTAAACAACCAATGCCACCATCTACATTGTTTACACTCTCCCAGCATCACACACACACACACACACACACTTTCAGCTCAGTTCAATGTATTTTAAAGTCTCTATAATTTAGGAATTAAATATTTTTACAAATGAAGCCCTTCATTTGAATGTGAATAGCTAAATTTGTTGTTCATTTTATAAATTATTAACTAACATTTACTGAGGACTGTGTGTGTGCCGGGCACAACTCCAAACGTTTCACCCGCATTGTCTCATTTAATCCTCATGAAAACCCTCTAACGGGGAGGTACTATTATCATACTCCACCTTACAGAGGTGAAGAAAAAAAGAGGCACAGAGAAGTGGAATAGTCTGCTCAGAATCAGATAAACTAAAATATACTACAGTCTATGTTGAAACCTTGGCAATCTGACTCCAGAACCCAATTCTAATTGCTATGTAACACTCCTCTCAAGAAACAAGTGAGAATGACTAATGTATTCAAAAACCCGAAACACTGTAAGTATTCTTAATCTATGTCAGTTGCTTTGACTTCAAGACACAAGTGTAAAATTGAATGTTCCAGGGTTATTCTGTCTAATCATACTTGAATCCGTGAAGAGTAAATGTCCCTCACTGTGGTGAGCACTTCCGCACAGAATGGTCATTTGCTTGGCTGCAGAAGGATCAGGGTTACACTGATGGTGGCAGGCCAACCCTGAAGCATCTGAGCTTTCTGAAGGCTTTTGCTGTGACCATGGCAACCTGTGCCTTCCAGCTGTGACACACCTGGCTTCGATCATGACAAGACCATTTTCAGGCGGCTAAGGAGCTATGTATTTCCACAAATAGTGATTTCAACAAAATGGTTCATCTCCAAGTTATAACCCAGATTTTCACGTGGGCAAATTTAAGCCATTTTATACCTATTCTTCAGGAATGAAAGAAGAGAGGAGGAAAAGGAGAGAAAAATACTTTTGAATGACACGAATGGAATTTAATCTTATTTCTCTAAGATTCTTTCAAGTAAAGCTGAAACTGAGTGTATATGTTTTTGTTCCCTAGTTTATCCGATTCATTTTTTATCAGTTTAAGACATTTATACTAAATCAGTGTCAAATTAAAGTATATTGTCATTAAAGTAAAAAAAAAAATGGTTTTACACCTCCCAGGGCATGAGAATCACTAAAATAGTTCTTTACAAAGCAGATTGCAGGGGCACTCTTTTCTGAATATTATAATTCTTGAAATGTAAACTAGATTATAGATAATACTCATTTTGAAATTCAGAATTACTTTCTTATGACATTCCAAATTCAATAACTTTTTTTAATTTGTCAATTATTTAGTATTATTAATCTCTCTTAACACAACCTATTTTCCTCTTATTGCATAAACTGTAAGATACAGATACACTGGCACACACATTAATAGGTAATTTTTCAAAAGCCAAGGGTGCAATTACGATGCCTCTGTTTTCCCACTTCAAGGAGATGCCTTCTGTGCACCATGCTTTCCTGTCAGATGCTTGAATGGCATTTACATCTATGTGAACGGTTCAGATTGGGCCATGTGGCTGTGTGGAAGCTGTAGAGTAGCCTTAGCACAATCCCCAGGGTGCAGAAAAAAGAGAATAGTGAAGACTCAGATATGAGTGGGAGAATAGATTCTGAAGTCTGAAGTATTCTTCATAAGGATGAGAAAAAAACTGTGTCCTGATAGGGGGACACACTTTTGCATGAGAGCGCCCCTCACAGTAGAGCAGTGTAGCAGTGAAGACCTTGGTCTCTGGCGTTTGGATCCCATCTCTCAGCTGTGTGACCCTAAATAATCTACCTCACCTGACTATGCTTTCGGTTTTTCTTATGTGACAAGGAGATAGGAATGGGACCCTCCTCACAGGGCTGTGGTGAGGATAAAATGTGCCCACACACAATGCAGAGTACTAACCACTATAGGGGCGGGCAAAGTCCTGGGCCAGGAGTAGCCGTGAGACAGAAGTTAGAGCAGAGAGCACGGAAGAGATTTGCCTCTCCTGGGGAGAGGCAAATGCATGGAGAGGAGCTCAGGCAAGTCAGGACTGTGCCCTAGTGCCGCCGTGGAGCCTTCTGCTCTCAGCCTGGGGGCTGTCTCTTCATCTTCTCCAGAGCACCTTGGCAGCCTGGCTTTGTGGCTAGCATTCTCACTTTCTTATTTCTGCATAAATCCTTACTACAAATCCTGCATTCCTGGAGGAACCCCGATTGAGTCTCTGCTTCTTGCGATCCGAAAACCTAGAAGAACAGGCTGCTTTTTGGGATCTGGCAGCTCAAGTTTCAGAGCCCAGAGTTGGTCACTGGCACAGCCCTAGCGTGTCTGTCTAGCAAAGCTGGGGCAGCTGAGCTCGGCCCTGCAATCTGAAAGAGCTGGCCCCAAATGGCTGAGCCTCCTGTTCCTGGAGGCCAGCCCGGAGTCCTCACCATCAGAACTGCCGATGTGCCCGTGTGAGCCAGCTGGCGTGCAGGACTTGTCTCTGCCCATCCATTCCAGCCAACTATGGAGGCCTGTGCCAGTGCCGTCGCCCTGTCTTGGCATAAGGACTATAATAGGCTAAGCGTGCTGGGAGAGGATAGGTGGCTGGAGATGGATGTCTGACCCTGTATCTTTATGCAGTGCTTACCCTAAAATTCACAAAGCCTGAAGCAAAGGTACAGAGGTGTCCTGCTCAGCCCACTTCTCTTTAAACCCCTGGCTCCATCCCACACCACCCAGGGTCTCATGCACATAGGGGTGGATTCCCTGGCCCACAAGCTCACGATCCATCTGTACTTGTCCCTAACCTCTAAACGGCCACTCTTTGGCCAGACTTCAGGCCCAGGGGTTTGCAGGACAGTGGTGAGGTCCTCCCTTGGAAGGGTGGACGAGGGAAGGGGCCCCTGTAAACCCTGAAAGGCAGTTCAGGTCTGTTTGGTCTTGGTCCAAAATTACCTTAAATGTGGTCCAGAAGGGGATACGGGTATAGGGTAAATACAGTCCTTATTCCTTACATGCAGCACCCAACGAGAGCAGAGGCTTTGCTTCCAGCTTCTTCCTGGACTATGGATAACAATGCCTTCATTCACAAAGTGCTTGCTCTGTGCCTGACACAATTCTACATATGCTTCGTTTATTAACTTATTTGATTGTTAAATAGCCCTGAATTATCATTATTCTTAATTTATGGATGAGGAAACTACAGCACAGAAAGATTAAGTAACTTGCCCAGGAGCACATAACAAGTGGT
>NW_012149463.1:40446-42470 GCF_000956105.1 Propithecus coquereli
GAAATTGGAGGCAGAGTGTTTTCAAGACTAGGTGATTCTGTGATTCTTTTCTTCTACTCCTCTGCTGTCCTCAGCATGGTAGCTTTTAATCTCAAAGGCTCCAAAATGACTTTAGAAGCACTAGACAACATACCTTCAGTCAACAACCTCCAAAGTCTGGAAAAGAGCCCTTACTTGGACCCCTTCTCTTGAGAGAGAAAAACTTTTCTATAGTATATGAACAGCCCATCCCCAGTCATGCGCCATTTTTTAAACAAACTACTGGCAAAGGGTGTAGAACTGCAGGGTTGCCTCTTATTGATCGGGATAATGCCTGGTGCAGAGTGAGACTCCTTCTTCTCCCCTGTATAAAGGCTGCCTGGCATGTGGAAAACTTCATGGGTTTGTTTTCAATAGGATGAAAATATGAAAATGTGGTAGTCAATCAAATGACTCAGTCCCATGAGTATTTTTTTCTCTGATTTGTGTATTTTAAGAAATAGATTTAAGAAGATGGTGGACGAGAAAAGCCACCAGAGTGTCTCTGCAAAAAAGACAAATTTTAGAAGAAAGAGAAAAAAATAAACTAGCAGAGAAACATACATCGGGTGAGGGTTGGAAGGAAGGGTGCCTAAAACTACAGGAGACTCCACGGAAAGACGTTGCGGAGGAGAACTGGAAGCAGAAAGGTCCCGAGAGGCTTGGAGACCAGCAACAAAGGTAGGTGGAGCGGTTAACTTCCCCCTCCCTTGCATCTCGGACTACTGGTGGGCTCCTGAGCGGCTGGAGAGACCTGCCGACACCAGCCCAGAGACGGCTGCCGACAGTGAGCAGTGGCCTCTTGCGGACTCAGCACCGGGCTCCCAGCCCCGTCGGGGCACCTCCCCAGGCGCAGACCCGAGCCTAGCGGCAGATGCCATAGTGCTCCATTCTCTCCTTCCCCCTCCCTACCCGTGGATGCCCAGAGACACAATTTAGCCATCACACGGACGCATCTCCAAGGAAGGGGACCATTCCTTTTGGGGCCCTACAGCAGACTGAGGGGTACTCAGACTGTGAGTTCCCTACCCGCCAGCCCTCCCAGGTGCTCCTTGCCTGGGGACTCCAGGAGAGTGGGGCAAATCCCAAGGTGGAGTGAAATCGATCCAGCTTGGGTACCCTGTAGGTGACTCAGGACCAGCACCTCTCCCCCTCGCAAGGTCAGGGATTGATCTCCAGGATCCAGGGGTCAGGCCTGCAGACGAGACCCCATACACCCAGGTCATGATCACACTGCCCCAGGGCATGGAGGAGACATCTGTGAAAGAGCCTACTGAGGAGTGTGTGCCTTCAGAGACACATCAGCGTGCCTGACCGGCAAGCCTCCTCCTAAAAGAGGGCTGTGTACCCAGCTCAGGCTACAATCCTAGGTAGGGAACCTCCCGGCCCACGTCACACCCAGGGGAGATCCATTGGCCTGAGGCCCCATTTGCTGGCAGAGGCCTGGGAGAGGACACGGAGAGGGGGAGATTGGAGGGGAGCGAGACCTGCTCCTGAGTGTGGGTCTTGGACAGCCCCAGCCCCGAATCCCAGAATTTCAGCTGACTGGAGCCATTTCAGTCCCTCCCGGCAGCTCTGCACAGAAACAAAGAGCAGAACGTTTACCCCTGCTAACAGCAGTTGTGGAGCCTGAGGGCAGGCTTACCTAACCCAGCCCCATCCAGACTCACTCCTGGTCCTGCCCCCACTGAGGTGGAGAATAAGGACAGCTCAGGCTACAATCCTGGGTAGGGAACCTCCTGGCCCACGTCACAGCCAGGGGCGATCCATCAGCCTGAGGTCCCGCTTGCTGGCAGAGGCCTGGGAGAGGCCACGGAATTGGGGAGAGTGGAGGAGAGCAACACCTGCCCCAGAGTGTGGGTCTCAGACAGCCTCAGCCCCCAAGCCCAGACATTCAGCTGAGTGGACCCATTTCAGCCCCTCCTGGCAGCTTTGGACAGAAACAAAGCATAGACCTTTGACCTTACTAGCAGCACTTGTGGAGCCTGAGGGCAGGCTTGCCCAAC
>NW_012149463.1:42520-44634 GCF_000956105.1 Propithecus coquereli
AGGTATAAGGACCCCTGCAGTGGCATTTTGCAGTGGGGAAGAGACTGAACTCAACTTTGAATACATCATGGGATAGTGGAAATTTATAGCCAAGGACCAGAGTGGGAGTCAGTGGAAGAAAATTTATTAAGAGGAAACATCAGGGCTAAGGGTGATAACAGGATTCTTGCTGAAGACAGGCTGGGGTGATCAGATGTCACCTGGGATATGACGCAGGATGAGGCACCTGATCAGATATCAAGGGTTATAGATATGGGAGGGTGTGGGGTTCTTGTTAAACTGATTTAGCAGGGTTCTTTGCTAAAACTGGATTTTATAAGGAAGTTCACAGATAAACCTAGGAGACGGTTCAGGTGCTTGACTAAAGTTTGGTCACGCAAAGGACCTTTGTCACCTATGGCAGGCCTTCAATAACATTGGTTAAATAAATCATATGATTTAAGAAATCCTTCCTGGAAGTTCTTGATAATTTTCAACCTTAATTCTTCATATTGTAGTTAAAGTTCATTTGCCTTTGTTTTGTTTGTATCAGTTCTTCATATTTTAGAAATCACACATGTATTTACCTACTTAGATTTTAGCTTTTTTGCAACAATTTATTTTTAACTCCAAATTAAGAATTTTCACTTCTGAAAGCTTAGGCCTTTAAAAAAAATACTAACTCACTTCAAAGCCTAGTAATGCTAATGTACTTGGATATAGTTGACAAACGTAAGTGCTAAAACACAGGGACTACTTAAATAGCATATGACTGCCTAGCAGTCTTTCTGCCTTTGATAGCCTAAAATAGATGAAAGAACTTGTTAAAGCCATTGCCTACCTTCCTCAGGTCTTAGGTATACATCATTTCCTCAGGGAAGCCTTTTAAAACCCTGTAGGGGAAGGCAGCTACTTCTGCTGAGGCTTTCCAGTATCTGTACTTCTCTACCCTGGCACTTCTCATTCTTAGGGAAATGCTTATCTAATTACCATCCCTCTTTCCCTGCTTGCCCCAAAAAATCATCAAGGGTAGATTCATCATAACTACATTCCCAGCACCAAGCATACTGCCTGACACACACGTGGGAAGTGCTCAATAAATATTTGTTCAATATACAATTTAATCTGTTCATTCATCAACCTGGGCTATTTATATGAGATGGAAAAATAAACATGAATTGTTACCAATGGAAATTGAGGCTGTGTTCTAAGTTTCAAGAAAGACTTACTTTTTCGGTATATAGTTTTTCCATTGTTTGGATTTTGCTATTGTCTGCAGGACTTTTCCATAATATAAAACCCTTTTTAATTAAAAATAAAAAACATTTTAAATTCAGTACTAAATAGGTTTCTTCTTCTATTTAACAGACCTCTGGCAGAGAAAACACAGTTGGAAAACAGAAAGAACATTCATTGATTCATAAATACTAAGAACCTCTTTATTTCCTAAGTATAATTAGACATAATTATTTAAAAAACATTTCTTTCTTGAATATATTTTAGTTTTAGAACTATCACAGCAGTCATTTCAATTCTCCTGTGTTCTTAAAGTAGGCATTTGTTGTGCATTTCTAAATGAAATAGGTGAGGGGGGAAATCATTATCTTAAATTATATTTCCTCACTGAACTTCTTCCTAATACATCTTGTCTGTGATAATGATCATAGCTTCTCCATACCCCATCAGCATCTACAGGCATTTTTCTCAACTTAATCTAAAGGAATTAAATATCTCACTAATATGTGATAACTGATTAAGGCTTTATTTACTACTGTCTTTTGTTAACAAAATATAAATCCATAATTCTATCACTAAATATATGGCACTCCCCTAGTATGTTCCTTAATAAAAAATCATTCTTAAGAGTAGCAATTTGGACAACAAGAAACAGAAAACCTATTAAGTTTTTTAAATAAATTTTATCATTTCACATAAAATGAAATTGGAGGCAGAGTGTTTTCAAGACTAGGTGATTCTGTGATTCTTTTCTTCTACTCCTCTGCTGTCCTCAGCATGGTAGCTTTTAATCTCAAAGGCTCCAAAATGACTTTAGAAGCACTAGACAACATACCTTCAGTCAACAACCTCCAAAGTCTGGAAAAGAGCCCTTACTTGGACCCCTTCTCTTGAGAGAG
>NW_012149463.1:44684-47561 GCF_000956105.1 Propithecus coquereli
TAATAGAGAATCTTATAGGCACTGTGTAAATACTAATTGATTGAATCAAATAATTTATTTTTCAAAATATGTGCATACCATTACAACCCAGAGGCCAGTTGAGCTACTCCACTACATAAAACAGAGGTTTTGGTATTTCTCTAACCTGATCAAAACACAGCTTCACTAACTTCTCAAAAAATCCTTTCATACCAAGTGCATGCAATTGTGTTATTTCGCTAAAGACTGAAGGAATGCACAGGGTGAAAAGGGCATCACACTTTTGAAGGTTAATTTCATGTGTCACTTGACTGGGCCACAGGTTGCCCAGATATTTTGTTAGACATTATTCTGGGTGTGTCTGTGAGGGTGTTTCTTGATGAGGCTAACACTCGAATCTATACAAAGAGTAAAGCAGATTGCCCTCCCCAATGTGGGTGGCCCTCATCTAACCCATTGAAAGTGTAAATAGAATAAAAGCCTGAGTAAGAAAGAATTCTTTCCTTCTCACTTCCTGACTTTGTTCAATCTTGGACTTTGGTCTTCTCCTGCCTTCAGACTTGGTTCAGACTAGAACTTACACCATCAGCTCTCCTGGTTTTCATGCCTTCAGATTCTAACTGGAGCTACACTATCAGCTCTTCTGGGTCCCCTGCTTACCAACTGCAGATCTCAGACTTCTTGGCCTCCAAAATCAAGTAAGTCAATTCCTTATAGTAAATCTTCCCAATCCCCACCTCCCTAGCTTAATCACTTGATCAAGTTTTGCCCTTCCTCTTCTCCCACTGTTCACTCCTTTCTGCCACACATATTCTCAATTATATAAAACAAAATTATGCAAACTGTAATGTGGATAAAAATACATGGGGTGGAAAAGATCTTGTCTAAAATGCAGACTTCTGGGCCCCATATCTAAGATACAGTGCCTTAATGTCGTGACTCTGAATGCAGTAAAATCTGTGATTACAATTTAAGACATAGTGATCTGCTCTAAAAGGTACAAACTGCAATCATCTCTGGAGCAACAATACTTCTGCTCCTGAGAGAGAAGTTTAAAACTTTCTATTTTCTTCTGGAGGATGTCTTTTGGTTTCCATATGCACCCTAAGCATCTTATCAATGTGAAATATAGCTGCAAGAATTTTCCCCAAATTATCACTTGGAAAAGAGAATTCGCCTTATAATCAAATATGAAGGGCTCTCCAAATTTCTTTATTTAGACCCATAAAGTCCTGTTTGAAGAAGACATATTAGCCAGAAACGACCTCAATCAATGCTAGTTTACACTTCTTACTGAGTTATCTGACATAAAAGGAAAAAAAAAAAAAGAATAAATTCTTATGCTCCATAAAAATAAAACAGAAATCTCACAGATTTAATGATTACTCCTTGGGTATTGATTCACAATAAGAATTATTGGATATTGTTACATGTAAACCTTTTAAAGATTTCTGTAGAAAGCAATACATAAAAGAGTTACATTGTAGAGATCACCTATACTCAACGGAATGAAAAAGAAAAAAAAAACTTCCCTAACACTCTGTGAGGAACAATGGTGGCTTGGGACACAATCTTTTATGACAGAGCCAAACACAAAAACATAGTGCTGGGTCTCAACTTAGAATTCAAGATGTTGGACCCTGGAAAATTGTTTCAAATGATTCAAAAGAGATGATAAAGACAGATACTAAAGATGAGGAGAAGAAGTCTCAGTAACTTTTTTCTTCAGGAAGGGGAAAAAATCGTTATTTCTGAATTAATGCCATATTCAGTTTTAAAAGAAAAATAGCTAATATTTAATGAATGATTACTGTGAGCCAGGCCCTCTTCTTAATGCCCCAATTAACTCATACACCTAAGTGTCGAGAGAGCTCTAAATATTCCCAATTCAAAGATGAGGAAATGGAAGTACAAAGTGGCTAGCAATTTACCAAAGTCATTCCACAGGATGAGGCAGAGCTAGGATTTGAACCCAGACATCAGATATAGAGGGTGTAGGATCACCAGGCTTTTATTGCTCAGCTGTATGTGTTTTTCTAATCTATTCATGCAGAGAGGGCATCTTTTTCTAATTCCCACAAAGGTTCTATGTAGATTATCAATCCTGAGAGTGTATGCATGTGTGCACACACACACGCACCTGTAATTAATAATAAATTCAATATTATAGTTATCCATTACATTCCATTTTGCTATATTCCCAAGAGGTTACATATTACCATCAACCAGATAAATTGTTTTTGGAGCTTCTTATCAGGAAAATGAGGGAAAGTAGAGTGAATGTACATAATATTTTCTCCATACAGCCAGTAGCTCTACTCAGTGAAGATATTTTTGTATCAGCTGCTAAGAAAATAATTTTTCATCCATATCCTTATAAGAAAAACAGAGGACAAAAGAAATGTATAAAGCTAAGCAAAACATTGCCTTCTAATAATTTTTAAGATTTAATTTGACGCAGTTTCTCTCAAAGGTACTGTTCATAGATAAATTTTGAAGAGTTGAATTCCATTTAAGAACTTGCAACATCTATTTTCTGTCTACACTATATGAGGCAATAGAGTATAGTGTACACAGACTTTGGCTCCAAATTACTTGGATTCTAATCTTGATTGTATTTCCTAGGTGAGCAATTCTGAGTAAGCTACTTAACCTATCAATTTCCTTACCAGTAAAACAGGGGTAGTAATAGCATTTTCCTCAGAGAGTTGATGAGAGTATTAAGTGAATTTAAGAGTGCCTAGCACTTGGGAGACACTATATAAGTGTCAACTAGCATGCTTATATAGCCCAACTAAAAACAACTTTCAAATGGTCTGGAATAGCATTATCTTTATTCTTACTATTCTTTGACAAGTCAAAAATTCAAGAAAGTGTTATTTACCTTCTTTCTCTCAT
>NW_012149463.1:59521-61961 GCF_000956105.1 Propithecus coquereli
TAGAGGCCAGAAATGCTGCTAAACATCCTACAATGCAGAGACAGCCACACACAACAAAGAATTAGAGATCTCAACAGGTCAATAGTGCCAAGGTTTAGAACCACGGCTCAGCTAAAAATAATCTCCCTCTTTTCTAAATTCTTAAAGCACTTTGGTCCTTTCTTCTTTCTGGGAACTCCCATTTTTTACTTTGAAATTTGGTGAAAAGGGGCCGTGCCTTCATCATCTTTCAATTCCCCTATTCTCTGTACTTAGCCTTATGCTTCCACCTCGTTCCAAAGAATGCCAGCAAATCCCAGAACAAAAAAGCAGAAGTCCTTAAAATCATAATATCTAACATGTATTATACTGAATGCTTGCTCTCTTCCAGAAAGCAATGCTTAACAAGGATTATCCCAATTAATCCTCCAATAACCCTGTGTGGAAGGCACAGTTATTTTACAGATGAAAAAACTGAAAGATTAGAGAAGTTAAGTAATCTGTTCAAAATCATGCAGCTAATAAAGACCCAAGATTCGAATATACAAAAAATGACTCCAGTAGGACTGCAAGTTAGTACAACCTCTGTGGAAAACAGCATGGAAATTCCTCAAAGAACTAAAAGTTAACCTACCATTTGATCCAGTAATCCCACTAATGGATATTTACCCAAGTGAATAGAAGTCATTTTATCAAAAGAGACCTGTATAAGAATGTTAATTGAAATACAATTCACAATTTCAAAGATGTGGAATCAACCCAAGTGCCCACCAATTCATGAGGATTAACAAAATGTGGTATATGTATACTATGTGGTATATGTGTACTATGGAATACTACCACAGCCATGAAGAAGAATGAATTAGGGCTTTTGCAACAATTTGGATGGAACTGGAGACCATTATCCTAAGTGAAGTATCTGAAGAATGGAAAAACAAGCACCACATATACTTGCTATTAAATTGGAACTAACTCATGTGCACACATGGGCACAGAGAGAAGCAAAATTCAGTGGAAATCAAGCAGGGAGGAGGGGCAGTTGGATGAAAACCTACCTAATGGGTACAATGAACACTATCTGGGTGAGGGGCACACTTATTATCCTGACTCAAGCATGACAAAATTGATACATGTAAGCAAAAACATTTGTACCCCTGTAATATTTTGAAATTTAAAAAAACAAAACAAAAGAAGAAAGTGAAAAAAAAGTGACTCTAGTGACCCTCTTCTTAACCAATGAATCATACCATTTGTACTCTACTAATACTTCAACCATAATCCTCATCTATAACCCCAGATCTTTGGGAAGAAGGTTAAGAAAAGGATACTTTCATACAGAGAAAATAAATGCTGTAAAATAAGTTATTTTCCTAGTACATAAACCAGATGAGCAGTGTCAAAAAAAAAAAAAAAACTTATTTCTGATAAGCCACATCTATCACATGCCTTCCATTCTTCTGAAATTATGTTGAGCTCTGTGTTTATAAAGACAAGCAAGACAGAATCCCTGACCTAAAGAGTTCGTGATGTATTAGGAGAGAGAGAGAAGAGATTCAACAGTTTCAACCTGGCAAGGCTGCTACTCTACTAGACCAGTAAACAAGGTGTTATGGGGAACTGAATAGAAAGAGAAAAATATGCCCTACCTCAGCCTGGGAAGGTAACACTGCACTTAACTCTTAATGGATTAATAAGAAACATGGAAGCTGTGCCAGCAGAGGGAAAAACAGGAAGACAGGCCTATGAACTCAGATATTTGTGAAACTGCTAGTAATTCATCTGCCTAAGTAAAAAGTTAAATACAAAGCAGTAACATGATAGAAACTTTAAAAAGAGGAGTCAAATGATAACACACTTTGTGAAGCTGATTGCAATCCTCAAGGCAATGGGATATCACAAAACGGTTTTTAAGGAGGACAGTGATGTGGTCAAATTTGCCCTTTTAAAAGATCACTTGGGCAGCAAAGTGAAATACACATGCCAATGAGACAAAATTACAGAAAATGGTTAGACATTTACTGCAGCAATCCAAGCAGGGAATGGTAAGTGCCCAAACAAAGACAGTGGCAATGGTGTGAGAATTCCTCTGTCAGTAACAGATGTTCCTTACCTGAGTTATTTCCTAAAATTTATAACTCAATACACCTCGGCATCAAAACAAAGTACTTATACACTCTCATAAATATCTTGTTCTTGAGCCAAACATTCAGCACTTCCGTGATTGTCCTTGGATTTCATGACAAAAAGTCTAGACCTTACTTTCTAAATATCCCAGTCAAACCAGCCTTTCACGAGAGGTGTTAAAGAATTTAACATGGGTAACATTTAAGATTTTTCAAAGAATAGTGAGAAATCGACAACAAATCCTAAATTCCCCACATAAAGCTGACCTATGTTTAAAAAAAAAAAAAAATCATTCAATAATACTTGTTAAAGCAGAGTAAAGCAGAGTTTATTCAGG
>NW_012149463.1:62011-63795 GCF_000956105.1 Propithecus coquereli
TCTTACCTACACATTCCCATTTTAAAATTTCCTGTCACCCCTATACTTGTGTAATGCCCTTTTAGGAGTTTACCAATGGACTTTTAGTGAAAAACCAGGCTTTCTTTTCCATTTTGGTTTCTATTGTTTACTGGTGACCCCTCCACCTTTTCTCCTAATCGTTCTTGGTTTTCTTTTTTGACCCTTCCCACAGCTCCCATCTTAGCCCCTCTGATCATCTCGCTTCTGACCTTCTCATCTTCCTGCTTCTTCAGAGAAATGATGCTTTATCTGAGCTTTCAACATTACCACTATGCTGATTGACTCTCCAGTCCATGTATTATCAAAGCTCCAGGACCATTTCTTCACTTGAATGTCAGTCACCATCTCAAATCCCAAACGTCCAACTCAACAAGTTTTCTCACTAAAAGAATATCCATTCACTCCCCCTATTGCCATTGATACCACCATTCTCCTAGCCTCCAAGTCTTCAAACCTATTAAAACCATCCTCATGATCAAAGCAAAAATTGCACTGTACAAAATTAAAGAAACAAAGAAGACTTTACTGAAGGCTATTGCAATAGGAAAGAGAAGTCAGAACTCAGCCTGAACTCAACTCTGTTAAAACAAAGGGCAAGAGGGTTTTAAGCACAGGAGTGAGTAGCAGGAAAGTACTGGAGGATATCAGGGGGGAATCATAGGCCGTCCCTGCTTACTAATTGGCTTTATTCAAAGGAAAAACAAACTTCTCACATCTTTATGACAGGGGGTAGGTATGCAACTTGGAGCAAGGCAAGAAACTGCCACAGAAACTGGGCGATGGGGCACTATCTTCAGCAATGATTACATTTCAAGGGTCTTTGAGAAAACATTCCTGCGTTGTAAAACTGGCAAAGAGCTTTTAAAAATATTTACATTTCAAAGAGGCAAAGAAAGAATTTACAATTACAAGCTTTTTAAAGTAAATGCACTAAGAAAAGGAAGGTTAAGAGACCTAGAGTCAGATAGAAGCCTGTCTAAAGTTTAGTCATGCTGATGGGAACATTAAGGCCATCTTCACATCTTCATCATCATCACCCACTAATTACAGAGAGCCTGTTACGGACATGGCCCTGTGCCAAGAGTTTTAGGTGCATAATCTCCATGCTTTCCCTTCACTGACTCTCTCACATCAATTACCATATACTATGTTATCAGTTCTAGAGCTAGAAGACAACATGGATAAGCTGTTCCACACTGATGACTAGAAGTGTCTTGAGAATAAGGTAAATATTTTGGAGTTCTATTTTTCCAGTGTGCATTAGTCACCTCAGGCTGCCATATTAAATACCATAAACTGGATGATGTAAACAACAGGAATTTATTTCCCACTGTTCTGGGGGCTGAGAAGTCCTAGATAAAGATATCAGCCAGTTTGGCTCCTAGTAAGAGGCTTCTTCCTGGCTTTTGGAGGGCTGCCTTCTTACTGTGTCCTCCCATGGCAAAGGGAGATTGTACTCGTTTCCCTTCTTCTACGTAAAAGGACACAAATCCTATGATGAGTACCCCACCCTCATGACCTCACCTAAACCTAATTACCTTCCAAAGGTCCCATCTTCAAATACCATTGCACTGGTGGTTAGGACTTCGAATTTGGGGGGAGCCAAACAATCAGTCTACACACAGTGATAGCTTAGTTGTTTGGAAGGATTATTTATAAATTTCTGATAGAGATTAACAGCATGAGAAATGTTATCCCTAAATAAACATTTTTTTTTCAATGTAGCTGATTGTCTTGACTGAGCCAGAAATCAGACAGTGTTC
>NW_012149463.1:65052-66592 GCF_000956105.1 Propithecus coquereli
AAACTGGAATCATGTGGTCTATCTATAGAACTCTTTCAAATGATGACATGATAGATAACCTGTACAATATTTTTTAATATATTCCTTTAAATGAATTTTCATATTTTTTAATTGGCATTGTCTGCATCCTTTGAGAGTGGAAGAGAATTACTTCACTTTAATTTGAGAAAAAAGAGAGATTTTTGATTGCCAGTGGATGACGTGGTTGAATTTTAATGTTGCTTCTTTATTTGTTCATTTGATTTGCTGGTTGGTGCTGCTTCTGAGCACCTCCATTTATATGCTGTAGGAAGTAGGCTATGATAACATGCGTGGCACTTAACTGTGCGATGTCACGTTTGAATAGTTCTGTTTATTGCTGTCACCCCAAAATTGGCCCAGAATCCTTGGGAGCTTTTAAGAAAAAAGGCATCTTTACCATAATCCACATAAACAGAGCAGTGAGAATCTGAGAAAAAAGAGAAAGGAGAAAGGTTTGGAAACTGAAACTTTTCTTTCAGGCATGGGAGGCATGATTCTCTGAAAACTGCAGTTTCAGAGAAGAGAACACAGGACTAGAGTAAGTACATTCCCCAGAATAACGACCGGCACACCGTGGGGAAAGCCATGCGGACCTAACTAAAAGCAGCATTTGGTCTGTCCATTTGAGTCATCTCCAAAGCTTCTAAGGTAGCTTATGGCAGATGACGCTCAAAGACATCATAGCAAAGGCCCCAAACAGCATTTTACTGGTATTTTCATAAATGGAAATACCTGGACATCAACAAACAAAATCCAAGTATCTCTTTAGCCTCATCTCCTTCGTTTCACCAAGCCCTCAACTCCAGCCCAGGCTAAACCTCTCCCATGCATCCTACCTCCATGTCTTTGTTCAGGATTTCTCACTATCCTAAAACACCTGTCATCTTTCTAACCTAAATCCCACTTATTTTGAAGGCTCTGTTTGTATTTGCCCCGGGTAAAGCCTTTCTCTATTACCACGCCTGAGAAGATTCCTTCCTCCCCTAAACTCCTAGAAAATTTTGTGTTAGTAATCATGCGAAAGTGCCTTTCTGATTGTTTTGAATTATTGTTTAAATACAGACATATCTAACTTTCTAGCACTTTTTAAAATGTCTCATAAACTTGTTTCATAAAATACAGCCTCTGCTTTTAAAGAGTTTATAATACACAAGTTCCTTTGGGTCAGAAGCCATGTTTTGCGTCTTTGCACTGTTAGGGAAATTTCCATGCATACTAGGGGAATTTCTGTGCTGATTCTACTTAAAACCACAAAGCAGCTAAAGTAGACAATGACACCTGTCAGCCTTGCAAGCTAAAACCACAAAACAGTTGAGTGAAGCTGCAAGCCTGTCACAATTGTACTGTTTGTTATAAACCTATCATAACTATACTATTTGTTATAAGCCTATCATAATTATAGTGCTTATAAGAATTATTGTTTATTGGATAACTTTTAAATCTTTTTGCTAATTGGTTAATCATTTATACTTGTGTGTGATTTGTTAAGAGTAACCCCCCCCCAAAAAAAGTATAAAAC
>NW_012149463.1:66642-69046 GCF_000956105.1 Propithecus coquereli
AATAGCCCTGAATTATCATTATTCTTAATTTATGGATGAGGAAACTACAGCACAGAAAGATTAAGTAACTTGCCCAGGAGCACATAACAAGTGGTGGCAACAGGATCCCAACCCAGGTAGCCTGGCCCCAGGGGCTGAGCTCTAACCATCTCGCCTCACTACCTCAGCAGCTGAAGTGGAAGCAGGGCTCCCTGCTCACACCAGACTCCAGCTTGGGCCCATTGGAGGGATAGAAACCACCTTCCTCACTTTCCCCTTTGTGTCCATAGCTATGAACACAGCATCTCATGCTCAGCCTTGTCTGCTTAGGAGCCTCCCCAGGCAGCCCATAGGCATGTGGAAGAGAGGCAGCCTGGGGAGGGGGTGTCTGGAGGCCTCTCCCCACTGAGATAGCACGGGGACAAGGTTAAACCTAATATAATTGCCTTTTGTATCTGCAAGTTTCACATCTGCACATTCAACCAACTACAGATAGAAAATATTAAAAAAAAATAAAAAATAAAATAATATGAATAAAATACAAACAAAAAGAAATGCTGGCACATGCAAGGTACTCAGTGGCATACATGAAACTTTAGAAGCAATAGTTATTGTGACTATCACTATTAAAGAGAAGGAACAAGAGGATTTCAAACACCTAAGTGTTTGGCTGAATAAAGTCAGAAATGATATCATTCACCTTTCCTAACACATTTCAGCGGCCCTCATAACAAACCTCTCATTGTTATTAATAACAAGGACTCCCTCCTTGACCAAATGTTAGTCAGGCTCCTCTGAGCCCTTTTCTTGATTAGGACTTGCCCTTGCTCTGCTGAGCCTAGTTTTCGCAAAGAATCCTATTAATCCTAGTTTTAGCAGGAATCCTGCTAAGCTAGTTTAGCAAAAATCCCCCCAAACTTTGCTATCCAATAAAGTTTCCTGTTCCCCACTCTTAGTAACCAAGTTCCTCTTAGCAATTTCCATCTAATTACTCCTTCTCTCTGTTCATTCACTATAAATCTTTGCTGTATTCAGGGTTGAATTCAGTCTCCCATATTGCAATCGTCTTGACCTCTATGTCAATGGTCTTGAATAAAGTCTTCCTCGCCTGTTTACCTCTGTAAAGGTAAAAGTTTTCTTTGCAAGTTTTCTTTGATATTTGTCAAGATAAGACCAACACTCTCTTTAAAAAGTATCTGACTGAGGTAAAAGGAGAGAGGAAGAGAGACAAGGAGCACCCCACCCTCAACCCTCTCTTTGTCATTCCAAGTCTCTCTCACCCCCAACAAGGCCATCAGTGCCCGGGCAAATGGTTCAAATGTAAGTGAAGGATATAATTGAAATTCATATGTAGTAAAGTATAATTTATCAACCATTACACCAAAAGGACTTAAAACTGAGAAAACATGGGGTAAGGGGCAAGAATTGGGGCACTGGACCCACAGAAGGAGGGGAGGGAGTCTGTTATGAGGAAAAAGGGGACAAGACGGGGGTCCAAGTACTCAAAACATGAACTGACCCCATTACAATGTTGTTAAAGGTGATTCTGTGATCTATAATGAGAAATATTTTTATTGAGCATAATTTATCAGGAACATTTGTCCTTTTATGTACACCCCTCTTTTATATTAAAACATAATAAAATCTCTGGAGTAGTAAAAATGACCACCCAATGTCATCCAATGCATGACATGACGTTCATTCAGATTGATCATTCATAAATATTTATGCTTTTGTCATTGATATTAATAATTTCCTTTTTTCCCTTTTCACCTCTTTGGCCTCTCCATCCTTCTCAAGCATAGTGTATAGCATTCATTTTATCTTTGCCTTTAACTCTGGCCACAGTGTTTGCCTAGTAAGACATTTATCTCTCCTGCCAGATTACAAGCTCTCTGAGAGCAGGAAAAACTTATTGTTTCAATATATTTAAGCATACTGTCTTAATCCATTTTCTGTTGCTATAACAGAATACCTGAGACTGGGTAACTTATAATAAATAGACATTTATTTATCTCACAGTTCTAGAGGCTGAGAAGTCTAAGAGCATATTGGCAGCATCAGGTGAGGGCCTTTCAGGCTGCATCATCCCATAACAGAAGGCTGAAGGGCAAGAGCGTGCATGCCAGAGAGAGAAAACACGAGAGGCAGGTTTGCTTTTGCAATAACTGACCCACTGTCATGATAGCTACATTAATCCATTCTTGAGGGCTCTTCCCTCATGACCCAATCATGTCTTATTAGAGCCCACCTCTTAAAACTATTGAATTTGGGATTAAATTTCCAACAAAGGAACTTTTGGAGGACACATTTAAACCACAACACATACATAATAGAGAATCTTATAGGCACTGTGTAAATACTAATTGATTGAATCAAATAATTTATTTTTCAAAATATGTGCATACCATTACAACCCAGAGGC
>NW_012149463.1:69096-70700 GCF_000956105.1 Propithecus coquereli
TTTGAGTCTTCATACTTCCAGAGTTCTTTCGCTGGTTCCTTCCCATCTGGATCAGTTGTCCCTTCTTGCCTTTAAATTTTCGTTTGGATAATGACACGCCCTGTTTAGTCTTGCGCCAGTAGGTGGTGTTTGTGGGTGAGATTGGACCACACCCTTTGTGATGAATCAGTAGATGCAGTAAAAGGGTGTGCAGGATGACCTCCCTGTGAGTAGGTGGCACTTGCAGGGAGGAGCGAGCTGCGATGCTGTTTTTGGGTCCTGTAGCAAGCACTTATTCCTCTAGAGAGGCCTTCTTGTGCCTCAGGTGGTGGGTGGGGTCCTGGAATTTCCAGGTGTGTCCTTATTCTCTACCTCAGTTGGGGGAGTGAGTCTGGGTCCCGCTTGGCTGGGTAAACTTGCCCTCAGGCTCCACAATTGCTGTTAGCAGGGTCAAAGGTCTACTCTTTGTTTCTGTGCAGAGCTGCCGAGAGGGGCTGAAATGGGTCCACTCAGCTGAAAGTCTGGGCTTGGGGACTGCGGCTATCCAAGACCCGCACTCTGGAGCAGGTCTTGCTCCCCTCCACTCTCTCCCTCTCTGTGGCCTTCCCAGGCCTCTGCCAGCAAGTGGGGCCTTAGGCCAATGGATCTCCCCTGGCTGTGACATGGCCCAGGAGGTTCCCTACCCAGGATCATAGCCTAAGCAGGGTACACAGCCCTCTTTTAGGAGGAGGGTTGCCGGTCAGGCATGCTGATGTGCCCCTGAAGGCACACATTCCTCAGTATGTTCTTTCACAAATCTCTCCTCCGTACCCCAGGGCAGTACGATCATGACCTGGGTGTACGGGGTCTGGTCTGCAGGCCTGTACCCCGGGCCCTGGAGATCAATCCCTGACCCTGCCAGTGGGAGTGGTCCTGGTCTTGAAACACCTGCAGGATGCCCAAGCTGGATCAATTTCACTCCACCTCAGGATTTGCCCCACTCTCCTGGATTCCCCAGGCAAGTAGCACCTGGGAGGGCTGGCGGGTAGGGAACTCCCAGTCTGAGTACCCCTCAGTCTGCCGTAGTGCCCCAAAAGAAAAGGTCCCATTCCTTGGAGATGCGTCCGTGTGATGACTAAACTGTGTCTCTGGGCATCCACGGGTAGGGAAGGGAAAGGAGAGAATGGAGCAATATGGCATCTTCAATAGGCTTGAGTCTGCGCCTCGGGAGGTGCCCAGAGGGGCCTGGGAGTCCGGCGTTGAGTCCAGAAGAGGCCACTGCTCACTGGCTGCAGCCATCTCTGGGCTGGTGTCAGCAGGTCTCTCCAGCCACTCAGGAACCCACCAGCAGTCCGAGATGCAAGAGAGGCGAAGTTAACCGCTCCACCTACCCTTGTCGCTGGCCTCCAAGTCTCTCAGGACCTTTCTCCTTCCAGTTCTCCTCTGCAACATCTTCCCGTGGAGTCTCCTGTAGTTTCAGACACCCTTCCTTCTGACCCTCCCCCGATCTATGTTTCTCTGCTAGCTTATTGTTTTTCTCTTTCTTCTAAAATTCGTCTTTTTTGCAGAGACCTTCTTACTGGTGGCTTTTCTCATCCGCCATCATGGCTCCTCCCCTCAGATAACTTAGTTTTTATATCAAAAAA
>NW_012149463.1:70750-71065 GCF_000956105.1 Propithecus coquereli
AGATTCCAAAATGGCTCAAGACAGAAAACAAAGCAACAAAATGCAACCCAACAGAATGAACAGTAATTCACCCCACTTATCGGTTCTCTCAATAAACATGAATGGTTTGAACTCCCCTCTCAAGAGACATAGGCTGGTCAAATGGATAAAAAAAAACAAGCCAAGCATCTGCTGTCTCCAGGAAACACATCTAACCTGCAAGGATGCATTTAGACTCAAGGTAAAGGGGTGGAGATCAATATTTCAAGCAAATGGAAGCCAAAAGAAGGCTGGTGTGGCAGTTTTGATCTCAGATAACTTAGGTATTGTTTTTTT
>NW_012149463.1:75640-81388 GCF_000956105.1 Propithecus coquereli
TATGTATACCATGAAGTACTATTCAACTTTAAGAAACAATGGTGATATAGCACCTCTTGTATACTCCTGGATAGAGCTGGAACACATTCTGCTAAGAGAGGTATCCCAAGAATGGAAAGACAAGCACCACATGTACTCACCATCAAATTGGTATTAAGTGATCAACACATAGTGCACATATAAGAATAACATCTATTGGATGTTGGGCGGGGTGGAGGGGAGGGGTATCTGCATACACAAAAAGTGCAATGCACACCATCCGAGGGATGGACACAGTTGAAACTCAGACTTGGGTGGGGGCAGCAAGGGCAACATACATAACCTAAACATCTGTACCCCCATAATATGCTGAAATTAAAAAAAAAAAAGAAATAGATTTAAGATCATAATTGTTAGGTAGAGTTTACCTGGTTAGATACTTATCTATAGTTAGAGGATAAAGGAAGGAATTTTTTATTCATTAATTTATTCAATGCATTCTGAAAAGATCTAGGTGGTGGAATAACTGATAAATAAATGCACGGTCCCTGCTCTCATAGAGTGTACACTATAGCAGGGGAAATAGACAAAATATTAGCTAACAAATGAAAACATAGTTGTATTTGAGATAAGTACTGTGAAAAATGTAACTATTAATATATGTAGTAAGAGCTGGGCACACATCTGTAATCCTAGCACTCAAGGAAGCCGAGGCAGGAGGATTGCTTGAGCTCAGGAGTTTGAGACCAGCCTGAGCAAGAACGAGACCCTGTCTCTGCTAAAAATGTCAGGTCGCAGTCCTTGTTCTGTGTTCTCAGTTTTTGGTGTGTTCATGGCCAAAGAATGACCAGACACACCAAAGTAAGATAAGCACAAGGTGAAATTTATTGAGGGGGTAAAGATAGGATTATAGAACAAGAGCAAGATATAGGTTTACAGAGTGAGAGCAAGATACGTCCTTCAGAGATGATGACCAGATCCCTTGTCTTAGCAAAAGAGATCTTGGTTATGGTCTGAGTCTTGTTTTATAGTGTCCAGATAGGGACATTTCCATAGTTCAAAAGTCATCATGGAACCACTTTGATTGGACAATTGGGAGTTAAATGACCTGAACTTACTACACAGGTGGATCTCCCATGAGCCTCTCTGAAAGCCCGTTTTGGGGGGTGACTGCAACAGCACCCACTTTCACCCCTAGGAGACCCAGAATTCCTCGCTATCTACAACATCTAACAAAAATAGAATAATTAGCTGGACATTGTGGTGCATACCTCTAATACCTCTCGTCCCACCTACTCAGGAGGCTGAGGCAGGAGGACCACTTGAGCCCAGGAGTTTGAGGTTGCTGTGATCTATGATGATGCCACTGTACTCTACCCGGGGGGACAGAGCAAGACTCTGTCTCAAAAAATATATATATATATGTATATATACATGTAGTAAGAGTATGAGATGGGGAGAAAGAAGTTATATTCCATGATCAGGCTTCTCTGAGGAGCTGACGCTGAATGATGAAGGGTGGTGGGTGGAGGATGGGCACCCTGAGCAGAAAGAAAATCATGTGAAGGTCTTGGGACAGGACAGAGGACGTGAGGTTTGAGAAGGGACACTTTATACTCTGCCTCAAGAGAAGGAAGCAAGGATGTTTCCAGGGGCACATGAGTGGCAGCAAGTTGAGGGCTTTCCTCCAAGTAGATTCTATCTCTTCAGTGAAATAAGACACTGGGTCTTACCTGCCTTAGCACATTGCCATTGACAGAAGCCCCAGACAAACTCATTAAAAAGAAAGGGGGAGGGGAGACATTATTACAAAGCTCTTGGGGTAGCAACAGAATGAGAAGTGCTGTAGGAAGCCAGGACAGCCCTGAGGACCTAAGGGACTAGTGTAGGAATTTAAAAGGCATCAACACTCTCTTGGACTTGCCTGACTCCTGGACATCAGCTTCACTCTCTCAGGCTTTCTCCTTGTGAAGCATGAGGTTGCTGTAGACAGCTCTGCAGGCAAAACTTGAAATCTCACAAAAGAGAGAAAACGGTTAATTCCCTACCACTTCCATCCAAAACTTTAAAAAATAAAATAAACCCAGTTTGACACATCCCCGAACCAATTACTGTGGCAGGAGAATGGAGCACTGTTACCAACATGCTATGTCATGCTGGTGGAGTGTGTCATCCAAAAGGACAGAGGAGGGCACCAGGCAAAGACAGCAGTCACCATGCTCAAGCTCCTCAGAAAACACCAGTGTGGCTGATAGTACCTGAGTTCATATTGTTAGGTTTCTGTCCGAAACCCTGGTTCTTGGCACGTTCGTGGCTGAAGAATGACCAGACATGCCAAAGTTAGGCAAGCACAAAAATGAGGTTTATTGAGGAGAGAAAGGTAGGATTGTAGGGCAAGAGCAAGATAAAGGTTTACAGAGCATGGTACACACACCATGGATGATGACGGGATCCATCATTGCAGCAGGGTAGGCAAAAGGAAGGGCAAAGAGAGAGAGAGTTTGGCTATGGTCTGCGTCTTATTTTATAATGCCTGAATAGGTACCTCCCTCGTGGTTCAGAGGTCATCATGGTACCACTTTGATTGGGCAGTTGGGAGTCACATGACCTGGGCCTTAACTACACATGTGGGTTCTAGGTCCCTTTCCAGACTTTACGGTACCCATGTGACTTGGCCCGTGGGCTAGAGAGTCCTCTGCATTCTTTTGCAGCTGGCACGCCAAGTTCTGATTGGCAGATTCATAGGGTATTCCCTCCTCCCCCAGCTATGAAGAATCAGGGTTGGGCAGGACCGAGATGGGGGCAACAGCACCAACTTTCCTCCCTAGGAGACCCAGAATCCCCCACTATCTACCTAACAATATCATATAAAAAAACCACTTACAATTAATTTATACAAATAGACAACAAAAATCCTCTATAATTCCAGTATTGAAATTCTAACCCAATTCACAAAGGAGGACTCGATAAAGCCTTAAGACAGTTGCAGCTTGAAGAAAAGATTTCTCACACCTATTTGGAAACTGTTCTTTCACTGTGCTTATTCTATGATGCTAACTTATCTCATTTTGCATTCCAGTTTATCTCGTATCCCACGTATCCCATATCATATCTTATTAGAATTTTACCTCTCTGTGTCTATCTACAAATGCTCAAAATTTCATATGCATTTTTTTAACTCTGGCTACTGATGTTCCTAATTGGCCACTCCACAAATTTGTGCAAAGATGATACAAAACAAAAATATACTTAAAATCATTGAAATGGTCAGCTTCAATCTTTGTCACAAATCATATAATCCACTCTTAGTTTTAATTTGAATGTGCTAATAGTTTTTCTAATAGAAAAAGACCTTGTGGTTAACTATAAAATTCAAATCCTACTCAGATAGCACCACCTGCAGAGTCATTATGCCATGTTGCCATTCGAAAAACCAAGCAAGCATAGCATTTACTGTGGAGAGTAGGAGAGACAAGAGGTCAGAGTCTCATTTGTTATGTTTTTCTCCTGCCCTACCTTAACACATTGCATTGCAGTTTTCTACAAGTATATTTTCCACAAAATTTCAATGTCTAAGGCTTTCACATTTCAACTGTACTTACAAACCTTGAAATATAAAGGCTTCACTTAAAAATGTAAAATAGAATGTAAAGATACTAAAATATTTTACCACTTATCCTCTTATGCTACATGAATTTCTTTAAAAGTTAACAGTATTATTTACACATTTGAAGAGATGTGTCAAATATGAGCAATATAGAAAGCATGTAACTATAGCAGAACGAAGAAAAATTTTTTTCTTTCTTCCTAATTTTTGTGATTTCACTACATAACTTGATCTAGCCTCCATAGGGGTTAAATGTTTTGGTTAAATGAAGCATTTATTGATTGTTCTGTACAGTGCATTAAAAATGGTTCCCTACACCTTTAACTGTTAATTAGCTCAAATATTTGGTTCAGAAACCACAGCCCTGTTTAGTGTGACCTCACTGGTATGGCATCTGGGCAATTATCTTTGAGATAATGAGCCTTTTCATCCATAACAGAACAACAACCTCTCACTTGGATTGCAAAAGATCAGAGCCAATCTGCTGCACACCAGGGTGCCCGTCATCCCCTTTGTATCATACCTTATTTTCAAACTAACCTTTCACATTCTGAATTAATTAAAGTGTTTTCAGATTAAAAATTAATGGATTCACTTTAGCATCATTTTGGGAGATAATAGGCACAAAATATCATCCAAGCAATGTTTTGGATCCTAATACCACAGCCTAACTGAGAAGCAAAACTACTACATCACTTACAGAATTTTCTGACTCATGTAATAGCCTAGCCAGATCCCGATATTGGTTATTCAGGAAAAAAAAAAAAAGCCTCAGAAAATAGTTAGTGATGCAGGGTGGTAAATGTTCACTTGGCATTTTGATATATTCTAATGTCATTCAAAAATGAATGTGGAGGTCACCAAGTTTTCTATCGGGTTGTGATAATGAGGTTCCTAACCTTTACTATCCACCCCTACTCTTTATTCATTTTCTGCCTGGCTATCCCTCCTATTCTTCAAGACTAAATTTGTCTAAACTTCTCATTCAACACTAAATGAATATGGAATTCCTACTGCTAGGTAGATAGCAAGGGATTCCGGATCTCCTAGGGATGAAAATAGATGCTGTTGCAGTTCACTCCTCCCCTCAAATGGGCTTTCAGAGAGGCTCATGGGAGATCTGCATGCGCATTAAGACTCCAGTCACAAAACTCCCAATTGTCCAAAGTGTTTCCATGGTGATGTCTGAGCCATGAGAGAGATCCCAATCTGGACACTATAAAACAAGACCCAGACCATAATCAAGCCCTTTTTTGGTCTTCGCCCTCTTTTGCTATGACAGTGGGTCCAGTCATTATCTCTTGCTTATATATCTCACTCTGTAAACCGATATCTGGTTCTTGCTCTACAATCCTACCTTTCTCTTCTCAAGAAACCTCATTTTCCTGCATGCCTTACTTTGGTGTGTCTGGTCATGCGTCGGCCATAAGCGAGCACATCAAGAACCAACATTTCAGATCATGACCCGACACTGCCTGAAAGGGCTGGGGCAGAAAACATGTCTTTCCTCATCCTTCACTAGGTTCATGGTTGAGACCCCTGTATCAAAAGACAGATTAACAAGAGAAAAGTGTAAGTAAATTATTTAATGTAAGTTTTACTTAACATGGGAGCCTTCATAAGGAAATGAAGGCCCAAAGAAGCACAAAAATCTGTATTTTTATGCTAAGTTTGATGAAGAATAGACAGTCATACAGACCTATGACTGGACAAAGGGGCTAAAATCTAATAGTAATAAACTGGGGTGGAGGAGGAAGGAGGACTTAGCAAGGCCTGTTTGTTTAGATTCTTCTTGGTGTCTCTGTGTCTTCAAGAATAAGGATGGCCCTTTCCTCCAGATATAGGGAGAATCCCTCTGGAATGGAGGTTTTACTGCTGACTTTAAAGGAAGGTCAGAGAATTCTTTCATGGCCTGCTTCAGGGAAGGAGGGCAAATGGAAGGTGAGAGAGGCCTTCCCACTTCTGCTATTTTCTCAAATGCCAAAGTGCCATATTTTGGGGTAGTGTGTCCTGAGCCCCACTCCTTCTCAGGGATCTGTTGGAACTCCACTTCTTCATAAGCCTGTCTTCATGAAGAAGCTTGATATGGATAGATTTCATGGAGGGATAGAGAAGCTCCTTAATATCACCTTGAAATGATACTACAATCAGTCTACTTTTAC
>NW_012149463.1:81773-99494 GCF_000956105.1 Propithecus coquereli
CTTTTGCAAAATAGAGTAATGTCAACCTTAAATAATAAGATTCAGAAAACATGATTAAGTACAGAATTTATTCAAGTGAAAAGCTTGAGAATGGCCACCCGGAAACACAGACCCCAAACAAATGGTGTTACCATCCCAAAAATGAGAAGTTGAGGTTTCACTTATATAGGCAGAGACAAAGAAGTTTTAGCAGGATTACAACATTTTTCATACAAGACCAGTGCATACATTGAAGTAATTTGATTGGCTACAGATTGCTACATTCCAATTAAGATTACTTTATTACTCTGTGAGGAGGGGTAAAGATCTGAGGGGAACTTACCTCTGGTATCACTTGGTTTTCCTAATTATTTTTAAGAAAAAGGAAGAAGTTGCCGATGCACGCCACATGACGCAGGCTGTATAGCCACATTCCTCCCAATGGTCAGAATAATTTAAAGTTCCAATGGCTTTAAGTTTGAATTATTTAATTTCACAATAACAACATAATATTGATGCTTGTTATGACCTATATCTATGGCCAGGAAAGTAGAGATTAGTTCTCCAAGAATGAGTTTCTTTGCCAAAGCCATCAAGACAAGCTGTTCACCTGCATATACATATCACACCGTCCAGGCCTAAATTATTCTAGCAAAATGTTAACGCTCAGCCTTAGCAGATTCAGCACAAGTATGAAAATTGAGGTGTGCCAGAAATCAAACCAACGACAATGATCATATGCATGAACTCGACTAATACATTTTGATTCCACTTTTTAAAAATTTTTTTTCCTTGCACACACACTCAAACTAGAAAAATATACAGTACTAGTTTTGCCATTGATGAGCCTTCAATCTCCTAAGGAAAGAAATTAGAAGGAGAGAATGGAGAGAATAGATTTCTTTCTCCACATTGAAATAGGTGTATTGCTATTAGTCTCCTAGACGTGAGAGGGGAATTAGGAATCAAATGCAGCTGGAATAATGATAATGCATCTTAAAAATCACATCTAGAAATCTGGCTGATTAACTCACATAAAATTAATGTAACTCCTTTGCCCTTTTAAGAAAATTTGTTTCTGTCATCAGCTAATCTAATAAAAGGCTTTCGCTCACATTAGAGGTTATTTATACGCTTATTTTACATGCGGCAGTAAAGCACATGTGTAATATAAAATAACTAGAAAATGTTAATAGTTGATTAACCATTAAATTTAAAAAAAGAGCTATGAAAGATAGATTCCATTTTAATGCAGTAAATGTAGAGAATTCACTCAGTTTCATTTCTTCTTTTCTAACAATAAATTCTTACTCTCAGCTGTTATTTTTTAAAGACAGTTGAGTTGAACCTTGTAAGAATTATAACTTGGTATTTTAAGGGACTTTCCTTTGAAGAGGTCAAAGTAAAGGAATTAAATGCTTTACTCATTTACATGAAGTTAGGCAGTAAAGGAAAGATACACATTCAAGTATCAGATAATTCAAGATCTGTGACTGAAAGCCATGAACAGTAATGCAGGGAATGGGACTACATCTGTATTATAGATGATATCAGGTTTTTTCTACAGCTAACTGATCAGTTTTGCAGAGCACAATTTAATCTCTGAAATATTAAGTCAGATGAACATTCATTCTACAATATTTCCACAGTGGAAAATATTGCCCAATTATTCCCGCCCTGCCCTCTGCATGTCTCCAATACTCTTCTACAAATCTCCAGGTGGAACTTGGGCTGTAAAATCCATTACACCTGTGAATAACTCCAAAATGTAGACTCCATGGCTATGAGTGCAAATCACAGTGCATGGGCCTCACACTATAAAGCTAATTCCTATGGTTAATAAATGATAAATACTGTAGTTAGATTTCCTGGCCTAAGTACAATGCTCACTGGGAGTTTGCAAGTCATTATTTATCAATTTTTAAACACTGAGATTATGTTATTATGTTGAATAAGACACCAATGTCACTTTCCAGTTCCTTCCACCTCTAAACTTTAGGGTGATCATAGCCTCATAACCCTTATGCCTAACAGGCATCTTTTTCCTCTGCCACTTCTTTCTCCCCACTGTCACCCTAGTGCAAGTCCCCATCACCCTCCCTCCCCTAGACTATCACAGTGGCCTCCTCACAGATCTCATTTCTCTCACTGTCTACAGGCTGGAACAATGCTATACACTTTTTGACCTGCTAACCCCTAGAAAATAATCTAATATCTCTGGAGTTGTGGACATTATTTTCTGTTTCCTTACTTCCCTGAATACCTTTTAAAAAATAACCAATAATTAAGAGTAATGCATATATCTGTTCTTTTTAATCTGGAAGAGTCCAACAAGTGCTCTATGGTACAGAGAGGTCCCTCCTTGGATAGGTGCCACCTAAATTACCCCCACTATACAAGCTTTCTCATTAATCCACTGACATTTCACTGAGACAGATCATACAGGTGGGCTGATCTGGCAGACTGCAATGACATTTTATTTTCCTTTTTGGGCCAGAAAATCTTTGCCAGTGAAGAATTTCTACATTTCATTGAGTGAGAAAGTGTTAGAAAGGTATTATATAATACTGCTATAATGAAAATGACAACCACATACGCAATATATTATATATTTGATAATGCCTCTACAGTCTTAAGTAATGCAAATATCTGACACTGATTAAAATCAAAATATCCTCAGCTCTGAAAACCTTTATATTTTAGAAAAAAATATATTTTAATCCTTTTGATATTCTTTAGGCGATCAGTATTTAGGATTTCCTTTATCAACTATGTCACTCTCATAGTTACGAAAAGGGATTATTAATTTTGGGGTTTTTTTAAACACGTCAAATAAGTAGTTAATTTATGTTATTTGCCACCTACAGTTATTTTATTACCACATTGAAAAGGTAAGAAAATAAGTCATTAATATGCATAGATGCTTTCCCTAAGCAATTTAGAAGGATCCATATGTCAGAAATTCTTTCTAGATCTCCACCATTGCAAGACTAAAAAATTACATTGAAATTCAGCAATTTAACTTTCATAAATGAAGTAACCTGCATAGCTAACATTAAGTGTTTGATTTAATTTACTTGCACAGGTAGCTCACTGAGAAGGCATTTAACCTTAAAGTTAATGATATCAGATCTATTCCATAGTGTATGTGCCTCCAATTGCTTTCTACAGCACTGCACAAACTAATATTAAGTTCTCATTTTAGTAATATTCGTGGGCAGGAGGGAAACATTATCCTCAATTATACCTGTATAACGTCTTTGTCAACTTCAGATGCCTTCCACTTCAAGAGCAGTAGGTGAGGAGAGTAAGGCTGGGACAGGACCCAATTCGTAGCAGATGACCTCTGAAATCAGATACAAGGAGAAACTCTTAGAGCCAAGCATGAGGGTCTGATTTTATTGTTTCTAGGCCAAATAGGTCTCAATCTTTTTGATATTCTTACATTTGTCCATCTTTAGGATAATTAGGGATTTATTTGCATGTTTCTAAAGGAAGGGAGTTACTATAAAAATTCTAGAAGACATCTTTGGAGAATTTATCATAATCTCAGAAGGGAAAGGCCTTTCTATGATTAAAAAATCCAGAAGTCATAAAAATTAAGAAAATGGATACATGCAACTACACACATATCAAACATTTCTACCTGGCAAAATTCACCAAGAAAAGTTAAAACATATGACAAACTGGAGGAAAAAACACAGCTATGTCATAAAGAGCTTATCTCCCATTTAATATATAAAAAGATTCTACAAATTAGTTTTAAAAGCCTAATATACACATTAGGAAAATGGCAAAAAAAGAAATGAGCATATGGTTCACATGAAAGAAATAAATATCTCTTAAATGAATGAAATAATGCCCAAGTCCACTCATCATAGGAGAAATATAATACCAAGATGTCAGTATTCATTACCAGACTGACAAACATCCACAGGTTTAATAAGATACTGTAGTTGATGTTGTAGAGAAACAGACACTCTCACACAGTGCTAAGTACAAGATTTCAGAATGTCTATGGAAGACAATTTTTCAATATCCCCCAAATTATAGGGGTGTGCATGTGTATGTATATCTCCAGATATCCCACTTCTAGAACCATATCTTACAGATGTACTCATAGGAAAAACTTAGGAAAAAACATACAACATTTTTATAAGAGTAAAAGTGAACAATCTAAATATTCACAAATAGTAGATTGATTAAATAAACTAAGGAATGTACATATAAGAGAATACTATGCAGTCATCTAAAAAAGAATGAAAGAGCTCTTTATACATTACAATAAATTGACCTTTAACATATACTGTTAGTTTAAAAAGAGCAAAGTGTGAAGTAGTATATGTAGTAATAGTATACAAATATTTGTGTAAAATATAGAGAAAAAAAGAATTATTTGATAACAAAGATATCCAATGTTACAGACTGAATGTTTCAGTCTCCCCAGAATTCATTATGTTGAAATCTAATCCCCAATGTGTTGGTATTTGGAAGTGGAGACTTCAGGAGGTAATTAGATCATGAAGTAGAGCCCTGATAAATGGTATTAGTGCTGCTATAAAAAGAGGCCAAAGAGCTAGCTTGCTCTCCTCGGCCCCATAAGAACACAAGAGCAGTTGACAGAAGAGGGCCCGACAATACTGACACCCTGATCTCAGACTTCTAGCCTCCAGAACAGTGAGAAATCAATTCCTGTTGTTTGTGAGCCATCTAATCTATGGTACTTCGTTATAGAAGCCCAAACTGACTAAGACACCCAAGGATAAATAAAGCATACAACAGAAACTAATAACATTAATTTACTGCACTGAAAAGAATTGTGTGGCTAAGGGACAGAAGGAGGAGGAATAATACATGATGAATATCGTTTGTACTTTTGAATTTTGAATCATACTACTACCTATACAGAAAGTCAGTAATTTTAAAAATTAAAAAAGGAGGCAAATACACAAAATTATTGCCTAAGATAAGACATAGATTTGCCATGAATTTCACTTATTGAAAATTTCTTTAACTCCTATCACAATGGAACAGAGATAATCAAATTATTTCTTGAACAAAAATATTAGGAATGCCCTTCTGAGAGCAACTCTTTGTGTTAGTAATGAAAATTGACCTTTCTGTAGAATTCTAAATGGTTTCTTACTTTTTCCCCACTCCGTACATCTTACTTCCTCAAAGAATAAAACATGGTTGGATAATTTGTCTAGAAAATATAGCTAAGAATTTGCAACACTTGTCCATGGAATTAGCTCAGGCCTACTCAATATCAAGCTGTAGAACTTCTCAGAATATAATTACTGTGTTTCTCAATTAGGGAGACCTTGTCTAACATATGGTCTGACATTGGGATAGAACATTTTAAATGGGGCTTCTTAGAAAATTAGGAACATAAAAGAACTTTTTAAAGTCAAGTTAGAGGTTTGATATGCAATTAAATATTCTTACTTTTTTTCTATTCTCTTTATGTTTGATTTTCATGAGTCTTTTCTAAATAGAGATGTTCTTTCATTATTGGCTGGAGAAAAATGTCCAGGCCTAATAGACAGAAAGAGCAATAGACTCGTCCCCAAGGTTAAGCCATGGGAAAAATGGATGGGAAGAAAAAGGCAGGCAAACGTGAGTGAGGCAGGTCAATGATTATTTTCATACTGAGTATGGTCCAGAGATGGAGGCTGTCTGGGAAGGGGGGAAAATAAAATATGACCCTAATGATTACTAAAAAATTATCACTAAAACTGCTTGTCTATTTTTGAAACACAAAGTTATCTCCAGTCCAACAGGACTTCAAGGTATATGTTATCATAATTGAAAATAGGTAGTTTTTAAATACCACCTTTAACAGCAATGCAGGACAAGCCGGGAGGGCGTTCAGCAAAACATAACACATTTAGTCTGCACAAGAGAGGCAATATGGATAAAAATAAAAACTCAGCCAGAGAGATAATTCTCCACATTTACATTTTTCTGGTCACAAAAAATTCTCCCTCTGGCACAAAATCTCTTTCCTCATAAACTCAAGCTGGGCACAATATGTTCCTTTTCCATTCTTTTTTTTTTTTTTTCTTTCTCCCAGTACACAGTTTGACATTGGTTTGATGTCATTAGCATCACCTTCAACAAATCATTTTCTTCACTTGTCCAATTACAGACAACATAAAAATGCCTGTCCTCCATGTTTCTTATTTCAACACTGGGCTTGACATGACTCTACTCTAAATCACAGAAGCCGCTTGTCAGTTTCTATGACTTAAAGTTAATTTTCACTCAGCTTTCTCTTCTTTTTATTTCACATTTCTTATGGGTAATGGCCATAGTGAAAATGATGGTATAGGAGCTTTTCTCCTTCAGACCCCTACCGTGCCCACCACAGATTTATAGCACACTTTTGCTCAGGGAAATTTTAGTATATCTCCTCTCCACTCAACAATAAAAGAGAAAAGACTGTCATAAACCTGCATAGATAGCCTCTTATACCCTTTAGGGACAAGTCTTTCCCTTATAACAAAAAGTGGAACTGCTACAAAAATCAATGAAGAAAATAGGGCAGTTGAAGTCCTGAGAAGGGACTCACAAGCTTTTTATTCATTTCATTCCACTGCTCCCAAAACAGGGTGAGATGGACATACAGAGTCAACTACCAAGGTAAACACACAGTGACGTGAGCGAAAACGGGAAAGTGAGAGAATAGCCCCTCTTCTTTTGAATCGGAGAAAAAGATTTTATCAAAGAGGAGACAAGCTAAGTAACTTAAATATCACTAAATTAAAGTTATGTGTTTTTAATCCATATCCTCTGCATAAAAGCAACAGCAACAGAAATAGTAGGTAACTACTCCAAGTAGAAAACAAACTAATAAAAAAGTTCGTGTATTTTGTTTCAATGCATATTTTGTTTTCAGTGTATGTTATTTTGAAATCTCTTGAGGTCACTGGTTTTTGGATCTTCCATTTTCCTTTTTTTTTTTTTTTGATTTCCTTTTTAAAGGTTTTTAAATGCCTGACTTGCAGTACACACTTGTAGATTTCCACGGAAACCAGGATTCACCTTGAAATATAAGATAATATTCTAACCAGCGTGCTGAAACACCTTTGGGGCTGCTAGGTAGCACTGTTCAAGCCATTACTGCACGGTTTTTACAGGTGAATTTCAGCACTCCCTTGGATTCGTTGAAAATGTGAGTGTCTTGAAGATGAAACATCCTTCATTGCCAGTGTCTCCTGCCAGTGTATACTTTATCTTTGATCCTGTGTGTTTCTATGTTATTTTCTTTAAGGAAAAAAAAAAATCACCTCAATTTAAACTCTAGGAATTTACTTCCAATTCAAGTTATGCTACCCAAAAATCCATTTTTCTAAATCCAGCCATTTTTTAAAATCCAGAATTAAAAAGTATTCATCAGAGGTAATGATGTCTCAATCCCCAAGACTATCTCAACTATAAATGGCTTTTATAACTTATCAATTATAACATGCTCATCCAAAAATTATTGATTTAAACAATTTCTTTTTAATGCTAATTAAGTTGCTATCTTGGGAATTACCAGCATGTATTGATTTAGAAAAAAATATACAAGGCCATTTCACTGAGGGCTGAGGGAAATATGCTTCTTATACTGTTGTGATGCTATTTAATCCCACATTGTGCTATAGTGTTTGACAAGAGCCTCTTATCTTAAAGGATCCATGCTGTTGTTCAATATGGTAGCCAATAGCTACATGTGTCTATTGAGCACTAGAAATCTAGCTATTCAGAATTTAGATGTGCCATAAAAGTGAAATACACATCAGATTTTAAAGGTGCAGTATGCAAAAATATGTAAACGATCTCAATAATAATTTTTATATAAATTATACGTCAAATTGATAAAATTTTAGATATATGGGGTTAAATAAAATATACTCCTGAAATTCATTTCACCTGTTTCCTTTTTACTCTTTTAATATGGCTACAAGGAAATTTTAAATTGCCTATTTGTCTCATGTTTTACTTCTCCTTGAGAGCACTGATATCAACATGATAACGCTATCATGGAAAGGTTAGGGTCTGTGTTCTTCACTACTATACTCCAAGCTTAGCACATCTTCTAAATAACCCCAGTCCCTGGCATAATATAGGTGTTCAACAGATATTTATTAAATAAAGGAACGAATGAAAGTAAGTAAACAATTTCTTAGCTAGCAAGTACATTTTTTCCAAGGAAATCAAAATGTTTCGTAAATATAAAGAAATGAGTAATTTGTCTGCTCGAGGCTTAAAGGAAGGTAAGTACTAAGAGAGAGAGATTTGGAAAGTAAAGACATTGTACTTAAAACAAAGACTAAGTCTTCGTTGAAGCTGAAATACCAAAAGCAAAGAAAGGAGAAATATTTATAATGTATAATTTATATGATAAAGAATAAATATATATATCATATCTAAGGAAGGTAACAGCATAATTAAAGATCAACATAATTTATATGAAATTTGGGGCATTTATCTTGACAGCAATTTATGCAAAGTCATAATTAAATAAGTTAAATAAAAATTTGACTAATAAATTAATCAGATGTTTGAAAGGCATAAAAAGGAAAAATGTTTTTAAAAAGTGCCATAGTGGTGAATAGTGCATTATAATAAAGCTGGCTATAAATACTAACTGGGGAAAATTTACCTGTGTTTAGAACATTAACTAGATTCAAACACCCAGCAATTTTACCAGATATTAGAAATAAGTTGAAAGGGAATTATTTGTCATGGAGGGAAATTCTAAATGTTGGAAAGAAAACTAAGCAATTTGGAAAATCTGCAGAAAATTTAATAAAAGGAAAATCTCTTAAGTTTTTGATTGTGAAGCAATAAAGACACTAAATATTAATATCTAGAAGGGAGCAGAGATAATATTAGCTAACATCAATATAGTGCTTAATATATGCCAGGCCCTGTCCTAAGAAATTTACATAAATTCACTCATTTAATCTTCGTAAGGACCCCATGATGTTTGGCCTATAGTTATCCCCATTTTACAGATAAGAAAAGTGGAACAAAAGATCCACTAACTTGCCTGTGGTCACACAACTAGTGAGTGGCACAACCCGAATTCAAACCCAGGCGAGCTTGTTTCTAATCACTCTGCTATACATGTATGAGACCCTTCTATGTGTTAGGTGATTTACATAAATTACTCATTTAATCTTTACACAATCCTATGAGAAGGTGCAATTATTACTGGATTTAGTAAGTTAGGAGATCAGCACTCAGAGAGGTAAAGTCACTTATCCAAAGTGACCCATTTGTGTCAGAATCAAAATTTAAATATAGATCTATTTGATTCCCAAACTCCTTCCACTTGATATTACATCATACTAAATAAAGATTTCCTGCAAGTAACTCTGAATAAACTTTTTATCTCTAAACATATATCAATTACCCAGTTTGATTAAGGCAGATTACTTAGATGATTCGTACCAAGGATTCTGAAGTACTTTCTCTTGAGAAACTAGAACAATATTCAATCTAGTGAAAACTGGTTGTTCTCTCTTAGATATTTTTACTCTTGTGCAATAGCACAGACCTGTATTTACTATTCTTATTCTTCAAATCTTAGAGCACCTGCTGAAGTAGATATAAAACAATGTACACAAAGCTATGAACAGTACTGGGATAGGATGTCAGGACCCTGGAGAGATTCACCAAGCTGCTGTCTGCCTCTTCTACAAAGGACTGCTAGATGTCAGAGACCAAATCTGCAAGCTGCAAATAGCTCTTCTGCCAGACAAAGGAAACGTGCTATGTTCCTCTGCAGCCTGACTCACAAATACATAATAAGTCCGAAGATCAGTGAATGGTTAAAACAGGGAGATACATGGTCACCTCATTTTCTTTTCTTTAAGAAATCAAAAGAGAGGAAAGTGAAGGAAGGCTAATGCTAATCGTGCTAAAGAATTAAAATGCAGAAAAGTTAGAAATGGAAAGTTATGCTTCCCCTAGTAACTATAACTTGGCATATTCTATATAAGGACATAAATATAACAGCAAATACAGTACATAAAATACTATCATGTGTGCAAGGGATGAATAACGATAGCTGGGAGGATCATAATTTTGACTTTCCTGATTTTTATGAGTTTAAATTCTTAGCCACAATACTGCATTAATACATACAAGTTTTTTAACCAATTTTGATTTAGTTTTTGCCTCTCTCTTTGCAATAGTCTGAGTTTTCTTTGCTATTTATAGGCTAAAGCAGTAACCTTTGACACAGACCTTCCAAATTTGATTTTGATTCAAGTCTCGACATTTAAGGGAAAAAAATGGAAGGCATGAGTATTTTATCTTGGACCTCATTAAACAGAAGAAAGAAAGTAAAGGCAAAGCTTTCAGCTGCGCATGACTGTTGAACAGTGGGGGAATGCAGAAACTGCTAAATAAAACAAGTCACACATTGGGCCAGAAAAAAAGCTGAAGCAATTGTTTAAGTCTGCTCATAGCTGTTTTTTATTTAATGCTGAGGGGTGTTTACAATGCTGTGATTGCCCGAGAAAGGTTAATCCAGATGCGTAAAAGGCGAGCCAGTGTATGTGACTGTTTCACACCAGCTATTTGCAGTGAATATTTTAGCAACCCTCGTGAATCCCCATCGGCAGTGCAACCACCATATGAAACAGGAAAGAAAGCACATAATACCCTAAAGAATGAATTTTGATTTAAAATAGAGGCAAAGGCATTTTCACTTCCCTCTGCTGTAGTGATGATGGGTGGAAAACAGTTTTCATCAGCGTAAAGTGCTCTTTTTGAGCTCCCGTATTCTCAATTCACCATCCTATTTTCGAACTTGAGAGGCAGAGAGAAGTAAAAACTTCCACTCATTCTCCTTCCAGCTTTCATTTAGGTTTTTTTCCCCATGAGCTTCAAACTATTGTAGCAATTCTCTCCTTGGAGAGTATTACTTTGCCTCTGCATCAACCTATGTCAAAAACTATTCAATATTCTAAGCACCTCCACCGGGGCACATGTTCCTGTCTTATTTCTTTCCCTGGAAAGTATCTGTATTGATCTCTCTAAAACCATGGGGCCAAATGAAAATACCAGGAGAGGCATTCTATAGGGGGGAAAATGCAGATTTGTACTGTCCCCTCCATTTTTTCCTTGCTTTCCAGAAAATCTGGGCAGACAGAGCAATATTGGAAACTCAACATTAGTTTCTTTCTTCCTTCTTTCCAAGGCTATGTTAATAGCAACCATTTGTGTTCCTGCCTTTAGAACTTCAGGACCAAAGATTAATCAGAGTCAGTGTTTTAACTTTTCCTTTGCAAGAACCACTGCCCAACCCACACATAAAATGGAAATTTCCCCTACTAGTATTCAGTGTTACTGATTCTATGAATAATTACTTGCAATTCAAATTTGTTTGAGTCCAGTTCTTTTGGGCCTAGTTAACAGTGTTCATGATTTTGAACTCACATTTTAAAATTAACTGCATATTTTTAGAAAAGATAAGGAAAATAGGATCACACATGTTCAATATAGCATCTTACCCTTGATTGGTAACAGACATTGCAAGCAAATGTATTTTTTGATACTGTAATATTTATATTGATGGGGATCAGGACACTTTGCCCCAAAATGTGGCAGCATGGCACTTGAGAAAACATCAGAAACAGAAAAGTCACCAACCTTCTCCTACTCTTTATCCCTAAAACCTATTGCAATACCTGTAAAACCTGTAATATCTGTTGTAATACCTGAAGCAGATCATAAGACCCTCATGTGAGAGGTGCCCTCCCTATACCCAGAGGAAAGAAATATCCTTTTCTCCGAAGACACAGAAACAGAGAAGAATCTGAACAAACAGGCCTTGCTGAGTTTCTCACAGTTTATTACCATTAGACCATACCCTTTATGCAATCATATTTCTCCAAAACTGCCCACTCTTCATCAAACCTACCATAAAAATACACACATTTAACTGTTTCTTCGGGTCTTCACTCCCTTATGAATTCTCCTGTGTTATGTAAAACTTACATTAAATAAAGTTATATGCTTTTGTTCTGTTAATCTGTCCATGACAGTTTTCCTTCCAGAACCAGCCAGGAACCCTAAGAAGGTTGAGGAAAACCTTTCCCTCCCCTACAGCCTCTGGCACCTAACACAGAGCAACATCAGCTGAGGACACCTTGCTCAGTACAGAAGCTAATGTTAAGAGATCCTGAACGTCTGTCTGACAAAAGTCAGTGGAAAGAAAGAATTCTTACCGCACCATCCTATCAGATCTCTGCCTGTAGGGACTGGTTGAGCAAAGACGATAAAAGTCTTTCCTTCCAAATCCAGATTAGCAGTAGATAACATTTTTTTAAATTACTTCTTTTGGTTTGTGACTCTGGTTAAAGTTTGGTTAAGTTGGGGAATGCACTAGTTATTGATCTTTTCCCTCCCAGGGACAGCTATTGTTTACTCATTCTCTCATTTTGTGTCCTAAAACTTGGCTTGAGTTTCCACTTGCTGGAGCTCCTAGGTCGTCAGTCATCACCTGCATGTACAGGTCCCCACCTGAAAGGTTGGGGGGCCCCAAGAATATGGCCAGACAGAAATGTGGGTTATACCCCATTTGCAGCTAATGTACCAGCTATTGCCAGTTTTCGGGGGGGAACAAGTTCTCTGTGTCTTTCTTTCGGCTATCTTCAGGAGTGGTACTGGGTCTTGAGAGGGCTACGTCATTTTGCACACTCTTTGAGGAAACTCCTGTATCCATGGTTAAGTCATAAAAGGATTTGGTGTCATATAGGATTTGGTGTGAGTCACCTGATAGCGTTAACAAAAGACCATAAAATCTTCAGAGGAAAAAAGGAGAGCTTTATTTTCTATTAAAAAAAAAAAGCAATCTGCAGATTGGGGAGGCACCACCTTTAGTACAAGTGAAAGTGTGTTCTCCAAAGAACAAAAGAAGGGTTTGGCTTAAGTAGGGAAAGTTCCCACTCCATGACCAGTTCTCAATCAGGTCTGTTTATGCAAAGGGTTCAAGCTTGTTTAGCTCTGATTGGTTGAGATAGTCCAACTCTGATTGGGTGGCTTCCCAAGCCCAAAATTCAAAACCAGAAGTGTCTCTATCAGATATTTTCTTCTAAATGCCCATTTTGGGGTGGGGGTGGCATGTTTCCAGCCACAGTTTTTCTTGGCTCTAGTCAAGAGCATAAAGTAGGATGTTTGTCCTTGTCAAGAGCTGCCTTTTCCAAGAACAAAGGGCACAGGCTGCTCTTCTCTCACCTGGTCTCTTGTTTCCCTTATCTAAATTTTGGGCATCTCTATTACCCATCAAGACTTCATCTCCCACAGAGAGCTTGTGGTCTTATTTACAGTTTCTTTTCACAATAGATACCTTTGGTTTAAGAGGGAAAGAGAGGAATTCAATACTGCCAGGAATATTTACTGTTTTTCCTGACTGAAACCTGATAAGGTATTTGATAACAGTTTTTTTATTGATCAAAAGTCAGGTCAAATTGGAGGCTAATCTTAAGAGCTTGGGGACTTCTTTTTAAGGCCTCCTCTCTTAAGCTGAGATGGAACTGTATACTCAGAGAGAAGGAAAACAGACTGAAGCTGTTGTGGAACAACTTATTAAAGACACACAGCTCTAAATCTAGAACATGGGAATCTTTTGATTTCCACCTCAGTTGGAAATCTGTTCCCTGATATAAAGGAGGAAATGGAAGACAATGCGGTGGATGGTGGATCAGCCCCTTGGTATCATTTAGGCTGTGACTCAGTGCTTGGAGGAATTAAAAATAACTGTCGTTGTCTAACAAACTGAGTCTTTACAAAAACAGAAATGGGGCTCTAGATGCCAATTAAAGCCCACCTATCCTTCTTACCGATACCCAAACTTCAACTATTTATCTCAAGATGACTGCAGATTAATGTAAAAGATCAAAACATTAGAAATAGAACTATCCTGCCCATAAGAAAAAGAGGGAAATGTTTAAATAGTAATTATACTAGACCTCTGGTAATAGAAAAATATGACTCAAAACTCCTTTTTAGAAAAAACTTTCTCTGTGCCTTTGAGATATAAATATTCTATCTTGTCTTCTCTTGGACCTCAGAGTGGGGGAAAAGGAGCTATTTGGAAACAAATTGGGGAAATTAAAATCTTAAAAGTCTTTTCCACAAATCTTAGTAAAAAGCTTTTAGTCACCTGAGTAGGTAACCTTAACTCCTTCCATCATCCAAAAACAGAATTTGGATATAGCTATTCTTTTATGAACTAGTGAGTTCTGTATTATTGTACCTAACACATGGCTAAAATTTTAAAATGAAAGCTATAAGATCTTTTTTGCATCTGTCTATATCTTTAAGTATGTGTGTATGTGTATATGTATGTTACATATATATGTATATGTAATATTTTTCTACCTCTGGCTGGTATTACCAAATTAATTTATAAAATCCCTTAAAAGAATTCTATTCAAATTGTCTTAGACATAAACAAGCCAAAAAATTAAGACTGTTTCTTTGGGCCTCTATTTTTTTATGAAGGTTCTCATGGCACATAAAACTTTTATTGAATAAATGTCTATGTTTTTCTCCTATTAATCTGTTTTTGTCAGTTTTTCTTTCAGACCCTGCCAGGAACTCTGAGAGAGGTGAGGAAAATCTTTTCCTCCTCTACCATATTCACGACTATTTTCAAAACAAGTTTTATTATTAAAAACAATGTAAATATCTCCACATACAGCAATGCCAAAGTCAGGGAAAAAAACAAAACCCTTAAGAAAATTGGATAATTGATATATTATCTGAATGATAAATAATATCTTACATTTATGAAATGTTTTATAATAAAGCATTTTCACATAATACTACTAATAACTTGCATTTGTTGGGTGTCAAAATGTACACCCCTACTGAACACTATACGTATTACCTCACTTAATTCTTAGAACTATCTTTCTAGACAGGCTTTATTATTATCCCCATTTTAAGAATGAGAATACTAAGGCTAAGAGTATTATAATGATACTAAGTGTTAGAGTTAGATTTCAAACTCAGATGTGTGCACTGAGCCACTGTGGTACAACACACATTCATATTAATAATTTCACTTGATCATTTCTACATGCTTACAAAACAACTAAAAAAGCAATTCTTGTTTCTGTGTGATAGATGTGCAAACTATAAAAAGGGAGGGAGTGACTTAAAAAAGGTCATCTAGCTTGTACAGTAGTCTCCCCCTTAGCCACAGTTTTGCTTTTCTCAGTTTCAGTTACCTGTGGTCAACCTCAGTTCAAAAGTAGTAGGTAAATGGGGCCAGGTGTGGTGGTTCGTGCCTATAATTCCAGCACTTTGGGAGGCTGAGGTTGGAAGATTGCTTGAGGCCAGGAGTTTGAGACCAGCCTGGGCAAGAGCAAGACCCCTGTCTCTACAAAAAAATAAAAATCTTAGCCAGGCGTGGTGGCACGTGCCTGCAGTTCCAGCTACTGGGGAGGCTGAGGCAGGAGGACTGCTTGAGCCCAAGAGTTTGAGGTTCCAGTGAGCTATGATGACGATAACGCACTCTAGCCCGGGTGACAGGGCGACACCCTGTCTCAAGAAAAATAAAAAATAGTAAGTAGAAAATTTGAGAAATAAGTAAGTTTTAAATTGTGCACCATTCTATGTAGCCTGATGAAATCTTGCACCATCTGGTCCATCCTGCCTGAATCATCATCCCTTTGTCCAGATTATCGATACTGTATAGCTACCTGCCCATTAGTCATCAGCATCCATCACCTTCTCCTGACATCAACCATCGACGTCCCCATGGCTCCATGACCCAGGATTACCCCAAGCAGATGATCTTTCTTCTGATGTATTGTCCAAAGATCAATAGGAGCCTAACACTACATCACAATGCCTACATCATTCATCTCATCACATAGGCATTTTATCATTTCACATCATTACAAGAAGAAGGGTGAGTACAGCATAATGATATATTTTTAGAGAGAGAGAAAGACCACATTTGCATAATTTTTATTACAGTATATTGTTATAATTTTTCTATTTTTATTATTATTGTTCTATTTTTATTATTATCTATAATGTTCTATTTTTATTATTATTATTTATTATTGTTAATGTCTCACTGTACCTAATTTATAAATTAAACTTTAGCATAGGTGTGGATGTATAAAAAAATATAGTATATATTTTTCAGGGTTTCAGGTATCCACTGGGGGTCTTGGAATGAATCCCCCAAGGATAAGGGGCGATGACTATATGAATTAGGATTAACATCCAGGTACATTATTGCTGTCTTTTAAACATCCCATGTATTTTAACTATGCCTGGTTTAAATGTCCTTTTAATTATTTTAGTTCATTAAATATGAAATGTCTAATTTTGAATCAAAAGTGTAGTTTATTATATCTCAAACAAGAAGCAGTACAACTAACGAAAGTATACACTTAAACTACCAAAATGGTTTTGCCATCTTAACATAGCTTGTTTATGCCAGCACCAAAGAAGCCTGGAGAGCAAGTGGAGATGAAATCACAAAAGGCATTCTCCAGAGCTTGTTGAAAAATGAATATTTTTCCTTGCAAGAAGTGGTCCAAAGCCAAGAAGAAGTGAGAGTCAGTTGATGCAAGGTCTGGTGAATACAGTGGATGACAGAGAGTTTCCAAGTCCAGCTTCTATAGTTTGAGCAGCATTGTTTGTGCAACATGTGTTTGAGCATTGTCTTGTAAGAGGATTGGCCTGTCTCTGTTGACCAATCTCAGTTGCTCAATTGCAAGCATCCTCATCATTTATCCAACTGGTTGCAGTAGACATCCACTGTAGTTGGTTGACCAGGTTTCTTAAAGCTGTAGTAGATAATACCAGCGCTGGACCACCAAACAGACACTATTAGCTTTTTTTGATGAATATTCAGTTTTGGTCTGTGTTTTGGCTCTTCATCTTTATCCAACCATTGTGTTGAATGCTTGCAATTGTCAAAAAGAATCCATGTAACAATATGATGTAGAAATTGTTCACCTTTATGTTGTGACAGCAAAGAAAGGCAAGCTTCAAGAGGATTTCTCTTCTGATGCTCATTTAATTCATGCAGAACCCATCTATCCAGCTTCTTTACCTTGCCCATTTGTTTCAAATGGTCCAATATTGTGTGAATAGTAACGTCAAAACTTGCTGCTAATTCACATGTAGGTTGAAATGGAATTGCTTCCAATACTGCTTAAAGCTCATCATTATACAGCTTAAAGCTCATCATTATCCACCTTGGTCTTGGGTCACCCACATGGCTCATTATCAATATTGAAATCATCAGAACAGAACTTCTCAAACCATCCACATACTGTGTGCTCATTAGCCACATCCTTCCCAAACACTTCGTTGATATTTCAAGCCGTCTGTGCTGCAACGGTTCCATGATGGAACTCACATTCGAAAATAATACAAATTTTTGACTCATCCATGTTTTCACAAAAATCTGTCTTAAAAAAATTGGATAATCACAAACCATGAGTTTGAAAGACTGAGTATGTACCATCACAATAAAAATGACACAAGTGTCAAAGTGAACTGTCAGATATATCAACTGTCAAACCGAGTATTTAAGGAAATTGGACAGTTCATACTTAACAACCTAAACGACTATGAATTGATATTTTGAGATATTCAACTTCTCAAATAACCAAAAATGGCAAATTAAAATAGCTACCATTACCTGTCAAATTAACAGTGATTTTGAAATAATGATACTTGGTTTGAGGTGGTATGGTGAAA
>NW_012149463.1:102104-103380 GCF_000956105.1 Propithecus coquereli
AGTGCACCACTAAAAGAAGTTTTTAAAAACACTGTAAGTAGTACTGAAATAGATGTAAAACTTTTAAAAACCAGTAATATATTGGTAAGATGGCTTTCTTTTTGACTTCTTACAAAAGCAAACCTACTGAAACTCAACTCTAGATAATTGGGAGAAAAAAGTCTTTTCATTTCCCAGAGCTCTTGAATCTTGTTTTTGTCTTCAAACTACAAGATCTGAGTGTAAAGCTAAGCTCTTTCTAGTGTGAATTGTCAGCCTGAAAGAGGCAGACTCTAATTCTCTTAAATATGTACACACATGTATGTTACACACACACACACTCTCTCTCTCTCTCTCTCTCTCTCTCTCCTACATCATTCTATAAGGCCTAACCATTTAAAGGCTTGGCATTCACTCATGAAACATTTGTATTCAATTTTTACAGGAGGCACCAAGTTGGAGACTGTGGGTTTAAGAATAACTAGGAAGCAAAAGGATTCTGCCCTAGAGAAACATAGTTTAGTGATTCAGACAGACCTGTGATCAAATGTCTTAATCCCTAGCCTACCCCAAGATTACTTACTGAAAAGCACAGGTATTAACAATATTCTTGGAAAGATCAATATCTCATGAGACAAAGAGGAAAAACAACAAATTATATTGTGGATTTTTTTAAATTTCAAAATATTAAGAGGGTACAAACAAATGTTTATCTTACACAGATACCTTTTATAATGCTTAAGTCGGGGCTATCAATGTGCCCATCAACCAAATAGTGTTCAGTGTACCTGTTAGGTAGGTTTTTGCCCATCCCCTCCTCTCCCCTCCCTCTTCTTGATTTCCAATGGCTTTTACTTCTCTCTGTGCCAATATGTGCCCATTGATTAGTTCCAAATTATTAGGAGTAGATGTGGTCATGTGGTGTTTGTTTTTCCATTCTTGAGATACTTCATTTAGGATAATGGTCTCCAGTTCCATCCAAATTGCTGCAAAAGACATTAATTCATTTCTTTTTATGGCTGAGTGGTACTCCATGGTATATATATATATACCACATTTTGTTAATTGACTCATGAATTAATGGACACTTAGGTTGATTCCACATCTTTTCAATTGTGAATTGTTCTGCAACATTCGAGTGCAGGTGTCTTTTTGATAAAGTGACTTCTTTTCCTTTGGGTAGATACCCAGTAGTGGGATTGCTGGATGGCATGGTAGGTCTACTTTTAGTTCTTTGAGGAATCTCCATACCGTTTTCTAAAGAAGTTATACTAATTTGAGGTCCCACCAACAGTAC
>NW_012149463.1:103661-104637 GCF_000956105.1 Propithecus coquereli
ATTTAGAAATAATTGAGAAGTTTGTAGTCCAAAGATTCAAAAGTTAAGGTTTTCAGTATTTCTAATTAGAAAATTTCATGCATATTTTCAAGATGTACAATGTCATCAGAGTGTCAAAAGTAACTTGAATTTTCTTGAAACATTTTTTTCACTTTAAAAAGCCATAAATTTCAAATATTAGCAACAGATGTTATCATTGTAGCTTTTTTCCATATGGCAAATACACTAAAAAATGGAGCAATCAATCTAAGAATCCTCAACACCAAGTTTGGCTTACACATTCATTCAGTGAAGCCAAATATATTATTATAGTTCACTGTCATGTTTTCAGAAACTCAATTCTTTTCTAATATTAAATCATGTAGTCAAATGAATCCCAAATATGTGTGTGAGAGGCAGAAAATAATGTTAAATAATTCTGAATCACTGAAAAAACTCTGGATGTTGTCTTTAAATACATTTCAGTCTCAGAATATTTTATAGGGGCAAGTTTGAGATAAGATGCTATAGCCTTTTTTTATATATAAATAGTAGTTGGTTAGTGAAGTTTTTACACTAGCAGTTTAGAAAGAAGAGAGGAAGAAAGGCTTTGAACAAGGTTGCACACTTAATTTATTTTCCTCATGAATTCTCTGCTACCCTCTGGGCCTTAAAAGGTAGAAGGTGGACGTTGACGGTAATTATTGTGGATTGCACTGCATGCAGGCAGCTGAGTGTAATTCTATACTTCAAAGAAGTTCAGCCATGTGTCACTTTGAACAACCATCACGAATATAACTTGAGGTGTTCAGGGATGCCTTTAGAAAAATGATCTGTGTAAATAAGTGATTTTCTTAGATGGTGGATATAACCACATGAATGTACACATAGAGATTTTTCTTTAAAGAATAAATAGGAAAATTATAGCTATGAACCAAAGTGTCTTTTGAAAATGTTGAACCAAAATGAGATTTTCAGTGCACCACTAAAAGAAGTT
>NW_012149463.1:108916-111177 GCF_000956105.1 Propithecus coquereli
TGGAAAATTTTAGACATCACAATTAACAATAACAGTAATAGTAATAATGGATTATAAAACTCCTTTAGCTCATACTAATAAATAAATAAATAAAGTGGCAAAGATCTTCTTTACAGTAGAATACCAACTAATAAGTGTAGAATAAATGATGGACACAGAAAACCACTTGCAGCCACTATAAGCAAAAATCATAAATGAATGATAAAAAACTTTTTAAGTCCATGTTTAATGAGGAACAGGATATTTATATAACCACAAAGTTTCTCCACACAGAAAAACAAATAGCATTGTATGAAGAAAGCTGGTGGATAGTATATTACTTAATTACTTAATTAATCAAAGTTATCACCAATTGTGAGACATGTACTTCCTGTCATGATGCACAGAGAAAAAAAAAATCACACAAAGAAAAAAAAATCCCAAAATTCACATAAAGCCACAAAAGACCGCTAATAACCAAAGCAATTCTGAGCAAAAAGAATGAAGCTGGACGCATCATACTATCTTAGTTCAAAATACACTACAAAGCTGTAATAACCAAAACATCATGGTTCCAGCATAAAAAAAGATACATAGATCAATGGAACAGAATAGAGAACCCAGAAATAATAAATCCATGCATTTACAGCCAACTGATTTTCAACAAAGACACCAAGAACATACATTGGGGAAAGGACACTCTCTTTAATAAATGGTAGTGGGAAAACTGGATATCCACATGCAGAAGAATAAAACTAGACACCTAGCTATCACTATATGTAAAAATCAAATCAATGTGGATAAAAGACTTAAATGTAATACCAGAAATTATAAAATTACTGAAAGAAAACATCAGGAAAACATTAAGGATATTGGTCTGAGCAAAGATTTCTTGAGTAAGACCTCAAAAGCACAGGCAACAAAAGCAAAAATCAACAAATGGGATTACATCCAGCTAAAAAGCTCCTATACAGCAAAGGAAACAATCAACAAAGTAAAGAGAAAACCACAGAATGGGAGAAAATATTTGCAAACTATCCATTTGAAAAGAGACTAATAACCAAAATATGTAAGGAACTCAAACAACTCAATAGCAAAAATAAAGGAATAAATAAATAATCCCATTAAAAATTGGGCAAAGCACATGAATAGACATTTCTCAAGAGAATACATACAAATGGCCAAGAAATATATGAAAAAAATGCTCAAAATCACTAATCATCAGGGAAATGAAAATCAAAACCACAATTAGCTATCATCTCACTCCAGTTATATTAGATACTATCAAAAAGAAAATAACATTCTGGCAAGGATGTCAAGAAAGGAGAACAATTGTACACTGTTGGTGGGGATGTAAATTAGTACAGAAACTATGAAAAAGAATGTGGAGTTTCCTCAAAAAACTAAAAATAGAACTAACATATGATCCAACAATCCCATTTCCAGGTATATATCCAAAAGAAACGAAGTCAGTACACTGAAGAGATATCTGCACTACCATGTTTATTGCACCACTATTCACAATAGCCAAGCTATGAAATAAGCCTATGTCCATCAACAGATAAATGGATAAAGAAAATGCGGAATGTATACACAATGTAACATTACTCAGCCATTAAAAAAATGAAATCCTGTCATTTTCAGCAACATGGATGGAACTGGAGGTCATTATGCTGTGTGAAATAAGCCAGGCACAGAAAGATAAATATTGCATGTTATCATTCATATGTGGTAGCTAAAAAAAAAAAAATTGATCTCATGAAGGTAGAGAGTAAAATAGTGGTTACTAGAGGATGAAAAGAAGAAGGGGAGGAGGAGGATGAACAGAGGTTGGTTAAAATGGTTACTTTTAAAGATACGGTTAAATATAAGAAATAAGTTCTAGTATTCAATAGCACAGTAGGATATTTAACAAGAATTTATTATATACTTCAAAGTAGCTAAAAGAGAAGATGTGGAGTGTTCCCAACACAAAGAAATGATAAATGTTTGAAATGATGTATACCTCAATTACTCTGATTTGATCATTACACATTGCATGCAGGTATCAAAATATCACATATACCCCTGCAAATATGCACAACTATTAAATATCACTGAAACAAAAGAAAACAAATAAAAAGAACATAATTGAAATAACTAGTAAAACTTGGATACATATTAGATTGGAGTTTGGGTCTGACATGTAAAGAGCCTGGAAGTCATCACTTTCATGCTCAAAACAAGAAAAAAGCTGAACAAATGAAAAATCAACAACTCTTCTTAGATCCATCAAAGCATTA
>NW_012149463.1:111227-120684 GCF_000956105.1 Propithecus coquereli
ACATTTTCTTCTAAAATTTTTATGGTTTCATTCCTTACATTTATATCTTTTATCCATCTTGAATTAATTTTTGTAAGTGGTGACAGAGATGGATCCTGTTTCATTCTTCTGTATGTGGCTATTCAATTTTCCCAGCACTATTTATTGAATAGGGCTTCTTTTCCCCAGTGTATGTTGTCTGTTTTGTGGAAGATCAGTTGATTGTAGGAAGACAGTTTTACATCTGGCTTCTCTATTCTGTTCCATCCATCTATGTCTCTATTTTTGTACCAATACCATGCTGTTTTAGTTACTATAGCCTTGCAGTATAGTTTGAAGTCTGGTAATGTGACTCTTCCAGCTTTGTTCTTTTTGCTTAGGATTGCTTTGGCTATTTGGGCTCTTTTCTGGTTCCAAACAAAGCATAGAATTATTTTTCCAGATATATGAAATATGACATTGGTATTTTGATGGAGATTGCATTGAATCTGTAAATCACTTTTGGTAGTATGGACATTTCAACAATGTTGATTCTACTGATCCATGAGCGTGCTATGTTTTCCCATTTGTTTGTGTCTTCTCTGATTTCTTTCATCAGTGTTTCATAGTTCTCCTTGTAGAGATTTTTCACCTCCTTGGTTAAGTATATTTCTAAGTATTTGATTCTCTTTGTAGCTACTGTGAATGGTATCGAGTCTTTATTGGACTCTCAGCTTGACTTTTATTGGTATATAGAAATGCTGCAGATTTGTGTAAGCTGAATTTGTAACCTGAGACATTGCTGAATGTATTTATTAATTCCAGGAGTTTTTTGGGGTGTCCACTGTCACCACTTCTATTCAACACAGTACTGGAAGTCCTAGCCAGAGCAATCAGACAAGAAAAATAAATGAAACGTACCCAAACTGGGAAAGAGGAGGTCAAACTATTGTTTTTCACTGACAATATGATTTTGTATATAATGGATATTTTTTTAATCAACATTAATATAAGTTAGAGAAGCCACCTTCTTCCAAAATAAACAGTGGAATAGGTGTTAAAAACCTGCTTAAGTTAGTAACATTCTTCTGGATCAACCCCCTGTATTATTTAGGAAATAGTAGTATGCCATCATGATCTGCTGAGACAAAATTTTCCAAAACATTTACAAGATTTTTTTGTCTTTTTCTTTTCAGCTTTGAAACCAGACTTTACCTTATATTCTTTATTTCTGTACAATGAGATAATATTTTAAAATATTAACTGAAACCACATCTCTTGGGGCCTTTCTTATCTCTTTGGTTTTTTTGTTTGTGTGTTTGTTTGTTTGTTTGTTTTGTTTTGTCTTGTTTCTTTCTCAAGGGGCAGCTGGCTTAGCCAGGAAGAGTCCAATTTTTAACTTTTAAGTTCCAAAATATATTCTTCAATTTCATATAAGAAAACAGTAGAGGCCAGGCGCGGTGGCTCACGCTTGTAATCCCAGCATGCTGGGAGGCCAAGGCGGGCAGATCGTTTGAACTCAAGAGTTCGAGACCAGTCTGAGCAAGAGCGAGACTCTGTCTCTACTAAAAATAGAAAGAAATTAATTGGACAACTAAAAATATATGGAAAAAATTAGTCGGGCATGGTGGCTCATGCCTGTAGTCCCAGCTACTCGGGAGGCTGAGGCAGAAGGATTGCTTCAGCCCAGGAGTTTCAGGTTGCTGTGAGCTAGGCTGATGCCACGGCACTCTAGCCCAGGCAAAAGGAGTGAGACTCTGTCTCAAAAAAAAGAAAACACTAGAGACAATAGTCTTCAAGATCAAAACTTTCATCAGCAAAAGCCAGGTTTGTGGAGAAAGAAACCATCTCTCAGTGGAAGCAGTAGCAAAAATTTACTATCTTTAATCTACCAAATGTGGTCATTTTAATTTTGTCAAGTAGCATAACTTCCTGACTGAGCATGTGTGTCATATGATAGAAAGAGAAGTGAACTGGGAGCCAAAATAATTGTATTCTAAAATCAAATCTGCCATGAATAAGCACTTAATTGCTCTGGGCCTTACTTTTTTCATATAAAAATATATAACAGTGGGTATGTAATATCTACGGTCACTTCCAGTTCTAAGATCCTACTATGTGAAAGACAGTTGCTATACTAAATTCTGTGGAAGATATACAGATAGAGATATGGATATAGATATAATAATATATAGATAGATATAAAATCAGACATTGGGCAAACTCCATCAGAGAACTTAAAACACAATAGTAAAATCAGGACAAATATGTAGAAACATAATTAAAATTACAAAGCATTTCATGATCTTAGTTTCTAAACATTTTTCCTCACTAAAAGAAACAAAAGCTTCTTGGGAAAATGGCTGATTACAAGTCTATGGCACAGAAGTTCATATGAGCCTGGGTCATTTTGGTAAGCCAGAAAGAAAATACCCAAAAAATTATGAGGACTTGTCAAAGGAGCATAGAAGTCAGTTAAAGTAGTTTTTCATTTGCCAAATCTGGAAAATTTTAGACATCACAATTAACAATAACAGTAATAGTAATAATGGATTATAAAACTCCTTTAGCTCATACTAATAAATAAATAAATAAAGTGGCAAAGATCTTCTTTACAGTAGAATACCAACTAATAAGTGTAGAATAAATGATGGACACAGAAAACCACTTGCAGCCACTATAAGCAAAAATCATAAATGAATGATAAAAAACCTTTTAAGTCCATGTTTAATGAGGAACAGGATATTTATATAACCACAAAGTTTCTCCACACAGAAAAACAAATAGCATTGTATGAAGAAAGCTGGTGGATAGTATATTACTTAATTACTTAATTAATCAAAGTTATCACCAATTGTGAGACATGTACTTCCTGTCATGATGCACAGAGAAAAAAAAAATCACACAAAGAAAAAAAAATCCCAAAATTCACATAAAGCCACAAAAGACCGCTAATAACCAAAGCAATTCTGAGCAAAAAGAATGAAGCTGGACGCATCATACTATCTTAGTTCAAAATACACTACAAAGCTGTAATAACCAAAACATCATGGTTCCAGCATAAAAAAAGATACATAGATCAATGGAACAGAATAGAGAACCCAGAAATAATAAATCCATGCATTTACAGCCAACTGATTTTCAACAAAGACACCAAGAACATACATTGGGGAAAGGACACTCTCTTTAATAAATGGTAGTGGGAAAACTGGATATCCACATGCAGAAGAATAAAACTAGACACCTAGCTATCACTATATGTAAAAATCAAATCAATGTGGATAAAAGACTTAAATGTAATACCAGAAATTATAAAATTACTGAAAGAAAACATCAGGAAAACATTAAGGATATTGGTCTGAGCAAAGATTTCTTGAGTAAGACCTCAAAAGCACAGGCAACAAAAGCAAAAATCAACAAATGGGATTACATCCAGCTAAAAAGCTCCTATACAGCAAAGGAAACAATCAACAAAGTAAAGAGAAAACCACAGAATGGGAGAAAATATTTGCAAACTATCCATTTGAAAAGAGACTAATAACCAAAATATGTAAGGAACTCAAACAACTCAATAGCAAAAATAAAGGAATAAATAAATAATCCCATTAAAAATTGGGCAAAGCACATGAATAGACATTTCTCAAGAGAATACATACAAATGGCCAAGAAATATATGAAAAAAATGCTCAAAATCACTAATCATCAGGGAAATGAAAATCAAAACCACAATTAGCTATCATCTCACTCCAGTTATATTAGATACTATCAAAAAGAAAATAACATTCTGGCAAGGATGTCAAGAAAGGAGAACAATTGTACACTGTTGGTGGGGATGTAAATTAGTACAGAAACTATGAAAAAGAATGTGGAGTTTCCTCAAAAAACTAAAAATAGAACTAACATATGATCCAACAATCCCATTTCCAGGTATATATCCAAAAGAAACGAAGTCAGTACACTGAAGAGATATCTGCACTACCATGTTTATTGCACCACTATTCACAATAGCCAAGCTATGAAATCAGCCTATGTCCATCAACAGATAAATGGATAAAGAAAATGCGGAATGTATACACAATGTAACATTACTCAGCCATTAAAAAAATGAAATCCTGTCATTTTCAGCAACATGGATGGAACTGGAGGTCATTATGCTGTGTGAAATAAGCCAGGCACAGAAAGATAAATATTGCATGTTATCATTCATATGTGGTAGCTAAAAAAAAAAAAATTGATCTCATGAAGGTAGAGAGTAAAATAGTGGTTACTAGAGGATGAAAAGAAGAAGGGGAGGAGGAGGATGAACAGAGGTTGGTTAAAATGGTTACTTTTAAAGATACGGTTAAATATAAGAAATAAGTTCTAGTATTCAATAGCACAGTAGGATATTTAACAAGAATTTATTATATACTTCAAAGTAGCTAAAAGAGAAGATGTGGAGTGTTCCCAACACAAAGAAATGATAAATGTTTGAAATGATGTATACCTCAATTACTCTGATTTGATCATTACACATTGCATGCAGGTATCAAAATATCACATATACCCCTGCAAATATGCACAACTATTAAATATCACTGAAACAAAAGAAAACAAATAAAAGGAACATAATTGAAATAACTAGTAAAACTTGGATACGTATTAGATTGGAGTTTGGGTCTGACATGTAAAGAGCCTGGAAGTCATCACTTTCATGCTCAAAACAAGAAAAAAGCTGAACAAATGAAAAATCAACAACTCTTCTTAGATCCATCAAAGCATTACGGTCATAGGGCAAGCTTTCATACTTAAATTGTAGAGACAGGTGAATACAGAAAATCACAGTTTATCAGGAGTAGTAACCCAAGAGAAGAAGCCTGAAGATGGAACCAGTCGTACTGGTAGGACTACTCAAACTGTGATTAATGAATGAAGAGAGGCTCAGAATAGACTAACTTGAAAGTTAAAAACTCAAGGAAGCCCAGTCTCAGGGGTGCTTTCTCACTTTTGTGAGATTTATATCCAGGAACCCTACCAGGTTGTCAGGATGAAGATCAGACAAAATGTCCTCATGGTTCTGGTAGAGGGAGGGGAAATGTAATCATTTTGAAACAAGCCCAGAGCATTCTGTTTCCCTTAACAAACACCTGCCCCAAAGAAAGCTATTTTGCCAGAGTCTAATACATTTGGGTTTTACCATTGTCTAACTCACCTGAGAGGAGGGAAATACCCAATTCCAACCATTTCCAGACTTCCTGTCTCACCTAAGGGTAAAAAAAAAAATTCTGAAAAGAACTTCAGAATGTTGCAGCTTAGGTGCACAGGCTTACTTAAATACTGAAACCTAACTGCATGACTACAGAACATTTCCTCTACCCCTACACCTTACCCCCACATCAGTTGGACTTCTATATAGTAACAGGTAATTACAATTGAAAGAACTACAAACATCTTTAAGACACCCTATTTAGGAACCAGTTTCTAGGGAAACTCAAAGATGACAGGGGAACTGAGGAAAACTGGTGGAGTAAAGGTGACCTCCTGGCTCTCTGCTCCCAGAGAAAGAAGTGAAGAACTCAGTCTGCTATGCATGAGTGGTTCGCTCCCCCCCGGCAAGAACAGCATTCTGAAACTGCAGAGAAACACCATGGGACACACAACACGAGGGGAGAAAAGGTGAATGGGAGATAGTATCTCTAAGTCTGGAGAGTGCAAGATAAACAATAGAGAATAGAAAATGGGATGGCTGTGCCCACCTGACCAGCAAGTACTGTGGGATCTGACCCAGAGGAGAATGTCCTGCTTCCCCACTGACCTCCACACCCACTCAGACAGGGATCTCCCTGAAGTCGATGCAAAATCGTGGCAGGAGACATTGGGCTCTGTGGAGAAGAGACAATAGCAGGAAGCATCTTGAACTCCCTGGAGCTCTGTGCTAGGACTGCACTGGGCAAGGGGAGGGACTGGTCTGAGCTACTGATGGAGGGAATTAGGAAATAGGTACCTTGCCTCTGGCACTCAGCGGGACCAGAATAACAGAGCTGAACACTGAAGGGGGGGGCTCTAACCTGGAATCCACTGGGGACAATTAGGCTGGCTCAGGGCAGATCAGAAAGAGCAGGACCTCCTGCTGAACAGGCATGAGATTGTGGGAGGGTGACTCACAAAAGACAGCAGGCATCCTGTTGACTCAGCTTCCCAATCCAGCATCCACCAACTACTGAACAGTAGCCCACAGCGCTAGAGCTCTGTGGGTGGGTGGCCGCCATTGTGGGGGTCCACAACCCAGACGCTGCGGTGCACTATGGTTTCAGCGAGCACCCTTCCTCCAGCCCAGGGATTCTCATGACACGCTCCGCCCTTCCGTGACCTATTGTCAGCTAGCAGGGACCCGTATTGATGGGTGAATTTTGAGTTCTTCCCCAGTCATGGGAGGCTGCCACCTATGGGATTCATAGGAACTGGGGCACTGGGCAGTCTCGGGCATCGCCCATCCCTCTAGTGCAGCGACTTTCAGGCCAAAAGTGGTAGACTCCACCCTGGAGGTAGGGAGAGGCAAGAAAAGCCACATTCAAGCCACTGGCATGAATCTGTGGGGCCTCGGCACAGATCAATAGTTGACAGCCCAGTGTCTCGGCCTGTCAGACCAGCTTAGGTCATCAAGTAGGATCATAGCTGGGGCCTGATCTCCATGTCCAGGTAGCTGCCAACAGTGGGGTTCGAGGTCAGGGAAGGAAAATCCTAGCCAGAGGCCACAGCAAGTGCCCAAATAAGCCCTCCCATCAGGAGCAGCTTCCCAAACATGGTGGAAGAAGCCTGAAGAACATATTAGTGGCTCCGCCTACCAGCAGATCTAGCAACCACAGAAGCATACACATCCAGGCTGGTTGGCAGCAGCTGCGATCTCCCTTGCTCCTACCACTACCTAAAGGGGGAGTGGGCTCCAAGTAATCTTTGGAGGCTGCAAGATCCTTCTTAAAGATCAGGGCATTACTATTCCTCACCCGGGGACCAGAAACCAACAGAGAGGCATCAGATTACCTCAATAACTGGCTCCTCCACAGAATCTACAACCAATGACAGAGAGGGTAACCCCACAGCTCTACACAGTGCCCTCCATCTCAAGCTATTAGAGGGCAGTGGAGTTATACACACAGCTGAGATTCATCACATGACAACTTAAGCTGGGGGACCAAACTCACTAATCTCCATTGGCAAGAGGTGAAAACAACAGGTAAGAGGTAACCCAACTTGCCAAAATACCTCTAAGGCAATACAAGACCAGCACACCTCCTCCCACCACTGTTAAGGAATGTCCTTTGGGGGATTGAAGTTAAGAGTGCAAACCAGTCCTACCATTCCCAGTTGTCAATCAATTACCCTGATGAGAAAGAACCAGAGAAAGAACACAAGGAATATGAAAGAGCAGAGAGAAAAGTCACCCCCAAAAGAAATCATGAGACCCTGAAAATCAGATACTAATTAAAAAGAAATGATTAAATTGACAGAGAAAGAATTCTGAATATGGATAGTAAGGAAACTCAATGGAATTTAAGACAAAATAGAAACCCATCACAAAGAAACCACACAAACAATACAGGAAATAAATGAAAAATTCTCTAAAGAAATTGAAATATTAGGAAAAAATCAAACAGAAATCTTGGAAATGAAGGAGACATTCAAGGAACTTCAAAACACAGTAGAAAGCCTTAAAAATAGAATGGATCATGCAGAGGAGAGAATCTCAGAACTTGAAGATAATGCCTATGTGCTAAACAAATCAGATGAAGAAAAAAAACACAAAAGCAAGACACAAGAGCAGAACATACAAGAAATGTGGGATTATGTAAAGAAACCAAATATAAGAATTATAGGCATCCTGGAGAGAGAAGAAGAAAATACACAAGAGCTGGAAAATCTATTTCTTGGAATATTGGAGGAAAATATGCCTGGCCTGGCCAGAAACCTAGATATCCAGATACAAGAAGCATACAGAACTCCTGGGAGACTCAATGTGAAGAGGCAAACACCATGTCACATAATTATAAGATTGGCCAAAGTAAACACAAAAGAGGAAATCCTACTCACAGTAAAACAGAAACAACAGATAACCCACAAAGGAAAACACAGCAGACTAACTGCGGACGTCTCAAATGAAACCCTACAAGCCAGAAGTAACTGAGGACACATCCTCAATCTTCTTAAACAGAACAATGGCAAACCTAGAATTCTTTACCCAGCAAAACTAAGCTTCATCTACAAGGGAGAAATAAACACTGTCTCACACAAGCAATCACTGATGGAATTTGTGAAGACCAGGCCTGCTATGCAGGATGTACTCAAACCTGCATTGTACACTGAACAGTGCAATACACACCCACCAGATCAAAAACACTCAAGAGTTAAATCCCAGAACCCAGAGTCCATAATGGCTTGAGAGGTAAAACAAAATAATAAGAACTTACCCAGAAATATGAACAGAGACCTACCCTAAATATAAATCCTCTCAATAAATGTGAATGGCTTTAATTGTCCTTTGAAGAGACATAGACTGGCTGTGTGGATAAAACATTATAAGCCAAGTATCTGCTGTCTCCAGGGAATGCATCTAACCCACAAAGACACTTTCAGACTCAAGCTCAAAGGTTGGAAAACAAACTTTCAGGCAAATGAAAACCAAAGAAGACCAGCGATTCTGGTCTATTCTATCTTCAAAGAAGATAGCGATTCTGATTTCAGACAGCATAAATTTTAAAATAGCAAAAGTAAAGAAAGACAAAGATGGTCACTATATAATGGTGAAAGGAAAAATCCAACAAGAAGGCTTAACAATTCTTAATATCTATGCACCCAACATGGGAGCACCCAGATATATAAAGCAAATCCTGTATGAACTAAATAGCATGATAAACAGTAATGCCACAGTAGCAGGGGATTTCAACATCCCACTGTCTGAATTGGACATCTGAATTCCTCCAAACAAAAAATAAGGAAACAAATAATGGACTTAAACAGAGATCTAGAACAAATGGGTCTAACAGACATCTACAGAACATTCCACCCAAATAAAGCCGAATATACATTTTTCTCCTCAGTTCATGGAACTTTCTCCAAAATCGACCACTTCCTAGGCCACAAGTCAGACCTCAACAAATTCAAAAAAATTGAAATTGTACCATATATCTTCTCAGACCACAGTGGTATAAAACTAGAGATTAATTCCAACAGAAACGCTCACTGCTTCACAAAGGCATGAAAATTAAACAACCTATTGCTCAATGACTGCTGAGTGAAGGAAGACATTCAGATGGAGATCAAAAAAATTCTTTGACTTAAATGATAATGGCGATGCAAGTTATCAAAACCTGTGGGATACAGCAAAAGCATTTCTGAGAGGAAAACTAGTAGCATTAAATGCTCACATCCAAAAGACAGAAAGCTCACAAATCAACAAAGCAATAAACCGTCTGTAGAAACTGGAAAAGGAAGAGCAAATTAATTCTAAACCTAGCAGAAGAAA
>NW_012149463.1:122481-127794 GCF_000956105.1 Propithecus coquereli
GGGAAAGGACATGCTTGTGGCCCTGGCTTGAACGAGGCAAATGCATTTCATGTAACCAACATGTTTGTACCCCCATAATATCCTGTATTAAAATAAATAAATAAATAAATGTGACAGGGGAAACAAAGACACAAGAGGAAGTTTTAGCCTCTGAAACCTATAGCTACAGAAAACAATAAACAGAATAACTTCTAGCTAGATAAACATAAAACCTCACACTAAAGTCCTATTTACTTCAAATCCTTTTACTTGATACATCATGCCTGGCTATCAACAACAACAAAAAATTACAAGGCATGCTAAAAGGCAAAAACAGTATTAAGAGACTAAAAGACAAAGTAAACCTTAGAACCAGGCTCAGCTATGGTGGACATTTTCAAATTATCAGATAGGGAATTTAAAATCACTTTGATTAATGTGCTATGGGCTCAAATTGAAAAACATGGGTAACATGCAAGAACAGATGAGTGAAGTAAACAGAGAGATGAGAATTCTGAGAAAGAATAAAAAGAAAATGCTAGAAATCAAAAACACTGTAACAGAAAGAAGATAATTATTTTGTATCAAGGTTAAATTTCTTAAGTTTGTTTATGGAGCAATGATTATATAAGAGTATGCCCTTTTCATAAAAACATACCTGCTAAAATATCTAAAGCTATTGTCTGCAACTTAATCTCAAATGGTTCAGAAAGTAATTATAATTGTGTGTATGGGAGGGGAAGCAAATAGGCAAAATATTGTGAAGTGTGATACACAAAATGGTGACACTCAGGTGCAGAGCTCTAAAATGGAGTCAGGAAGCCATTGTCAAGAGAACTTCCTGCATATCCTGCAAGCTTGTGGAGCGGGAGGTGCAGGGAGGAATTTGCCTTGAACCTTTAAACTAGGCCAAACTACAATGACCACAGCATCCTGAAAAACAGCTGGATGTTTCCAGCACTGCAGCTTCTGCAGAGCAACACCCAATGAACTATGGACTCAGCCAGCTGTCTCCACCAATGACAAATCTTTCAAAACAACTTGTGTCATCACCCATAGCTTTCTTTTGATTTTCTCTTAAAAAGCTCCCACTCCCTTTCCTCTCTTGGGAACACGATCTGCTTCTAGCCAAATCTGTGTTTCGCAAATTGCAATTCCTAAGACCCCAATAAACATCCAGTCTTACTGCATTGCAGCCTGATCTTTCAAGTCTTCTTGGTTGACCTTACATGGTATCAGAATGTAGTGGGATACAAAGTGATTCTCCTCTGCATTCCAATGCCATTGCAGATTCAAGCATGGTATCTTCAGGAAGCCCTTGTGTTCTGTCACCTCCCCAACAGTCCTGGATCCTGTTGGTGAGTCCTCTCCTATCCCCAAAACTCCTGCCTTGACTGAGGTTCAGGCTTTTATCATCTGGCTGTTGACCAAAGAATTCTTCCCTTTTTACTGAGTACTCATGGGAATTTCTACTTCTAAGGATATAAGTGCTAAGTCACCCCCTTCTGCAACCCCTATTGGTTTTATGTACAAAAATTGTGGTGCTTCATCCAATAAATTTCTTTCTCAATGGACCACCATCACTAAAAGTGATCTGGAATTACAATGACCAACTTGGGGAATTTTAGATCTACCCAAATTTGTTTTTCTTTGCAGACAATCATAAGGACTAAAAGAAAAATAAAACAGCCCAAGTGGGACATCTACTGGTATCCTGAGGCATCCAAGAGACTCCAGGAATCAAAACTAGCATCCCTAAGAGATAACAATGCCAAAATAGCTCAAAGACTTTCTAAATTATAAAGGAACTCAGAGGCTTCTAAAAATGATACAAATTTGGAACCAAGTATGCCTCTCTATCTATTCTTGTCCTGTGTCGCCTCCGCCTCATAGCCCCCTCCCATCCCACTGTCACCCTCTACACCCTCTTTCTTACCACGTGTCTACTCTGCCTTATCTGAAATTTTTTTTATGAACTCCTTAATGAATTTCCTCCAGTCATTCAATCCCTTTTGAAGTGTAAATTGAATGAAGGAGACTCCAGAAATTGTTACTTACAGTCCCTGGACTAAAGCAGAACTCAGGGTCATCACCAAAAATTTCTCTGATCCCTTAGTTGATCTTGTCAGATTTGCTAAAGAATTTGACCTCCTTGCTAAAACCTACCAACCAGGTTACTCTGATCATTATCAGCTGATCCACATGCTATTACGTGAAAGCCATACTCAAATATGATTCAGTAAAGCAGCTGGTACATCCCTTAGATGACCTAAGTAAAAGAAAACCTGGAGATTTCCCAAATGCTCAAAAATTAGCTAGAGAATTACATGCTAGGTTCCTAAAGTATTTCCAAAATCTATAAACTGGGAAAGTTTCAACAACACACTCTAAAACCTCAGGAACCAGCCTATAAACACTATGATAGATTGGAGAAAGTCTATTTACAATATTCAAGTTTTGGATAAAATTTACTACCAAACTTCCTCTCTGTTTAATTCCACCTTTGTTAATGGGTTAGAGGAAGAACTTAGCACCCTAATAAAATCAAAATCAATTAAATTGAGCCACTGCAGAAACCCCCAACCTACTTAATTTGGCTGAACAACTCTCCAAAACCTAACAATAATTGACTGAACATAAAGCTGCTACAGTCATAAACTTTCAGATCCAAACTGCAAAAGTTATGAACTACCAAATGCAGCAATTAGGATTAAACAAATCCCCAAAACCTTATAAATCTAAACCTTCTTACCCACCCACACCAAAAAACCCTAAAGCCCTTGTTCTTATTGCAAGAAACCAGATCACTGGAAAGACAAGTGCCACAAACTTAAAAGACTTAAAAAGAAATCACAGCAATAAAATGACATTTCAGACAAAGAACCTTTGTTCCAGAGCATATAAAAATCTGTGTTGCCCGCAAAACATAGTGGCTATCAGTATAGATACTTGCAGTTTTGTTAATTGCCAGCATGCATGCTCCAAAGAAAGCAAAAAGTTCTGCATGTTGGGCAGAAGCAGTCTTGGATAAAGGACCACTTTCAATGGTGCCAAATAGTGAGACAACAACAGCACAGCCAGTTTCATATCTCTCTGAGTTATTTTGAAGGTAGGATCCATTTGTAAACCAGACAAGTTCAGCATTTGGAATTGCGGGTTTCCTGTAGGTCCTCTCTGGGGGTTAGTAAGGTATTGGTTAGGGCTGTACAATCACATAGTGTCTCATCAGAAAGAAGGAAAAGTAAGGTGGCAACTCTTTAAATAGAGTTTCAGGGAGCAATAATTACAGTAGAGGGTGATAATAATAGGATCTTGTAAGAAGTGACTGCTAGCAGAGAGACATTGAGTATCTTCAGAGTTGAGTAAGTCCTCGATAGAGTGAAAGACATAAACAATTACTGGAGAGGCCATAATTAACTCCTCGATTGCCTTTAATAAATTTGAAGTGGCTGCGATAGCTTGTATACAGGGTGGAAGTCCTTTTGCCACAGGGTCTAATTGTGGCTGTAATCCAAGGGGTCTCTGATGGTCTCCATGCCTTTTGGTAAGAACCCTTAAGGCCTTTCCATTTTGTTCATGAACACAAAGGGAGAAGGGAAGGTTATAATTAGGGTGTCATATTACAGGGAGCTCAAAAAGACTCTTCTTAATATTCTCAAAAGAGGAAGAGGCTTCTTCTGGCCTCTGTAGAGGTTCAGGATGGTCAGCCTTTGGAAAGAAATATAGAGACTGAGCCATGGTAGAGAAATTTGGGATCTATTGTCTACAGTATCCTGCTGATACCAGGAACTCATGGGGCTGTCTTTTGGTCATGGCAGAAAGAAAAGTCAAGATTGCTTTTATACGTTGGGGACCAGGTGAAAGATTCTGTCCTGAAATTAGATATTCTAAATATTTTACTAGTGGGAGAGAGAGTTGTAGCTCCTCTTTTGAAACGTTATGGCCTTTGGTGGCTCATATCTTTAATAGGTAGAGGCTGTCCTCTATGGAGGCCTCTAGGGTGGAGGAAAGAAGTAATAAGTAATCCACATATTGTAATGAGAATAAAATGTGAAGGAAATTCCAAGTCTTCTATGTCTGCTTTAAAGAGTTGGAAAGTTGGAAGAAATACGTAAGACTTTCAGTATACTCCTGAGGCATTATTATCCAGGTATATTGTTGTCCTTCCCATATGAAGGCAAAAAAGATATTGGCTATCTGGGTCAACCAGGATGCTAAAGAAAGCATTGCAGAGGTCAATCATAGTGAAAACCTATCTGGTGGTATGGCTGATAGTAATGTATGTGGGTTAGATATCACATGATGATAGGGTATCACAGTGTTATTGATGGCTCTTAAGTCTTGGACAAATCTCCATGCCTAGTTATTAGGTTTTTGTACCAGTAGAATGGGGGTATTACATGGGCTAGCACATGGAATAATTAGCTCCTGTTTGAGGTTATCTTGAAAAATTGGTTTGATTCCCTGAATGGGTACCTAGCATAAGGGGCTATTGTTTGATATTTGGAATTTTTTTTTGTTTCATCTATTTGTATTTTAATTGGTGGTGTTTAATGAATGTGGCCAATATCAGTAGAGCATTTGGGCCGTAATTTTTCAGAGATAGAGGTAAGTAGATCCTGGAATGTTTCATTAGAAGATATTTTCTCCTTGTTTTCAAAATCTGAAAAAATAGAATGGAGAGTTTGGTGGATTCCTTAAGAGTTCCCTTTCTAGTGTTTTTTTTTTTTCCCCAATGTTAATTGCACTTCCCACTTTTGTGGGAAAGAATGTGAGTTTTATGGGCTTCCAGAAAATCCTGGCCAATTAAGTGAATGAGAGCAGAAGGGTCTAATAGAAACTTATGAGAGTCCTGGCATTCCCCTGAGTTAAAAGGCTACGGAGAGAGATTGGTACACTGTCATCAGTTGGTTTGAAACTCCAACCATTTGTATTTTGTTGTTACTCCAGGGAAAGGGAACCAGAAAGTGGGGTTGGATACATTACTGAGAAGGTGTCCCCATGTCAATAAGGGCTCTAGTGGCTTCATTGTTAACAATTATTTCAATTTCAGCTAAAGTATTGGATAAAAGAAAAGGGTAAGTTAAATGTGACATATAAAATGAATTACTCTTATTAAGAGTAACAGAGTCAACAAGCCATTCTAAGAAGGACTGCCTGCATGTCCTACAAACTTGAAAAAATAAAAATAAACAACAAAACAAAAAACTAACTACAGAAACCTGCCTTGAACCTTTAAACTGGTCCAAACTGCAACAATTGCAGAATCTCAGAAAACAACTCAATTTTACCAGCACTGCAACTCCTGCACAGCAACACCCAATAAACTATGGA
>NW_012149463.1:128659-130605 GCF_000956105.1 Propithecus coquereli
TTCAGGGTTTCCCTGGGAAAGTTGAAATGATATATTCTGACCAAAATTTACTGATGCTTGTTTGCCATAATAAGCAATTTGGTCTTCTATGAACATAAAGATGTCATGCTCTGAAATCATATCAAGAAACTGTCATTAAGGTGACAAACTAGGAAGTTTAGATGCTGTCAGACCTGTGTGTGACTCTTGACATGCCAGGCCTGTGACTTCAAACAATTTTAATCTTCCTAGCTTTGTTCCTCCTCTGTAAAATAATTTTAAAAAAATACAGTTTATCCTCAATATGTTTGTATGAGGATGGACTAGAAAAGGGGCCTAGCACATGGAAGAAATTCAATATTATAATTATTTGATAGAGCCTCTATAATTCAAAGAGCACCCAGCAAATATTTCTCCAAGGCAGAAATGGGAGACCTACATTGCTATGACTATAGAGTTGTGGGGTTTTTTTAATAAAAAAAGGAGGTGAGGCTTTAAAATATCTGCATACCAGATTTACTCAATCATTTGCAAGAAAAGCATTGGAATTTTGAATAAGAAATTCATTGAAGTCAGGTCAAAAAATTATCTGCTGCTCTTTAGCCTACCTGAGCTATCTCAGAGTCAAATGAATCAGTAATGAAAAGCAATTATGATTGATAGCTGATGCCAAAGTATACCTCAAACTATAATCCTATAGGTTTAGGTAAAGTCTTAAATTTGTCCTTCTCATGAAAGACATTATCAGCCATTATTTTTACTCTGCACATCCTCTTCACAAATATTCCCAACACTAGGATGCCAAAGTAAGAAGTGATAAAATACTTCTTTAGGCAAGATGTCTCTGAATTAGAATGAGGTGGAAGGGGAAAAGATGCAGGTGTGGGTTGCAGTCTCCAAGTTAAGAAACAGTTTTGAAACACATTTTTAGTTCAGAATTGAGATTCTGTTCCAGAAACTTTGTTTATTTTTTTTCTGTAGAGATGATATTCTATAGCTGATTTGTCATAAGGGAGAAAGGAAGGTTGAAAAGCATCCAAACAGAAATTGCTTACAAATGCTTGAAATACTGTATGAAATCCCTATTTAATCTCCCAAACAGATTTTAAGAATCAGAGTCTTACCCATTTTCCACAGCTGTTCAAAGAGCCCCGTAGCTCACAGTGCTCTGTCAGGCAGAATTGAATTAGTCATCACCTCCTAAGAGACGCAGAGGGTTTGGGTGATGTAGGTCAGAAAACAACTCATGTATAAACTATTTAGTGCCTCTTTTCCAGATTTTATGGATGTTCTTGAGTTAGACTTGGAAAATTTGTGTTCGATTGATTGACTGGTGTTATAGATGGAATATTTGTGTCCCCCATGCAATTGGTTGCATTTCTGTTGCTTGTAAGCCACCTAGTCTATGGCATTTTGTTATGGTAACTCCAGTGGACTAAGACAACTAGTAAAGGTTTATTTTAAAGGAAAAAAAAATGTTTGAATTAGTGAACACCTTGACATGAATAGCTTTGTAGCACATTGGTCATTATTTTCCACAAGATGAAGATCTTCATATCAAGTGTGATTTAGGTATCACTTGACTGGAATAAGGAATATCTAGAGAACTGGCAGAGCATTCTGGGTATGTCTGTAAGAGTGTTTCCAGATGCCTGTGAGTCAGTGGACTGAGTGAAAAAGATTCACCCTCAATGTAGGTGGGCACCATCCAATTGGTAAAACAAAAAGGCAGAGGAAAGGTAAATATTTTCTTTCTCCCTCGCTCTTGAAGCTGGGACATCCTTCTTCTCCTGCTCTTAGACACTGGAACTCCAGGCTATCCAGCCTTCTGACTCTGGGACTTAAACCAGAAACCCCTGGGTTTTCAGGCCTTCAACCTTGGACTGAGAGTTATACCATCAGCTTCCCTCAATCTGAGGGTTTTGGACTTGGACTGAGCCATGCTTCTGGTACCCCAGACTCTCCAG
>NW_012149463.1:132373-133727 GCF_000956105.1 Propithecus coquereli
TTTTATCACCATACTCTCACTTCTCAAAACACATTCTGGTACATGATAAACCCTCAATAAAGATATGTGGGAGGGAGGGAAGAAGGAAGGAAGGAAGAAAGGAATGAAGGAAGGAAGGAAGGGAGGGAGAGAGGGAGGGAGGGAGGGAGGAATGAAAGAAGAATAAACACTTCTAACTAGCATGTCCCCAGGGATCTGTCATGTGTCACAGTTGGCTTATATTCTGTAATGACTGGGGTAGCCTTTTAATTAAGTGCTGACATTTGTATGTCATCAAATGATATCTTCACAGGCACTTTTAGAGCATTTCACCTACTCTCTGTATTCATCTGATGGCCAGAATTATTAAAATACTCTTTTTACTGAACAGACTTTTCTGTAATTTGAACATGTCAGTTCCTCACAACAATGGCTAAAGCCTTACACATCTCTTAGCATGCTGGAGATAAGGGCAAGAGTTTTTTCATCCACTTACTTTTTTTTTCATTTTATCTATGTACTATCTTTTTACAAATTGAAAATGAGAATATAAATTTGTGATTCACATTCTACTTTCAAAACCAAGAGGCTGATATGATGTGGGTGAAAATATTTCCCTCAGGACTTCAAGCCACAGAGCCATGGCACATTCCCAGATAATGAGGTCTCTAGATAAGTATAGAAGCAGACAAAATAAATGCATCTTACATAGCATGTCTAGAAGGAATAACTGAGCCCTCAAGTTTTCCTACAGTCCTCAGTAAAGTCCTTGAAAGTTAACCGATTGAGACAATTTCTCACTTACCCTAAAATGTTAAAATGGCTCACGATACTTAATGGGAGCCACATTCCTAAGTTGTCTGATATGGGACTTTTTGCCAATTACAGGTATAGAATAAAAATTTACCGAGAAATTCAGCCATTGTATCAGAAAAGTTTACAACCTTGATATTGTTGTCAGTGGTCTGAACTTAGAAAATATTTTCCCAGGGCTGTTATAGAAAGAGGAAACTCTGTAAAGAAGGACTAATCAATTGCATTATCTTGTCAAATATTTGGCTCTAATTAATACACTGTTGAATTCCAGTAAGAACTTAGGACAGCTTACAAAGATATATTAAATTTAGCAAGAAATTAAAAATAAAAAAACAAAAACACTAGTCCAGTTCTGGGAAAGGTATGGGGAAATGGAACATCTCATGCATTTTGAAGGGGAATGTAAAATATTCAACATTTCTGGAGGGCTGTTTGTACCAACATCCAAAACGTGCATACCATTTGATCCCGCAACTCCATTTCACATCATTTATCTTAAAGATATAAGAGCATGAGTAAACAAATATGCTATCTAAAGATGTTCATTGAATGTTGCATA
>NW_012149463.1:134152-152187 GCF_000956105.1 Propithecus coquereli
GCCCTGGTGTTGAGTCATGGATTTTCTTCTCCCACCTATATGCTGAGTAGGGCAGCAGGAATGAAATTTCTACTGCTGCAAGAGCTGCTCAGACAGTAGAGAGTCCTGTGTGGCCTATCTAGAAATACAGAAAACCATGAGGGAGGGCATCTGCAGTGACCACTGTAGCGAGATAAGTCCAAGGTCAGACTGACAAGAAAAGTCACACATATTGAGAGCTTACCATATATTAAGCTATCTGATAACAGCTTTAGATATAAATTATCTGTTTTATCCTCAAATCAACCTTAGGGATAGAATACTACTATCATCTCCATTTTTAAGATAAAGTAGCCAATACTCAAGAAACCAACGCTAGTATGTAACTGGTAGGAGGCAACCCCCAGAACAGAACATAGACCTGCTTGATTTCCAAAACGATGTTTTTTAACCATTTTATGATGTACCAGTATAAATAACGTGGGCACAGCCGCAACATCTTTTCTCTTGATTTTAAGGTGTTAGGCAAATCAATGCAGTCTGCTGCTCTGTGTTGGCTCAGACCAATCTCACCTGGTTGCCATCTGGATACCCATACAGGGTGCCATGCCAAAGTATAATGCACTGCATAAAACCCAGGCCATCTCCCTAAAATGTGCAATGCAGTTTCAACCCAGAAATCAGGGAAAGAAAATGACTGTCCCCAAGATTGCTATTCTGAAAGAGATAATTGCTGTTCATCTCACTTTGCTGACAAAGTGCTTTGCTACAGACACTTATACCCTTGGAGGTCAGCCCACACTTCTCTGACAGCTACCAGTTCAGCTGTATCAATTCCACCTGAATCTACTTGCTCGCAGGGTTTCCAGAGCACACAGCTTACCAAGCTATTATTACTTTGTGCCTGTGCCCAGAGAGCTCTACAAAGGGTGTATTTTAATCATCCTGGAATAGGTAAATAAATAAACAGCTCATATGCAGTATGTAATTTACTAGAGAAAAAATAAGCACGACTTGCTGCCCTCACTGTCCATAGCCTGATGCCGCTAGTGATTACTGGCAGAATTCTATGGTGCAGAAAAGCTGAATTTCATTTCTTAGCTTATTCCTTGAAATTGTTAGTTGATGGATCTTTCCTCATCTTGCCTCATGTCCTTGCTCATCTCCACTCTAAGGTAAGCATATTTCAATGAGCAACTGCGTCTATGCATGGATAACGATGCATTCAGCAACCCCTATATTCCTACCCAGTCTGTATAGGGAATCCACTCGAGTGCTTAGAAACACCAAAGCACCTTTTCCTCCCTTTACTGCACAAAAAATGAAGGAATTTAGAGGTCTACTTATCATTCTCAGGTCACAGGGTTAACCTATTTTGTGACTTTCAGTTGGATTTGTGATGTTCTAATTTTAGTAAGGTTTCTGGCAAAGTTTGGTTAAAATGTTTCAGGAAAGGGGGATATTAAAGTATAGATGTTGCTTGATGGCAAAACCAAAGTGCTTAAAAAACACACTGAACAGTTTGAAACCTGAGTTCCATGGGCCCCCTTAGCTTCAGAATATCTATGAACTCCTGAAATCATATGTAAAATTTAGCAAGAATATGCATTTTCTACCACTTATTAAATTTTCAAAATGTCTGCAAATCAAAAAAGATTAAGAATCATTGAGTTATTCAGAAAGTCCTAGGGGAAAAAAATCCATAAAACTAGTGTTATATACACAAATGTTTATCTCAAGAAAATTCATGCATACTTATTTTATTATTGTTCATTCATTCGCATCAGGCCAATCTCTGTCCCATGATAAGCTCTATCTATTTCTACTCCTAACTTCTTTCATTGATTCATCTCCCTGTTGCATAGACTGCATTTCCTGGAAAGCTGACTCTAAAGTACTTCCTTGGTAAGTCTTTCACTGAGTGACTTAAATCCAGATTGATTTTTTTCTTATTTCTGAATTGGTATTATGTAATACTTAAGAGTCTGAGGAAATCACTTGCACAAATGCATGTGTGTGTGTGTGTGTGTGTGTGTGTTTTCCATAAATGTTTCATATATGGAAATCTTCTCTCCAGATATATTATGGCATATACTACATACCTTAACCTTATATATTCATTGTTGCCAGGGATCCAGTATGTCATCAAAGCCAGGGATAAGTTTTAACTTTTTGTGTGTAGCCCTCACTGTGACTAAAACCATGCTTGCATGATTAATCTGTTACTGTGAGCTTTCAGTACCTCATGGAAATGTCCGTGCTTTTAGCATTTCTTTCTGTAATTCAATTACCTGTAAAGAAATTTTTCCCTAAAGTTAAAATGACACATTAGAGGGAACATGAATTAGAGATAAATAAAAAAAAATAGGAAATATTCCTACCAGTCAAGTTATAAACTCCATATCTCATCCATACAATTTATCATCAAATCTTATTAGCATTTCTGGCAAATATATAGATATTTTTTCCAGAACCTGACCTGTTTTCACTATTTCACTCCTGCCACCCTAGTCTTAACATGATTATTGCAACAGCCTCCTGACCGTCTCTGTATTTCTGCCTCTGCTCCCTAGAGTCTCTTTTTCACAAAGCAATAAGAGTGAGTCTTTTAAAATGTGAGTCATATCATGACACTCTCCTTCTTCAAATTTTCCCATGACCTCTCATCTTAGGGGAAAAAAAAAAATAAAAGTCCTTAAAATGGTTCCCAAGACCCTGGTTATTCAGCTACCCACACTCCACTTTAGTCTCAACTGCTGTAGTTTCAACTTTCCTCCTGGCCTGCTTCATTTGAGCCAACAATTTCAATTCCTACACCAATTTCTAGCTATACCTTGAACCCATTAAACACACTCCTATCTCAACGTGTTTGCTTCTGCCTCTGCATCATACTTTCCGCCCAGATCTCTTCTCACAACCTCCTGATCATGAGGCCTACCCTAATCACCCTCTGCACAAAGTACTCCCTATTCCCCCACCCCGTGCATCTATTTTTCTCTATAGTGTATATTAGTTTAATATCTTTCTCCCCAACTAGAGGACAAGTATTTTTGCCTTTTTGTTCATTACTGTAACCTCAGTGGCAGGACATTGTCAAGTACATATAAAGGGCTCAATATATTTTTGTTGAACGATTGATCTATAGTGGTAAAATTTCTTTTGAAGAAGGAAAACCATTTGAAATACTTTTTAAATCATTTTTGTAGATTTAGGGAGATAATCATCACCAGATTAGTGCACGCAGTATCTACTAGGTGATTTCTTAGCCCACTCCCCTCCCACCCTCTCACTCTCCCACCCTTCTGAGTCTCCAAAGTCTGTTTTTCCATTTTCTATGTCTGTGCACACACCATTTAGTTCCACTTATAAGTGATAACATGCACTATTTGACTTTCTGTTTCTGAGTTAGTTCATTTAAGATAATGGCCTCCAGTTCCATTCATGTTGCCACAAATGACAGGATTTCATTCTTTTTTATAGCTGAGTAATATTTCACGGCATACATACATATATATACACCACATTTTCTTTATCCAATCATCTGTTGATGGACACCTAGGTTAATTCCATATCTTTGCTATTGTGAATAGTGCTGCAATAAACATAAGAGTGCAGGTGTCTTTTTGATATAATGATTTTTTTTTCCTTTGGATAGATTCCCAGTAGTTGCATTGTGGAATCAAATGGTAGATCTATTTTTCTTTCTTTGGGGAATCTTTATACTGTTTTCCATAGAGGTTGTACTAATTTACATTTCCCCCAACAGTGTATAAGCATTCCCTTTTCCCTACATCCTTGCCAACATTGATTGTTTTTTGACTTTTTAATAATGGCCATTCTGACTGGCATAACATGGTATATCATTGTGATTTTTATTTGCATTTCTCTGATGGTTAGTGATGTTGAGCATTTTTTCACATGTTTCTTGGCCATCCATATGTCTTCTTTTGAAAAATACTTTAAAGAATAAAATTGTTTAAAATTTATATGCAAGAAAAAAATGATGAGGCTGCTCTTGTTTAAATGTGTCCCCCAGAGTTCATGTGTTGGAAACTTAATCCCCAGTGCAACAGTGTTGAGAGATGGGACCTTCAAGAGATGATTAGGAGGCCGGGCGCGGTGGCTCACGCCTGTAATCCTAGCTCTCTGGGAGGCCGAGGTGGGCGGATTGTTTGAGCTCAGGAGTTCAAAACCAGCCTGAGCAAGAGCGAGACCCCGTCTCTACCAAAAATAGAAAGAAATTAATCAGACAACTAAAAATACATAGAAAAAATTAGCCGGGCATGGTGGCGCATGCCTGTAGTCCCAGCTACTCAGGAGGCTGAGGCAGAAGGATTGCTTGAGACCAGGAGTTTGAGGTTGCTGTGAGCTAGGATGACGCCATGGCACTCTAGCCAGGGCAACACAGTGAGACTCTGTCTCAAAAAAAAAAAAAAAGAGGGGATTAGGTCATAAAGCTCTGCGTTTGTGAATGGATTAGTGTTATTATCTCAGGATAATGACAGGGTTAGTTATTGCAAGAGTGGGCTTGTTACAAAAGTGTGTTCAGCTCTCTCTTGCTCTCTTGCTCTCTCACTCTCTTGCCCTTCTGCCTTCCACCAGGGGATGATGCAGGGGGATGATGCAGCAGGAAGGCCCTCACTAGATGTGGGTCCCTTGACCTTGTACTTCCCAGCCTCCAGAAATGTAAGAAATAAATTTTGTTTCTTTATAAATTACCTAGTCTGTAGTATTCTGTTATAGCAACACAAAATGGACTAAAGAACAACAGAACACTAAAAATGTCTGCAATATGGTCAGTAATTGCTCATTTCCTAAATTTCTTTATTGGATACATTAAAGAAAAAGGAAGAGGATGAAATAGAGGGAGAGGAAAAGAAGAAGAGTTTAAGTAGCAGTGAGACAGTGAGACAGGTCATCTGGTAATTTTAAGACAACTAGAATCTACTCTGGAGACTAATCTGTAGGAGGTAGTAGGGTAAGGGTACTATCTATGTTTTCCAGCATTATCAAAAGATTTCATTCCCTCTGACAATGATTGATTGATTGAATGTCTGCCATTATCACCCCTCTAGAAGACACCCCAGTGCTCCTCCCAGATCCTGTATATCTCCTTACATTTTTATGCATACTAGCTATGTCCACCAGTGTTTTCTCACCCTCACTAGCCAGTAATCGCATCTCTTTGTCAGAGGACTGACTTCGGAATGCCTAGACCCTTTGCCTTTGCACACGAAGAACTGGAACTGCCTGGGAATTTATTTCCCAGTGGTGACAACAGTTGTCACCAATCACTCAGAGTTTCAGAGGTATGAATCCTCCAGCTCCCCTACCCTCTAGTCTTGACAGCTCTGAGGTGTGACCACACTGTCTCTTAATCTTCCCTGCAGGAATGAGTCAAAGCTCTTCCTCATGGGACTTTGTCTGGTGGCTCACCCTTGCTTGGCCTTTTTTCCCTTCTTGCCTCACTTTCCTACTTTCCCACTCCCTTATCTGTCTCCTTGAGAACACTTTCTCATAAATCGCTTTCACACAAATCCTTATCACAGCATTTGCTCCTGGAGAACTTAACCTAAGACAGTTGGTACCAGAAATAATTCCAGAAACTGATTCTCATTATAGGATTCTGGAGTTGAATGACTCACTGGCTAGATGTCAACAGGAACCCCATTGTGGTAGGTAAAGTGACAAAGACCCAGGACCATTGCTTAAACTTTCATGGGTGGTGAATTTGTTGGGATATAAGAGGAAGAAGATATACTGGATTGTATATATCTCTAGCATTTGACTATGTGATGGTTATGGTAGTTATAAGATCTGTGGGATTCATGGCTATTATTAAGTGTCATCAATGGATTGAAGAAAGAAAATTAAAAGTTTAAATCAGCCAGTTACCAATTCAGAGCATGATGTGAAAACCACAAGTTCTCCACGGCAACATTTAAAGAGAACATCATCTGCAGCTGCAAGAAAGACTGTGTTGAAGTTCGAGACTGATACTTGGAAGTGAGAACAGCACAGCTGCAAAGAAGGCTGACTTATACCTTGACAAGTTTTTTATGCTAAAGATATGATCTTGATAGAGAAGTAGGATCCTGAGACTTGAAATGGAAATACCTGGGACACACACAAAGCCACTGAACTCCCAATGCCTATAAACCCCTGGGTCTGAAAAAGTACCTTAATTCTAGCCAAAGAACATCAACTTCCTCTTGCCTAAAGACTGTGTAGAAGCCTCAACTGAGATGATGCTTTGCAAGATTACACTTGCTCCTTAAGATGACTCCATACCTCCCTTCCTGCCTACTATTCAAGCATGATCTGACTAGGAAAGTACTACTTCTGCTAAGCGGGGAAACGAATTGTTCATTGAAGGAGATGCAGCACCTGGCTAACAGGTGCTTGCAGGAACTGAAAGAATATCCCTAGAAGTGGATAGTGCAGGTGCTACACTGAAAAATGTAAACTATAAGGCTGGATAGAAAGAGAATTTGTTGATATGTAGGCATGCTCCTGTAACTCAACACCCTACAAGGGACATCTGCAGTCAGTCCTAATACATTTTGTTTGGTTTCTTCCTAGAAACTTAAAAAAAAAAAACAATGACTTACATTAATTGAGGTGGAAATGCCTTGGCAGAGTATTAAGAAAGAGATTAGCAAGCTCAGAGAGGTGGGCAAGACAGTTATGTAAGACCTAAGAATCACCAGATGGCGAAGTCCCAGAAGACACTCCCTTCATGAAGTGTTAAGGACACTAATGAGGAGGACACTGGTATCATCAACAAGCTCATTGTGACTGTTCTTAGTAGGCTAGGATTGATGGCAGGAGAAGCTGTTTATGGAACTGACTTCCCTTGTATCAGTGGGGAAGGTAGAATTTGAAATGGCAGAGGCCAGATGGTGGCATTTAATTACCAGAGGCAATGTGGACAGAGTTACCATAACAGGCATTAAAGCTGCAAGTATCTATGGTGATATCTAATAAACCTATGGTGTTTCTAAAACAAGATAGATGGGCAGACAACAGGGGCATTTAGATAATCAAATTTTTTTAATGGTGATCAGATGAACAGAAGACTGATGCCAGCTGTACTAATGGACAAATCACTGCCCATTCTCTAGTTTCCAGGCTTCAGTCAGTGTCAGGCACAGTGTCCACTGTTCAAAGGGAAGGTCAAGTCTGCCTGAAAAAGAATGTTATAATGTCACAGTGAAAGCCTACGAAGGCCAAATAAAAAATGGAGTTCCTGACCCACGTCTATCTCACAGTGTTTCCATAACCCCACAAACCCAGCCACTGATATTTTCCTTGACATATGGTAAGGACCATCGTAGTAGAAAAAGCCAACTTCAAGCCCCTGAAACTGTGTCTAATAATGATAAATAGGAAACACCATTATAGTCCAGATGGAATTGTACAGATAAGTGATTCACTCAAAGACTTCGCATATGCAGAGGCAGTGATTTTCATTATATCTTCATTTATTTCACTCGTCTGGCCCCTGAGTAATACAATTAATTGTGAGAGATAAAACCTACCAAGATTCAGGGGCCTGCCACATCAGTGAAGTTTTTAGTGTTTCATTGATTCAGGACATGCCAGGGATCCCTTCCAAGATAAAGAACAAGTTATTACACCTTGCACCTCCTCCTACTACCACTGAGAAAGAACAGTGGTTCGTAACCCTCTTCAGAATTTGCACTTGGGAAAGTTGTTCTAACGCTTTTATTGTGTCATTCTGACAGCTACCAGATCAAGAGAGGGCTTTGCATTAGGTTTAGGCTGCAGTGTAAGTGACCCTGCCACTTCGGCCATATGAACAACAGCTCCCATGGTGCTGGAGATATCCATAATGAAGATGCTGCTCGGATTCTCTGGCAAGTCCCAAATGGAGAGCCCCAGTATGGGCCCTAAGGGTCTAAAACATCACTGTGATATTCATAGCAGAGAACTATATATCCCATTTGGAAAAAAGTTCAGGCATGTCAGGGTCCCCTGGGTGAGACTGAACAAATAACAATGAGATATTAATTGGCATGCAACCAGATGCCAATGTCTACATGACCTGCTTCCTGTCCCCTTCCTCTCAGCAACAGAAACAGATACTGAGCCCTCAATACATCTGAAAGCCCCTTTTCATAGGGGGCTGGATGCTGATGCACCCACCAAATCATAAGGTTTAACAGGTAAGTGACATTTCATCATACATCCAGGATTGACCTTGAGCACATCCGGAAGACACAAGTAACCCAAACAGGTGTCCCAATATTCACCTCTATTGCACCAACACCTCTTTCTCGGTCTCATGGGGAATTCCTGATACCAGCTCAGAACCCAGGTCTGCTTCGTGGATAAAATAGCTCAATGCATTGATTAATGCTGCCATGTACATTTTCACTCAAAGATAGGCCTGAAAAATAGTGCTGTTGCAAAAAAGTCACCCCAAAGGGCAGATGGTACACCTGATCATCCACATTGGTGGCAAAGGAAGTGGACTGGGGTAAAGATACATGTCAACTCCTGTGCAGTGTCAAAAGATTTGGCTAATTAGTCAGAGATCGGAATCAACAAGATTGGAAAATTAGGGGATGAGATTAGGGAAGATTAAGGGAATTAGGGAAGAAGCATGGAGACAGAGCTGTGAGAATGGACAAAAAGTCTGTGAACATGCACTGCATGTTAATGTCCACTGGACAGCATCCCCCGAAGACACTGATAAACAACACGTGGTAGGATGTCTCATCCCATAGATGTCAGGCAGCCTCTGTCCTTGAGCACACCAGTACTAGCACAGTAGCCCACGTGCCACTGCAGCAGAGATGGAAGCTATTCGTGGGCCCAACAGCATGCGCTCTCTCACCAAGTCTTATCTAAGTACTGACACTGTTGAACAGCCAACCAGTGAGAGGCAGAGACAGACACTGAGTCCTCAGTGTGGCACTCTCACAGAGATCAAACAGCCACTTGGTGGCAAGTTTATTACATCAGACCCCCTTCCACACTGAGAAGGGCAGTGATTCATTCTGAAATTGATATGCTCTATGCAGGATCTGCCTGCCCAGCCCATCGTGCCTCAGCATTGAAGCAAATTCAACGTGCAGCATAGTGGATCTGAGTGGTGAACTGAGCAGTCTGAAGACAACACTGGCGGTACTCGACTCACATTCACTTTGATCACTTTGCCACATTCATGCTCACAGGCCTCCAGGTGTGCTTTCATTCCCAACATCAAGCTCCTGCTCCTTTTTAGGCTTCGGGAACCCGCTCTGCCTGCCTCAGTGAGAGAGATGGAATGCCTTGGAATTTATGTTCTTCCGAGAACAGCTTCCTTGCTCCAAGGTCAGGGCAATTCTGTGGTGTGATCTACCATCTCCAGAGCTCCCTATGGAATTGATCCAAAGTTATCCTCTGTGGAACTTTGATACTGTATAATCACTGGGCTTCCTTCCTCCCCATCCTACCTTCCTACTCCCTTACAAATATCCCCAGGAATACTCCCTAATAAATCACTTTATATGAATCCTTTCTTTGATTCTTTCATTATAGCTGTGACTCCCACACCCAGCATAGGGCTTGAACATGGTAAACACTCAGTAAACATTTGTTGATAAATAAATGGTTGTTTAGATTTAGCAACTGTGCTCAGTAGAGCCATGCTTCCACTTGCAATGAATGGTTTCGCAAGTATGATTTATGGACACCAGGCAGAGTTACTTGCCAAAAAAAAAAAAAAAACTACTATGTCACCATCAATCACAAAAATCCACTTCTGGTACTTTTTCACAGTTCAAATGAGACTGTGGTCTTTGAAGTATTCTATTAAATATGGTAAGTTATGAGGAAATAGTTTAGCTAGGAACTACAGCTAGGTAGAGCCAAGATAAATGTGAACGTGATAGAGTATAAACTTGAAAAAAGCATCTAAAGAGAAGAGAATTTCCTGAATGTGAAGGGTAGTTCAAAGGCAATTCTCACTTCCTTTAAAATTTATCTCAGAATCCAACTTTATTTGCAAAGGATTGTACCTTCAACTAGAAATCTCCTACAGCTTAAAGGACCCCCTCAAAAGATTGTAAGAAGAATTTGAACTCTTAAGCTGCGCTGGAACTAGAGGAAAATGTTAGTTTGCATTATTTCCAACATTGACTCTTGAAACAAGCCTGGCTCTTGTGATTGTTAACAGGTGGCTCTTTAGAACTGCTCATGTGTCCTCAAGATGCCCTAATATAGTGAACTCCACAAGATAGACTGTAATCATGTGAGGCAATTTCGACTACTGAGTATTTTGCACATGGTTCCAGGGTCACATAACTTGGCTTTAGATCCCCAAGTCTTTGCTAGAGGAAGCTCATGACTGCTCTCTCTGAAAAGAGCCCACCCTCAAGGAAGAAGAGCACTGATATGTATTGTCCAGGTTAAAGAACAGCAAATCCTGCCAGTTCTACTTATAAATAAAAATTCAGAATCTGACCTCTAATCACTTCCTCCACCAATACAATTCAGATCAAAGTTACCATCATTCCTCTCCTGAATTTTCTAATATGTTCTAACTCCTCATTTCTATCTTTGACACATATAGTCTATTCTCAACCCAACAGCCAGTGTGTCCTTTTAAAATATTTTTGGTGATATCCAAAGGAAAAAATACATTCTATAATAAAGACATCTGCACTCGAATGTTTACAGGAGCACAATTCACAAGGATGTAGAATCAACCCAAGTGCCCATCCATACATGAGTGGATTAATAAAATGTGGTGTATGTATAACATGGAATCCTACTCAACTACAAAAAACAATAGTGATCTAGCACCTCTTATATTATCCTGGGTAGAGACTGAGCCCAACCTTCGAAGTGAGGTATCACAAGGATGGAAAAACAGGCACCACTTGTACTCACCATCAGATTGGAACTAACTGACCAATGCTAAGTTGTTCACATGGTGGTAGTAATATTCACTTAGTGCCAATCAGGGTGGGGAGGAGGGTAAACCCACAACTAATGGAAGTGGAATGCACTGTATGGGGGAGGGACACACTTGTAGCCCTGGCTTGGGTGGGGCAAACAGCATTACATGTAACCAAAATGTTTGTACCCCCATAATATCCTGAATAAATAAAAAAATAAATTAAAATAAAAAATAAAATATGTTTGATGATGTCATTCCCCAGCTGAAAATTCTCCAATTGATTATGAGCTCCTTCAGAGTAAAATCCAAAGTACTTGCTATGGTTTCAAACGTTTACATGACCTGCTTCCTGTCCCCTTCTTCTCAGCAGCAGAAACAGATACTGAACCCTCAAACTGAGCCCTCAATACATCTTCCTCTCCTACACTCTCCTCTTAGCTCTCTTTTCTTAAGCCACATTGACCTCCAAACTATCCCTTGAACACACCAAGTCTTTGTCTGTCTCTGAGCCACTGACCTTGCTGTTCCTCTCCCGGAATGCTCTACCCTCCCCCTCCCACAGCACAGGGCTCATCCCTGACTTCCTCTAGGTCTCTCCTGCCCTCCCCAGACAAAATAACAACACCAGTCTCACTCAGTACTCCCAGGTTTTTCACCCAGCACTCCCTACTCCCCTCACCTCACTTTCTTTTTCTTTCTGTCCTTTGCCACTATCTGCCATTAGACATTGACTTGTTTGTTTACTGCCTGTCCCACTAGCTTATAAATTCCTTGAGAGAAGGGAATTTATAAGTTTTGTTTACTTATCTATCCTCAACTCCTTGATGCCAGATACATTGTAGGTGCTAAATATTTGCTGAAAGAATAAAAAGATCTCTAGACAAATACCATTGTGTCTATTTCAACATTATTTACACACACCCTCCACTTTCAAATCATTCCCATTGCTTTATTACTGAGCCCAGTTGCGGTAACTCATCCTATGTCTCTCCTCACCCTCAAATCTTCCATTTCCCCATGCTTCAAATTTTTTTCTGCCTTCATAGCCATCAAATATTAACAATCCTCCAAGTCCTCAGGGAACCGCCTTTCTCCTCATTTGACTACACTGCCTTGCACATAAAAGGAGCTCAATTACTAGATGTTGAATGACTGAAGGTGGCAGTTTGCCAGACTATGCTAATGAGGCAGCCTTCCTGTCCCTCCAAGGCGGAGTGCACATTTCAACAGGAGCCTCCAGGAGACTTTGCACCAATGCTTTAACACAAAAGTTATTGTTAAAAGAGGATGCCAAGATAAAACAGGATGAGTTTAGACCCAGGGCAGGTACTTTGGAAGGAAGACCTTGTAGTACCCCTAAGGTCATTTATGAATACAACTTTCTGAATCACTTATTCAACAAAGAATATGCTATTTGGCTTTTTATTTGTCATGCTAATGGAGATCTTATTTGTAAGAAACAGTAATGAATAAATTCATTAAAATAATGCGAAGCTAAAAAAATGTTTGCCCTCTTGTCCTCACGTGTACAAAAGCTCACTCTGACCCCAAAAAGTAATCCCAAGGACAAAAGATATACAAACATTTGCATAGAAAGAAAGCACACCATGTTTGGCTAACTTTTAGAGAAGTGAATACTGCTGCTTACAAGCTTTGCATTTGATGTGTGCAAAGGTTATTGTGAAATAAATGATATATCATGATAAGGAAGATCGTGCAGAAGAGTTCAGACATTTCTTTAAATGCAAAAGTACATACTATGTTAAATTATAGAGATTTGCTGTATAAGATTGTATTGGTAGTTAATAATACTATATTGTACACTTAGAAATTTGTTAAGAGGGTCTCATGTTAACTGTTCTTACACAATTTTTTTAAAAAGGACACACTATTGTGGGTCCACATATATATGTGATTGCATTGATATAATAGTGATTTATGTTGATTAGAAATTCTGTAAAAACAAAATAGTAAGTACTTTTGTCATTGCTAAAAGCAACTTTACCAGGGAATGGAAAGTGGATGCTCAACAAACTGTGTTTGGTATTGCACTGGGAACTATAAATTCCTGGCTGGAAAATATCTAATACACAGAAAATGGGAACAATAGGGCGAGAATGACAAGTAACTGCTGAAGAGGGATCTTAAAACTGCTTTGACCTGAAAAACATTTCAAAAACAAAACTAGTGATTTATAAACTGAAACACAGATATAAAAATATATTCGGGTCATCTATTTTCCTAGATCTTTCTGACAACAGTGCCATCTGGAGACTCAGTTTGACCAAGGACACGAGATCTTAAGGAAACTTAGACACAGACCCTGAAAAGCCTGCTGATGAAGTCCTTGTTTCGTTACTATTCTGCTGTTTATCACCAGAGCAAAGAGACAACTGAAAATTTGAAAACTGATATTTAAATTCTAGATGTGCAAAGTTTCAAGAAAGAAAAATAAATAAAGTCTATAAATTCTAATAGGAAATATGGAGCAGTTAACTGAGGTTTGTTCATTGAGAGGATGTTGTTATTTTAGAAGAATTAAGAAAATAGCAATAATATACTGAAATCCTGAAATCATTTGTGAGAATGCTAGCATTCTTTTTTTAATTTTTTTTAAATTTCAGCGTATTATGGGAGTACAAATGTTTAGGTTAAATATATTGCCTTTGCCCCACCCAAATGCTAGTATTCTTAAAAGTGTTCCTTTTTTTTTTCTAGGTGGGGTCTCACTCTGTCACTCAGGCTGGAGTGCAGTTGTGCGATGATAGCTCACTACAACCTCCAACTTATGGGCTCAAGTGATTCTCCCACCTTGGCCTCCCAAAGTGGTGGGGTTACAAGTGTGAGACACCATGACCAGACTAAAAGAGTTCTTTACTTTATAAGTTTGAGATTAAAGTAGACAGATGTGCTTCTAAACCCAAGACGGGCAACTCGAGTAGGAGCAAAAGACTTGAGAAATAGCAAATATAACTCCTTTCCTGCTTATGTAGAACCTCAGCAGCCTCTGAATTCTCTCCTCAAGTATCCCTGCAAAGTCCCACGAGAGTCTCACGAGTGTTTCCAGAGAATCTGATGAGCACTCCTGAGTAACAGTTCATGTCTGCTTGGAGCCCCACTCCAACTGAGCGTGATGCTGCCTCCACTGCGAATAGCTTCCAAAAGACATATTTCTCTTTGCTAGTCTGCCCTGCAACTCACACTCTCTCTGCCAGGCACAGCTGCTATTTCCCAGTAGGTTACAGTGGGCATCACCACCACTGAGATCATGGGCTCTCCAAAGACAAAACTTAAGTAGTAGTCGATGGTAAAGAAAAAGGTAAAGAAAAAGGTAAAGAAATCTTCATCTTCTTTCTGTGGTACATTCTCTGAGACAGATGTCAAAGCACAATTGTCTTTGCACAGACCTTACAGAAAAGTCCTGTACCAAAAGTTCTTTGGTCTCTTATTCAAATAGATGCTGCACTCTCCAAGGTGTCTCTAATCTTTCTCATATAAGAATTTGGTTAAGATTTTGGGAGCTAATCCAGAAAAAGTGCCAAGTAATAAATCACACTGATATCAGAGCATCAGGTTGTCTGAAGGTCTCCAAAGATTTAAGAAAAGCAATGCAGAATTTCATGCTGACGCTAAAAGACTGACTTTCTTATGCTTGTGTGTTCTGGTTGTAACATAAGTACCGAAACCGTGCTGTTTTACACACCGGATGTCTTATAAAGATTTTCGTTAAAATAGCTTTTTCTGATTCAATTTCTTTCGTTTAACTGTTTTTAGCCCCTATCTCCTTTGTATTTTCCATTGGCTCATGTGTCATGGCTAGAGAACAAGCATTGGTGAGAGTTCCCAGGCTATTTGCATCACTGCCCTTCCCCACCGAGACATACTTACCACGCCAGCTTCTGTGTTTTCCTTCCTCTTCATCCAGCAGCACAGATTCTTTTCATTTCCAAAAAGCTCCAGTCTCTTGCTTAAATATCTTCCTGGCAGTTCCCTTCGCCAGACTTCTAGGCACCCCCAGTAGTGTACACAGGTCAGATTCAAGCTGGGCCCTCAGTGAAACACGATTGAGGTCTCTGTGAAGACAAAAGGATGCAATGGATCAAATTCAAAGAAATGTTTGAAGCTTTCAGATTCTAGACTCTTTGGGGGCTTTTTGAGGATACAAAGCCATGTTGCTTTATAACAGCCAATTAGATATATAAAGAGTTTTATCACACAAAATCTGACTGAATTTTTATAGCCTATCCAAAGAGAGACGAATAGGAAAAACAGAGCTAAAAGGAAGATAATGTTGGGAGACATGAGTTCCGTTTCTACCACTGCCATTAAGTCTGAACTTAGGTGAGTCACTTAAACTCCCCTGTCCTCATTTATCACATAAAATGGCTGGATTGAGTGACTGTCAAGGACTCTTTCAGCAGTAACAATTTATTTCGGTAATAATGTAATGGTTCTCTAAGCAACTTGGAAAAGGGGGCTGATCATAAATAAGAGAAAGAAACAGAGCTGTACCTCAGTTTGTAAGAGGATTGTACCCAGCAGGGGATTTGGACAAAAAGAAAAGTGGTTTACAGAGCTGACAGTGAGAGGCGAGAGGGTGGCAACCAGCAGGAAGGCATAGGAGCTTCCATTTCAGTGCAAAATTTATAATGATAATGCGAAAACTGGCACACTGTCCAAACAGCGGTATTTCACTCGATGTAATAAATTCAAATCAGATAAAAGCACTTTCTCAGAAGTCTAAAATATCATATATATGTTAAAATTAGCTTCACAGATAACATTACAAGAGTTTTTTTTTTTTTTTTTTGAGATTAAAGTGCCGCTTACAGGGATTCCAGCTAATTTTAAGAAAGAATAAATCTGACTTCATGTAGTTTCCTTTTTGGTTTAGAATATCCTTTTTTAAAATGTCATCTTTTAGGCAATGGATTTTTCACTTAATCCCAGTGAATGCCAACCATATCAGCAACTGGCAAAGATGACTCTACCCAGTCTTTTATGTGTGAGAAACCAGCAATTTAAGCACAGGAGAATCAACACTAAGAAAGTGGTAATACTTTGGAAGTTTTCTAAGGAAAAAATAAATTGGGTTTTTGTGGAGGGAAAAGATACAAACACATACATGCATACACACACACACATATACACAAACCCCGCTTCTCCCCTGGCTTGCTTCTGAGAGAAATTCTTACAATCTCTCATTACAGGGAGGCTGAGGAAATTCTCTGTGACTGAAAGAGAAAAATGTCATGCCCTGTGCCTTCTTCCCTGACTTACTTCAGTGGTAACTTCACACCAGAAGGCTCATACCCATGAGGAAGGTATGAAATTTGTGCTCACTTAAACAAAAGAATGGGCACTCCTTGTGCTTTCTTCTTAGAAGCATTCCCTCCACGATCCCTTTGATTACACTGGGTCACCCCGATAATCCAAGATGATCTTCCCTTCCCATTGCAAAAACAACTTTAAAAACTCAGTGAGGGAGGTCTGGGAAAATGGCGGATTAGGGGTGACCACCTTGGCTCTCTGCTCCCAGAGTGGGAGGTGAAGAATGCAGACACCCACACGCGAGTGAGGCGCTCTCCCACAAGATCAGCTTCGTGAATCTACAGAGAAGCAACGAGGGACAAGCAGTCCTGCGGAAAAAAAGGTGAACTGGAGAAACGGCCGCAAATACTGGAGAGTGCGGGACAAACAGTGGGGAGTGCAGCGTGGGACGGCCGTTCCCATTAGCGGGCTGCCCCGGGCAGTGAGATCTGACCCAAAGGAAGGCGACTCTTCCTCCACCAAACTCCACTCCCACGCAGGCAGGGAAGTGCTTGAAGTCACTGCAAAGTGGTAGCACTGACCGACAAGCAGTGGGGAGTGGAGACAGGAGTGGGGACCATTTTGAATTCGCCAGGTGCGCAGCCCTGGGTCAGCATTGGTGGGGAGGGACTGACCCAAATGGGTGCTTCCCAGATCGGATGCTGCCCGAGCCCACCGGGGAGAGTTTGGAGACAGGCTTCTTACCACAGGAGACCGCCAAGACCAGACCAGGGGAGGGGAACACCATAAAAGAGGCTGCGCCTGTGGAAATCGCTGAAAGTTCGGGGGACACTGGGAGGGACAGAACACAGAGTCCTCCCGCGGATCTGTCCAGAGTCGCCATGTGTTGGGGGGGTGGCGGGCTCAGCGGGCGGCTCTGGGAGGCAGCTCCGGGAGACGGCAACGGTGGACCTCGGCTCCGGATGCCCTCCCAGTGCAGTCGGCTCCAGCGCTGACTAGCAGTGGGTGGGCAGCCGCCATTTGGGGACCCCAAAGCCTGGAGGCTGAGGGGCTTGTTGCCCAGGCAACGGCCTGAGTCATTGCGGCTGCCTCCACCGCAGAGCTGGTCATGCCCTACAAGGAAGAGAATAACGCGAGAAGCCACTTTTTCTCCCAAATCTGTGGACGGTCTGTCTCAGCCGGTGACTGAAGCCCCGCCTTTGAAAGGGCAGAAAAGGGAGAAAGATTGATATTTCTGCCGAGTTACCAGGCGGTCTCCGGTGGCCCTGTTCCATTTAGCCGCCGGCACTGTGCGCCAAGGAGACACGAACTGAAGGAGACCACTTTTAAGGGCTGTGATCCTGGATGACATAACCACCCCCTCTCCCAGGCGACTCACCCCCCTCATGCACGGCGCCAAAGGGCCTGCCTCTGCCTCTAGGTGGAGTAGAGGGGTTGCTTTTTTTTTTTCTGTATTTCTTTTTTTTCTATATACATATTTATCTTAATTTTTATTTTTTATTTTTTGTATATACACACACACACACACACACACACACACACATTTTTTTTCTTTCCTTCTTTTTCTTTTCTTCTTCCTTTTTACTCTCTTTCTGCGAGTTGTGTATGTGTGTGGGTGTATATCTGAAACCCACGACTGCAGGAGCCCGATTGTTGAATCTCCACAGCGGGGCTATTTTGCACCAAAGAGCACGCACACCTAAGAGTGTCTAGTGACCAAGGAGGCCGCTCTTCAAGCTAAGACACGTGGTCACCTCTCTGCTGCGACTTGGTAGCCGGAGCTGCCGGCCAAATGGACAGACTCCACTACAGGAAGGGCCGAGTAGAGAGTGAAGGAGGCTGTTTTCCCAGCGGGGTCCTGTAGCCTCATTTT
>NW_012149463.1:152237-157244 GCF_000956105.1 Propithecus coquereli
ACACACACACACACACACACACACACACACTTTTTTTCTTTCCTTCTCTTTCTTTTCTTCTTCCTTTTTACTCTCTTTCTGCAAGTGTGTATGTGTGTGGGTGTATATCTGAAACCCACGACCACAGCAGCCCAACTGTTGAATCTCCACAGCTGGACAATTTTTCACCAAAGAGACAGCACGCACCCCTAAGAGTGTCTAGTGACCAAGGAGGCCACTCTTCAATCTGAGACACGTGGTCACCTCTTTGCTGCAGCTTGGTTTCCAGAGCTGCCAGACAAATGGACAGACTCCACAACGGGAAGGGCCGAGTAGACAGTGAAGGAGGCTGTTTTCCCAGCAGGGTCCTGCAGCCCCCTTTTCACTGTGACTTGGTGATCGGCACCTCCTCCGAAAGAATCAGTTCCCCACCCTTGGTAGTGCAGAGGAACAAGGGAAGCTGTTCTCTGGACTGTGACCTCGCAGGGGTGGTGGGTGACCCTGGACTGTGATCAGACCACTGATATTGCGTACCAAAGGGGCTGAGCCCCCTTGTGCTGGGGAGGAATAGCGGGACAGGCTGCTTTCTGGTCTGGGTCCCCCAGAGGCCTTAGGCAGGGCTTTTCTAGCAGCCCTGAAGTGTGTACTTCTTACCAAGTAGACAACCCTGCCCTTGAAGGGTTGGAATAATAAGGGTCACCACTTCCTGAGCTGAGATGCCATGTAGCCCCAGGAAGTGCCCTTCCCCCAGTCTGGGGGGTTATCTACCCCTCTGGCAGGTCAAAACTCACCTTCAGAGAAGGAAAGAAATGAGAGAAGATGTTTTCCAGGCCGGGCCTTGCTGCAGTCTCAGCCAACGCCCCTCCCACAGCCCTCCAGAACAGAGCCCACTGCTAAAGGTAGGGAGAAAGGAGAAAAAATACCTTCCCCATAGGACTAGCTTGAATCTGTACAACCTTGGATCTAAGCAAAATGGGACAGTTTGTTGATGTGATACAGCTGATTGGTTTTTAACACCTGACAAGAACATAACACAAAAGCTTGCCCTTGGTGCCCAGGCTGTTGTCACCTTAGGGGCTAGTGGTCTGGGAAGGAAAATCTCAACCAAAGTCCTTAGGAATTGCACCAATTGACATACCCATTAGGAATTCCTCCACAAGAGTGCCTAATGAGCCCCCCTGTATAACATATTAGCAGCTCTCTCCTAGCTACAGATCAAGCAATTTCTGAAGTATACTGTCTCAGGCACGCCAATTTCTGCTGCTCTTCTCACCACATCTAAAGTGGTATCAAGGCTCAAGTAGCCCTTGGGAGTGGCAAAACATTTCCCAAAGACTCAGGCTCTTGTATGTCCCATTTGGGGTTTTAGAGCTCAATACAAAGGTTCAGGAATACCTTGACAACTGACTCCTCCATGCAAAATTCAAGCAACAAAAGAGAGAGCAACTTCATAGCTAAACCCAGTGCCTTCCACCTCAACCAAGTAGTCGATAGCAGAGTCACACACACAAAAGTGACCCAACTCCTGGAAAGCTAAGCAAGGGAAAGAAACTCACTAATATCCATAAGCAGAAGGAGCAGACAACAGGCCAGAGATAACCCAACAGGCTAAAACCCCACCAAGACAGCACAAGAACATCTCCTCAGCTCTGCCAAGGAACATCCCTTTGGAGTCCCAAACTTAAGTTCATAAACAAGTCATAGCACCTCCAGTCCTTGAAAAAGTAGCCTGATGAGAAAGAATCAGCAAAAGTACACAGGAAACATGAAAGATCAGAGAGAAAAGTCACCTCCAAAAGAAAATATTCAATCTCCATCAACTGATACCAATGTACATAATATGATTAAACTGACAGAGGAAGAATTCCGATTATGGATTGTAAGGAAACTGAATGGAATTGAAGAGAAAATGGAATCCGAGCATAGAGAAACCACAAGAACAATCCAGGAAATGAACGAAAAATTTTCCAAAGAAATTCAAATACTATGGAAAAAACAAACAGAAATCCTGTCAATGAAGGAGGAATTCATGGAACTTCAAAACACAGTGGAAAGCCTCAAGTACAGAATGGATCATGCAGAGGAAAGAATCCTAGAGCTTGAAGATAATGTCTATGTGCTGAACAAATCAGATGAAGAAAAGGAACTCAGAAGCAAGAGACAAGACCAAAACTTTCAAGAAATATGGGATTATGTAAAGAAACAGAACTTTAGGATCATCGGTCTTCCAGAGAGAGAAGCAGAAGATACTCAAGGGCTGCAAAACTTATTTCATGGAATACTGGAGGAAAATATGCCAAGCCTGGCCAAAAATCTGATATCCAGACACAAGAAGCACACAGAACTCCTGGGAGACTCAATGTGAAAAGGCAATCACCACGTCACATAGTTATTAGACTGACCAAAGTAAACACGAAAGAAGCAATTATTCGAGGAGTGAGACGAAAGCAACAAATAACCTATAAAGGAAAGCCGATCAGACTAACTGCTGATTTCTCATCTGAAACCCTACAAGCCAGAAGGGACTGGGTCTATATCCTTAATCTTCTAAAACAGAATAATGCCCAATCCAGAATTCTTTATCCAGCAAAATTAAGCTTCATCTACGAGGGAGTAATAAAGTCCTTCTCAGACAAGCAATCACTGATGGATTTTGCAAAGACCACACCAGCCCTACAGGAAGTACTCAGAACTGCAATACACACTAAACAGCATAATAGACACTGTTCAAAGTAAAATGATTCAAGAGTTAAAGCCTAGAACGTGGACTTCATGATGGCTCAAGAAGCAAAACAAAACAACAGGATTTCATCCAACAATATGAATGGAAATCTACCACAATTCTCAATCCTCTCAATAAATGTGAATGGCCTGAACTGTCCTCTGAGGAGATACAGGCTGGTAGAGTGGATAAAAATCCACAAGCCTAGTATCTTCTGTCTACAGGAAACGCATCTAATCCACAAAGATGCCTTCAGACTAAAGGTCAAGGGATGGAAAACTATCATCTAGGCGAATGGAAGTCAAAAGAAAGCAGGGGTAGCTATACTAGTTTCAGATAATATAAGCTTTAAAATAGAAAAAGTAAAAAAGGACAAAGATGGCCACTATATATTGGTGAAAGGGAAGATCCAACAAGAAGAGTTTATAATCCTTAATATCTATGCACCCAATACACGAGCACCCAGTTACATAAAGCAAACCTTGTCTGATCTAAACAGCATGATAAACAACAACACCATAGTAACAGGGGATTTCAACGCTACACTGAATGAACTGGACAGATTTTTCAAACAGAAAATAAGCAAATAAATAATGGATTTAAACAGAGCTCTTGAAAAAAAGGGTCTGACAGATCTCTACAGAACATTCCACCCAAATAAAGCTGAATTTACATTCTTCTCATCAGCCCATGGAACTTTGTCCAAAATTGATCACATACTAGGCCACAAATCAGACCTCAACAAATTTAGAAAAATAGAAATTATACCGTGTATTTTCTCAGACAATAGTGGCTTAAAATTAGAGTTCAGTTGCAACAGAAATACTCGCCACCTCACAAAGTCATGGAAATTAAACAATCTATTGTTGACTAACTACTGGATCAAGTAGGAAATAGAGAGGGAAATCAAGATCTTCTTTGAACTAAATGATAACAGAGAAACAAGCTATCAAAACCTGTGGGATACAACAAAAGCATTCCTGAGAGGAAAACTAATAGCAATAAATGCTCATATCCAAAAAACAGAAAGTTTAGAAATCGACAACCTAATAAATAGAATCAAGGACTTGGAAAAGGAAGAGCAAACCAATCCCAATCCAAATGGAAGAAAAGAAATAACTAACATCAAAGCAGAACTAAACAAAATTGAGAACAAGAGAACTAAACAGAAGATCAACAAAACCAAAAGCTGGTTTTTTGAAAAGATAAACAAAATTGACACCCCTCTTGCTAGATTGACTAGAATCCAAAGGGAAAGGTCTCTAATAAACTCAATCAAAAATGAAAAAGGAGAGGTCACAACAGACACCACGGACATACAAAACATTATTTTTGATTACTACAAAAACCTATATGCCCAAAAACTATATAACGAGGAGGAAATGGACAAATTCCTAAAAACATACAACCTCCCTAAGTTTACCCAAGAGGTAATAGAATATCTGAATAAACCAATCTCAAGCTCAGAAATTGGAAGAGCAATCAAAAACCTCCCAAAACGAAAAAGTCCCGGACCAGGTGGCTACACTCCAGAGTTTCACCAAACATTCAAAGAAGAACTCATACCTATACTACAGAAATTATTCCACAATATTGAGAAAGATGGCATCCTTCCTAACTCATTCTACGAAGCCAATATCACCTTGATACCAAAGCCAGGAAAGGACACAATAAAAAAAGAAAACTATAGACTAATATCCCTCATGAATATAGATGCAAAAATCCTCAAAAAATTTTAGCAAATAGAATTCAGCAGCACATCAAAAAAATAATTCACCATGACCAAGTGGGCTTTATTCCAGGGATGTAAGGCTGGTGAATCTATATGTGAATAGATTCACATAATTAACATATGTGAATCTATAAATGCAATTTTCCACATAAATAAAAGCAAGAACAAAAACCATATGATTCTTTCAATAGATGTAGAAAAACATTTGACAAGGTCCAATACACCTTTATGATAAAAACTCTTATCAAAATAGGCATAGACAGCTCATTCCTTAAAATTATCAAGTCCATTTATGACAAACCCACTGCCAATATCATATTGAATGGGGAAAAATTGAAACCATTCCCACTTAGAACAGGAACTAGACAAGGCTGCCCTCTATCTCCACTTCTATTCAACATAGTGCTCGAAATCTTTGCCATGGCAATTAGGCAAGAGAGGGGTATTAAGGGTGTCCAAATGGGGACAGACGAGATCAAACTCTCGCTCTTTGCTGATGATATGATATTATATCTAGAAAACCCCAAGGACTCATCTAAGAGATTCCTATAACTGATAAATGAATTCAGCAAAG
>NW_012149463.1:157324-161291 GCF_000956105.1 Propithecus coquereli
AAACCTAGAGAAAGATATCAACATTCAGGTATAAGAAAGTTATAGAACACCAAGTAGATTTAACCCAAACAAGGCTACCTCAAGGTATTTAATAAGCAAGTTCCCAAAGGTCATGGATAAAGAAAAGGTTCTTGGGGAAGCAATAAAAAAGAAAAAATAACATATAAAGGAGCTCCAATACATCTAGCAGCAGACATCTCAGTGGAAACCTTACAAACCAGGAGAGAGTGGCATGACATATTCAAAATGCTGAAAGAAAAAAACCTTAACCCTACAATATTATATCCTGCAAAAATATCCTTCAAACATGAAGGAGAAATAAAGACCTTCCCAGAAATCTTGGAAAATACATAAACATGTGGAAATTATCAACATGTTTGTAAACAATAAGTAGGTCAAAAAATTATATTAAAAGGGAAATTAAAAATACATTGAAACAAATGAAAATGGAACACAACATACCAAAATTTAAGGGATATAGCAAAAACAGCCTTGATGGGGAAGTTTATAACAATAAATACCTAAATCAAAAAATAAGAAATATCTCAAATAAACAACCTAACATTACAACTCAAGGAACTAGAAGAAAAAGAACAAAATGAGCCTAACTTAGCAGAAGGAAGGAAATAAGAAAGATCAAAGAAAAAAAATAAATGAAAGAGAGACTAGAAAAACAATAGAAAAGATCAACAAAACTCTAAGTTGTTTTTTTGAAATGATAAACAAAATCAACAAACTTTTAGGTAGAATAACAAAGAAAGAAAAAAAGACTTAATTAAAATCAGAAATGAAAAAGGAGACATTACAACTGATATCACAGAAATGCAAGGGATTATAAGAGATTACTATGAACAACTATATACCAACAAAATAGATAACCTAGAAGAAATTAATGAATTCTTAGAACCATATAACATACCAAAACTGAATCAGGAAGAAATAGAAAATCTGAACAAACCAATAATGAATAATGAGATTGAAGCAGTAATAAAAAGTCTCATATCAAAAAGAGTCCAGGACCTTATGCTTCACTGCTGAATTCTACCAAACATTTAAATAAAAACTAATACAAATCCTTGTCAAACTCTTCCAAAAAATATATGAGGAGGGAATACTTTCAAATTCATTTTATGAATTCAGCATTGTCCTGACATCAAAGCCATACAAGGATAAGAAAATAAAACTATTGGCTAATATTGCTGATGAGCACAGATGCAAAAATTCTTAACAAAATACTAGCAAATCAAATTCAACAGCACATTAAAAAGATCATTCACCATGATCAGATAGGATTTATTCCACAGATGCAAGGATGGTTCAACATAGGTAAGTCAATAAATGTGATACACCATATTAACAAAATGAAATTTGAAAATCATAGGACCATCTTGATAAATGCAGAAAAATCATATGACAAAATTCAACATCTCTTTGTGTTAGAAATGCTCACAAAAATAGGCATAGAAGGAATGTACTTCAGCATAATAAAGGCCATATCTGACAAGCCCAGAGCTAACATTATACTCAGTGGTAAAAGTTGAAAAGTATTTATCTAAAATCAAGAGCAAGACAAGGATGCCCACTCTCAGGCCTGGCGCAGTGGCTCACGCCTGTAATCCTAGCTCTCTGGGAGGCCGAGGCGGGCGGATTGTTTGAGCTCAGGAGTTTGAATCCAGCCTGAGCAAGAGCAAGACCCTGTCTCTACTAAAAATACAAAGAAATTAATTGGACAACTAAAAATATACAGAAAAAATTAGCCGGGCATGGTGGCGCATGCCTGTAGTCCCAGTTACTCAGGAGGCTGAGGCAGGAGGATCACTTGAGCCCAGGAATTTGAGGTTGCTGTGAGCTAGGATGATGCCACAGCACTCTAGCCCGGACAACACAGTGAGACTCTGTCTCAAAAAAAAAAAAAACTCAGTAAGAATCACATCAAGATGGCTGACCAGAGACACCAGAGATACCAGAGTATCTCAGTAAGAAGGAAAAGTTTTAGATAAAAGAGAAAAAACAAACAAACAAACAAAGATTGGTGGGGTGTATTCATATAAGGAAGGGTGCCAGAACCTACAAGAGACTCCAAGGGAAGAAGTTGCGGAGCAGAACAAGAAGGAGCAAGATATCAGCAGAGATCATCCCCTGAGAGCCTGGGAGTCCAGTGAAAAAGATAAGTGAGCATCTTTTTTTCTCCCACCCTCATATCTCTGACAGTCAGCAGGCCTCCAAGCTGCTAGAGAGACTTTCTATCCCCAGGAGCCTAAAAGCTGCTGCTGCCAGTGAACTGGAAGCTTCTTGTGGACAAAGCACCAGACCTCCTAAGCCCCCCTAGGGTGTTTCCTGTCACCATAGACCCTAACTGAGATGGCAGGCACCATATTAAATCTCTACCCAACATGGGCCTTTGTCCTCCCCAGGGGGCTTAAGCCCCTCAGTTTTCAGCTTGCTCATTCCCACACAAACATTTCCCAACTATGGCCTAGACTGCGGGAGCCACAGGGGTCCAGTGGGCCCTGGGGGATCTGCATGACCCCAGAGCCTGGACATTCCATGTAGGCTGCCTTCCAGAGAGAGGGACAGAGACAACCAGAGTCTTATATCTAGAAAACCCCAAAGATTCCACCAAGAGACTCTAGAAAATGATAAATAAATTCAGCAAAGTCTCAGGTTACAAAATCAATGTACACAAATCAGTAGCACTCCTACACACCATTAATAGTCAAGCTGAGAGTCAAATCAAAGACTCAATACCATTCACAATAGCTACAAATAAAATAAAATACTTAGGAATATACTTAACCAAGATGGTGAAAGATCTCTACAAAGAGAACTACAAAACACTGAAGAAAGAAACTGCTGATGATATTAATGCAAACAAATGGAAAAACATATCACACTCGTGGATAGATGGAATCTATATTGTTAAAATGTCTATACTACCCAAAATGATTTACATATTCAATGCAATACCCAACAAAATACCAATATTATGTTCCACAAAACTAAAAAAAATAAATCTGTGCTTCATTTGAAATGAGCCAGTGGACTTAGAGTGCACAGCCAACAGCTACAGCCAAATCAGTGCCTATGTCACCCCTCCCCCAACTACAGGTAGCATAGTTCAGGGAGTCTTCTTCCACTTGAGGAAAGGAAAAAGAATAGCTTGGGGAAATTTGTTTTGCAACTTGGGTACCAGTTCAGCCACAGTAAGTATACTCCTGATGCCCCTAAGTCTAGGCCTTAGTTTCTTTATGGTGTTTCTGGACCAAACTGGGCCAGAAGGAAACACACTGCCTTGAGGGAAAGAACCCAGTTCTGACAGGACTCACCACTTGCTGACTAAAGAGCCACTGGGCTTTGAATAAACATCAGAGGTAGCCAGGCAACAGTCATCACTACCTTTGGGTGAGACTGGGCTGGCTTCAGGTGTGACCTAGTGCTGGTTGCCATGAAGGAGTGCCCACATCACTCCTCCTCCAACTTTAGCAACCCAGCACAGAGAGTGAGGGAAGAGAGTGAAAGAATCCGCCTGATAACCCAGGGAATTCTCCCATGTCTTACCCAGGTCTACCAAGGCTGTACAACCAGAATTCAAGAGCCACAGCATTACTGGGTTTGGGGCACCCTCAGTGCTGATATGGCTACAGTGACCAAAGACTTAGACCACAACACTCAATTCCTTTCAAGTATCTGGAAAACCTTCACAAGAAGGATAGGTTCAAACAAGCCCAGACTGTGAAGATTAAAATAAATACCTAACTCTTCAATGCCCAGACATTGATGAACATCCACAAGCATCAAGAACATCCAGGAAGACATGACCTCACCAAACCAGCTAAATAAGGTGCCAGATACTAATCCCAGAGTGATGAAGACGGGTGACCTTTCAGACAAAGAATTCAAAATAGCTATTACTGAAAAACCATAATGAACTTCAAGATGACACAGAGAAGGATTCAGAAGCCTATCG
>NW_012149463.1:166156-199540 GCF_000956105.1 Propithecus coquereli
GTACTGGAAGTCCTAGCCATAACAATTAGGTAAGAAAAAAAATAAAAGGCATCCACACAGGAAAACAAGAAGTGAAATTATCTCTGTTTGCTTATGACATGATCTTATATAGAAAACTCTAAAGAATCCACCTGACTTACTGTGAAACATGTTTTTAAAAAATCCACAAAAAAAAGACCTGTTAGAATTGCTTTTAAAAATTCAGTAAAGTTGCAGTATACAAAATCAACATACAAAAATTGGTAGCATTTCTATATACTAACAAAAAACTATCTGAAAAAGAAGTTAAGGAAAAATCCTATTTGCAATAGCATAAAAAAATTCTTTGGGGTAAATTTAACTAAGTAAGCAATAGATCTGTATACTGAAAACTATAAAACATTGATGAAAGATTGAAGAAGACACAAATAAATGGAAAGATATCACATATTGATGGATTAGAACAATTAATATTGTTAAAATGTTCATACTACTCAAAGTAATCTCAAGACTCAATGCAATTTCTCTTGAAATTCCAATGTCATTTTTCATAGAAATAGAAAAACCAATCCTAAAATTTGTATGGAACCAGAAAATACACAAATAGCCAAAGCAATCTTGACCAAAAAGAACAATGCTGGAGGAATCACACTCCCTGATATCAAAATATATTATAAAGCTATTCATCAAAACAGCATGATATTGACATAAAAATAGACATAATCAATCAATGAAACAGGATAGAGAGCTCAGAAATAAATCCAAGTATTTATGGTCAATTGATTTTTTACAAAGGAGCTAAAACCACACGATGGGAAAAGGACAGTCCCTCTAATAAATGGTGTTGGAAATCTGGATATCCACATGCAGGAGAGTGAAATTGGACCCTTATCTCATACCATATGCAAAAATCAACTCAAAATGGACAAAAGACTTAAACATAAGACCTGAAACTATATAGCTACTAGAAGAAAATACAGGGGAAAAACTCCATGATGGCCGGGGGTGGGGGCTCACACCTGTAATCCTAGCACTCTGGGAGGCCAAGGCAGGAGGATCTCTTGGGGTCAGGAGCTCATGAGCAAGAGCAAGACCTCATTTCTATTGAAAAAAAACTTCCATGATGTATTAATAGATCTGGACAATAATTTCTTGGATAAGACCCTAAAAGCACAGGCATCAAAAGCAAAAATAGACAAATGGGATTATATTAAACTAAAAAGTTTCTGCACAGCAAAAGATACAATTAATAGAGGGAAGAGACAAACCATGAACTAGGAGAAAATATTTGCAAACTATACATCTAATAAGGGGCTAATACTCAAAATATATAAGGAACTCAAACGACTCAATTAGCAATAAAATAAATAACTCAATTGAAAAAAATGGGCAAAGGATCTCAACAGACATTTCTCATGATATATGAATGGCTAACAGATATATGAAAAAATGCTAAACATCTCTCTAATCATCAGGAAAATGCAAATTAAAACCACATGAAATATCACCTCACATCTGTTATTAATAGAATGGCTATTACCAAAAAGATAACAAGTGTGGGCAAAGGTATGGAGAAAATTTACATTTCCATCAACACCCTTGTAGAGTGTTGGTGGAAATGTAAATTAGTATAGCAGTTCCTCAAAACACTAAAAATAGAATTACCATAGAACCCAGCAACCACTTCTGGGTCCATATCCAAAGGAATTGAAATTGGCATGTCAAAGAAATGTTTGCATTCCTATGGTCATTTTAGCATTATTCACAATAGCCAAGATATGGAAGCAACTTAAGTGTTCATCAACAGATAAATGGATAAACAATATGTGGTACATATACACAATGGAAACTTCAGCCTTTAAGAAGAAGGAAATTCTGTCACTTGCTACAACATGGATGGAACTGAAGGACATTATGCTAAGTGATATATATAAGCCAGGCAAAGAAAGGCAAAGACTGTATGATCTCACATAAATGCAGAATCTAACAAAGTTGTTTTCATAGAAACAGAGTAGAAAGGTGGTTATCAGAGGCAGAGGGGCAGGGAGACGGGGAAAGGGAAGATGTTGATCAAAGGGTACAAGGTTTCAGTTAGACTGGAGGAATAAGTTTTAGTGCACTGAATGCTGACCACAGTTAATAATAATGTATTGGATATTACAAAATTGCTAAAAGAATAGATTTGTAATGTTCTCACCACAAAAAAAATGATAAGTTGGTGAAGTGATAGATATGTTAATTAGCTTGCTTAACTCTTTCTATAATGTATACACAGATCAAAACATCACATTGTACCCCATAAATATACACAATTATTATTTGTCAATTAAAAATAAATTTTAAAGACTTTTTTACAAGATACATACAGACACACACACACACACACACACACACACCCCACATTTTCAGTCTTCCTAACAAATGGTTAACTATTCTTCAAGGAATCCAAAGAGATTTTTTTCAGGGCCTAAGCTAGAAGTATTTGAACCAAAAGAAAACAAAATTAGTTAAAGAGTTGACAAGGCTAATAATTAGCTGTATATAGGACTGTAGACCTTGAAAGAGTATAATAAGAGAGGTGTTTGGATTTACAGTAATATGTATATAACCACCAAAATTGGGAAGTCTAGACACAAGGGTAATTTATATGATTAGGTTCATCTTTACTATTCAGCACTATTTATGGTTTAAGAAAGAAAATTGGGATTCAAATGTGAATTTCATGTTTTGTGGCACCTTATTAAAATTATAATGAAAAATCCAATTCCTCTACTTGGAAATTCAGCATATAATGAATTACACAAAAGGACAAAAAAGTACTGGAGAGAAAAAGTGCAGTTCAGCATGACAAAGTAGAAAGAATACCAGGCTGGGAGTCAGAAGACCTGGATTCTATTCGCAGCTCTGCTACTAAGTGGCTGTCTTATTTGGGGCAAATCATTTTATTTCTCTGAGCCTCAGTTTTCTCACTTGCAAACTGTGGAAACTGGCTCAGATGAATACAGTTCTGTGATCACCAATGTCAGATCTTGCAGCACTTTCTGTACCAATATAGCCACTATCAAATTATCAAATACTCTTGCATAATAGGAAACAGCATTATATCAAATTCACCACCCCCCATGGGATCTGAGATAGACAGAGGAGCTCAAACACTTGGTATATTATGCATCCAGTTGATCACAATTTATCTGCAGAATGTCCCTTTTGTGACATTTAAGAAAGGTCAAAATTCTCAAGCGCTTAATAGGAATGTTAACGTCCTTTAAAACAGCATGACCACTTGGTTATGTTCAATCATTCAGAGGTCCCTGGGCAAAACGAATGACAGTGACCTTGAATGTCTACTCTGCTCTTCTCCAGAGACTAAAGGTAGGGGAAAGGAAACAATACTGTTAATCTGTCAGGAAATTATATAGTCACTGTTAGTAATATATCTAATGCTCTGTTCACTCTTCTTTACCTTTCTATGTATGTCCTGGTGTGCAATTTTATTACATTGAAAGATTTATGTGCAACATTTCAGCAGTTTTCTACTCAGATGGTAAGATGTGTGGTAATTATGATAAACATCAGCTAGGATGCCACCTGTCTGGAATGTTACAAATGGAAAATGCAAAGACATGCAATTAGACATTTGACTACACAAAGTGAGTATTGGAATGATGTAATTTTTACTTTTTATTGTGCATTTTTACTTTTAGGGGGTTTTGTATTCTTATTTTGAGAAGAATAATTGTTTAGCCTGTTTACCCAGATTCTCATTTGTTTCCCCTAGGTCTGTGCTAATCCTCTTCCATTTTAGAAGTACGGAGAATCAAACATCATGTATTCTATTAACTCATAACTAGCAAGATAAATTAGGAAAATATTTTTTCAAATAATGTATTTTTCTTATCTATTGTCAAATATTTTACTGGATAACAAAAGAGATTTTAGAAGTTGCTTAACATTTTCCACATTCCAAATGTGATAGAAGTTCACAGCTATTTAAAGAAACTTAAATCCTACTTTCTTACTCCTTATTTTCATCCTCATTCTCACTTCACAAGAAGTAAATGAAAACCAGTTGGCAGTATACTCTTATGTAGTCTCTGAGGAGAAATTATTGAAGTAAAGAATTAGTTACTAGATGCAGATAAACATAAATCAACTGCAACTTTGCCATTATTTATATGCTAAGAGTTAAAGATTTTTAATATTTGCTTCTACAAACTTATTACAGAACACCAGATAAAAATATTTAATGTATCAAAACATTTTTATGAGAAACAGACTTGAGTCGAAGTTGGGGGAGAATAGACTAAAATAACAGATTTTTCATTCCGATGGATTAAAGCTGTGTTACATTCCTGCTGTTGCACTCTTCTTCAAACTAGTGAGCATTGTGATTTAAATATATATGTATATTTAGTTAATTAGATAGTTACTATATTAATAAATGTTGGAAATTAATACAATTTTGGAACTCAGAGGATATTTTGCAGTGGTCTATTTTTATAATTTAGAGTCAGGAAGCCAAGCCTGATAGCATAGTTTAGAACTCAAGAACCAATGGCTTTGGAACAATACTGCTTAAATTTTAATCTGGCTTCATCACTTACTATTATAGTGATTTGAGCAAGTTTAGGAAGACCTCTCTCTACCTCTGTTAACTCATCTGTAAAAGAGCGATAAACATTCCTCATAATGTTGACTTGAGTGTGAAAGATCAATAAGTTAACACATGTAAAATTATTAGAAAAGTGCCAAGAACATAGTGATTAATAATGGCTGGCTAATATCATTTATTATTGTAATAAAATTTGGCCATTTAAGGACTTAGCAGCTCCAATTCGCCTCAGCCTGAAAGCAACCCACATTGCTCTGAGAATCTCAAGAAAGGTAGAAGCACAACCAGCATGAGATCTGGTGACTTGAATTGCTGGTTCATCTTACTGCTACCACCATGCTAAGCTTAGTTTTAGAGGACCAGAATAACCCTGGGTCTGACACTGGCCTACAACATGGAAATTATTTTCTAACCCAAGTCTGTATAATACTAACATCTGGATGAAAGGGATTTTTAAAAATTTATTTAAGCCAATTTTATTTTTTAATGGACAATATAGATGAATTTTTATTCACCTTGATGCTTGTTGTAACATAGTTTTGCAATGTAAATATTCATATCCATTAAATAAAAATAACATTGCCTGATTGGTCTTATTGATACAAATAAATAAATAGAACACTGTGGATGAATATTTAACAATTAGGGATAATGATGCATCCCACAAGGTATTCTAAACTCCTGGATTGCAAAGCACTGTGGAATGGTACATACCAGAAAGAATTATTGGCCAAAAAGATGCATTTCCTTATTAACTGGCTTTCCTCTTACTATTAGAATTATTTAATTTTTGCATCGAACACTAAAATTATTTGGCAATAGCCAATGATTTTATTTGGAATAGAGATCCACCTTCAAAAACCACCTGGCTTAGAAAAGAGGATGGCATTTAAATGAAGGTGATCTACAGTGATGAAGTTTATAATGAAAAAAAAAAATTGGGCCCAGATGAGTTAGTTTTCCTGTATTTTACTTTTTCTCCAAACAAGATATTAAAGTCAATTAAAAGGAACAGAATAATGATTCCCGTGTCTTTGCAAACTTTACTATTACAGATTTTATTAACCCCCATTCTGTATTTGAGCCTTTGGGGGAAAAGTGATTCAAAGGAGTGTATGAATGACCTCTGAGTTCAAAACTGTTGTGAGAAAACAACTCCTCCTCCTTATCTCAGAAAGTCTGAGCTCTAAAACTTCTATTGCAATATATGTCCCTAGAGGGTGGCCCTTGACAATCCCAAAGGCCCTTCCCTTCCCACCAAGCAATATCAATAGGAAAGGTTGACCTTTTCAGTGCAGTGTTATTCAACTTTTCTTCACAGCTGTCAACAATCCTGTATGGCAATTCTGACAGTTTTTAAGTAACCTATTTTTCTCACCTTGCCAAATCAAATTGTGAGTGTAATTGTATTGAAGTTTGATATATTCTCGTTACCCACATGTCATTTCAACTCTACTCTATGTAATTCATACATTGTTCATGAAAGTTTGCTAAAAACATTTAGAGGAAGAAAACATTTTCCATTTTTAAAACTATGGAACTATTTTATTTTTAATGAAGCAATGAATAAGAGTCTTTTTCTTCATTCACAAGTTCCCCCAATTGTCCTAGAAATAAAAGTCCTAAAAATAAAGGATAAACAGGTTAGAAAGTAGTTGTTTACTTCTTTAAGTAAGCAACCAAATGAAATTTTGTTTACTAACTAAAACCGAATTGTATCAGTGGATAGGGAACTCTGCAGTAGGTTTAGTAAAGGAGAAAGCTAAATTAATTTCTTAATGTCGTTAAGTGCAATTTGCTTCACTGAGGCAGTAATTCCATAAGTAGTACCCTAATGATCTGAAATAGCTTGTAAAAACATCTAAAACTCAAAGAAAATAAAATACTTTTGTGTTCCTTCTCTATGAGCACTAAAGTTATGACATTCAACAAGGACATTTCCAGAAATAAGGAGCTTATACTCTGTGGGGGAGATGATCCTGTAAACAAAAGTTATAAGTCAGTAAAAACTCAATATGAAGTAAACTGTTAGCTAATTTTGATTCAATGTAATGTCAAGCCCTGTTATATGTGTTTTATATGTATTAACATATTTAATTTTCAAAACTCAATGAAGATATACTATTATTAGGACCATTTTAAAGATGAGAAACTGAAACAAAAGAAAGATTAAATAACTTGCCAAAAGTTACATCCAGCAAGGGTCAGAGACAGAATTTGAGCCCAACTTGTTGGATGTCAAAGTCTTGCTCTTTACCACCGTGTTATTTGAAAGTCGCCAGTGCTGTTCAACAAATATTGAAGTTAGAAGAGGATGGCCATCTGACTTGGTTTGGCCAATGATACATAAGTAGCAGTGACGTGTTCATTTCCAATGGAGACTTTAGGAGCCAGGGCACAACTCAACACGTAGGTGATCATGGAAGTGTGTATCCAGGAAAGCTGCCATTGCCAGGGTCCCTGAGTAGTTACAATGAGCGGAAACCTCCAAAAAATCAGTATTGGATGTGTAGTATAGATAAGAATTAAAAATTTGTTATGTTAAACCTACTGAGAATTTGGGATTATTTACCACTACTACAAAACTAGCCTATTCTAACAAAGATGTCCTGCCGATACATTATGTGGGTTCATTTGTGGTCACTTAATCCCATTTTGGCAGGTATTCAGAATGAGTATGATGTATTTAGGTGAAGGCAGGAAACAAGGAGAGGAAAAATTATAAGTCAAGACCCAAAAGCAAAGAAAGAATGAAGCTTTTGAGAATTTCAAGTGATTGAGAGAACTAAAGATATTCACATTAGGATAAATCCATGAAATGCACAATTATTCACATAAAATTTGATTTGTTTGAGGATTGATTTTTTTCTACAATCCATTTTTAAAAGGCATGGTAAATAAAGAGTTTGAAATTACTTATTAATTTATTTAGGAATATCAATAGATCAATTTCATTAAAAGAAGTGTTGGGAGCTGAACTCTGTTTCACTGTTGCCACAGAATCACATAACAAAGTTTTGTAGTCAGAATTGTTCTAAACCAGCAGTCCCCAGCCTTTTTTGGCACCAGGGACTGGTTTCATGGAAGACAATTTTTCCACAGAAGCGTCAGGGGGTGGGGAGGTGGCAAAGCTCAGGCAGTGATGCCAATGATGGGAAGCGGCTGTAAATACAAATGAAGCTTCGCTTGCTGGAGCCACTGCTCACCTGCTGTGTGGGCCAGTTCCTAAGTTTCATGAAAAACAATTTTCCCACAGACCAGGGGAAGAGGATGATTCACAGCCCAGTTCCTAACAGGCCACAGACTGGTACTGCCCAGGGATTGGGGACCTCGGTTCTAAACAATTACACAGGTTACTAGTGGCTGAGGTCAACTAGGAAGACCTCCTAATTCTTAGCATTTCTTGCATCTTTCTCGTTCCTCTATCTTCCTTTGATAGAAGGTGAGAACATTACAATAGGTAGGAGTCATTCGATAGCATATTAGTTGAAGGATAGACTTACATATTGTTAAAGTGTTTGTTGAGCACATAATTACAGATGAGCCCAATTTCTCAGTGCCTCATCACTCATAGGCTTAGAGTTCCAAGCTGTGGAATAATTCCCATTAGGAAAGCATCTTGTAATGATTTATCATCTTCTGTGACAAGTAATGGCATTATGAGAATTGCTTTATTTCCAAATTTTGGTTACATATTATACCCCTTAATGAATACCCTTATTGTATTGCTTAAGATAGACATTGGCTACTCATTTTTTATACATCGAGACCAACATTTCTTTCTTGGTTGCTAGAAATCGTCTATGAATAATTTAGAAAACTTTGACAAGGTAAACTACCTTCACTAAACAAACACTGCTTTGAAATGAGGTCACTCATGGCAAATTGCATTGGAAAGATGTGATAGACATGTGTGTTTACATCAAAACGGCAGATGTAGTATAAGTGCAATGAAACGCAGCGAGATCTACTCATATAGATCTTATGTAGTGAACTCAGAGGCAGAAAGTCTTGTTGAAATCTAAATTTGGGTCAGAATCCGAATCTATCCCTACCATTCTTATGTGCAAATCCAGCTCTGTAATTGCCTTATACTCTGCCATTGCCTTCCTGGAGAATGTGGGAATTGATGAGATATTGATGGAGGTTCTGCAAGATGAAAAAAAAAATGTGATGAGAGTTTCTATGAATATAGAAATGCTCTCACCGTGGGTTTCTTGAGAGTATCTCTTATCCTCCTAGATAACGGAAAACCTTTATGTATTCTTACACTCTCTCTGTATGTTGCCTTCAGTATTACTAATCTCCCTTCCCTTTACTCCCTTTCCCCAGACACACATATATATGCACCACCTTTTGCATTTTGCACATCACAAAATAATTGTATTCAATCACATCTCCTTTACAGAAGATTCTTCAAACAATTCCTAATTTACCCATCTGGTCATGCAATGTGTCTAAAAGCCCATACAATTCATTTTTCATCACTTTGACAGATTCTCTTCAGTTTCGGCTGACTTTCTTCTCCTCAGTCAGCATTTCTCCTCACCCAAGCGTGAACGCTGGCCAGGGACAAAGCTGTGACCACAGCTTATGCAGAGCAGACTTCACTTCTTTCTTGAAAAGGGGCTTGATAGAAGCAAATTTAAAATGCTTTTGTCTTTTAGTACATAGTGTGAAATTATCCATTTCTGGTCATTCTACTTTCGGATTCGGACTCCAAAAGGCACACTGCTATGAAAAACAAAGTTCATAAATAACATGTGCCTCATTTCCTTGCTTTGCAGCAGAGAGAGAAAAGATTGAATAAAACTTCTTCAATATAAGAGAAGGGAAATTCAGGTATGCCTACCTCCAAATTCCAAGATTTGAAAGTGTTTATTGAAGGAAGAACCCTTCCTCAGCTATTCTTTGTCCTTTTCTGCCCTGATTCTTCCCCATGAGACTGACCAACATGTCACCCTGGACAGCTGGCTCTATGTGAAGTAAGCCATCCACACAAACACCAATACTGTATGATTCCACTTATATGTAGTACTTAGAATAGTCCAAAATCACAGACACAGAAAGTAGAACAGTTGTTGCCAAGGATTGCAGGGAGAAGGAAGTTGGGAGTTATAGTTTAATGGGTATAGAGTTTCAGTTTTGCAAGATAAAAGAGTTCTAGAGATGGATGTTGTGATGGTTGCACAACAATGTGAATGTACTTAATACCACAGAATTGTACACTTATGCTTAAGGTAGTGTATTTAATGTCATGTGTATTTTAGGAAAAGAAAAAAACCGGAAAAAAGCCTCCTGTGATATTGCAGAGAAAGTATTTTCTGCCCTTATATCCAAGAAAGTATTCCATTCTTCTATGATCCCAGGAAAATCAGGGAAGCATATTCCAAAAAGTGTAATAAAAACTACTAAATGTATAAGTCAAAGGTCTTTAATAGTTAAGATAATCTGGAATCTGCATTTTCCCATCAAAGTTTGGAAATATAGCAATGAATGGAAAATTTCATATTAGTCTTATCTGACCTATAAAAATCCCAAATTTTTTTTAGTAGAAATTGTTTAGAAAGTTGAATTTTCCATCTCTCAATAATAGGTCATTGAGAAATGGAGTCTACCTATAATTTATGCTTGATGAGCACTAGGTAATACATACAATTGTCCTTCTTCTAAAATGTAACACCAGACTTCTCCTCCCAAACGTCAAGCAGATGTCATTCATTAAATAGCAGTGCTGGGTGTTGAGCTATAAATGGTGTCTCAAAATGGACCCCCAAGTGCGTACATACTGACCAAATCCTCTGTACTTTGACTAGGTAAAGAGTCCCTTGGAAAAAGTCACTAAATACAAATATTAGTTTTAAAAATTTTTATTTCATAAGTATTATACATAAGTTTTGTTTAAAAATGTTCTTTTTTATTTGACTGTGGTACTTTGAGTTTCATCTCTATGGATTTAAAATAAAATTAAAATAATTGTAAAGTATCAGTATAAAGTTCAGTACATTTCAAAGGTATACTCATAAGCAAATGCATTTTTTTTAACACAAAAGTTGACTATAAGGAACATTTGTCATTCTTTTGATTGACTGGCATCTAAATACCTCCCCTGTGTGGGGGAATTCTCAATCTTTTGAGTCTTAGAAGATTTTGGAATCCCACTCAAGAAACTGAAGATTTTAAGTACTTCCCCAACTTTCCTTGTAAGTAGGTCAATGTGGCCTGGGCTTTACCAAACAGACCCATTAGCTTAGACTTTGAATAGGGAAATAGTGACACAAGGAATTAGGGATAAGGGAAGAATCTACAACATAGATACTATTTGGAACAGGATCAGAATTCTGGCAAGAAAAGATAACTACTCAAATGTAAACACATGATATCTCTCATGAAAAGGTAAGGATGATAAGAGGTGGAGCCAAGAGCCCAGAGAGCAGAGCCAAACATTATGAATAATTATTCCAGGCCTTAAGGTCTAATTAGTCTGTAAGCATTTGCTTTGCTGGATTTCAGAATTCCCATCAAGCTCCCTTATGCTTCCTAGCCCCCTTCTCTTTAACAGAAATGTTTATAACAGATAGCCTATGTCTGTTCCACCATTACACATTGGGTAGGAGACAGATGATTTGCCTCTTTGGTTTCACAGGTCTACAAATAGAAGGCATACATGCTATACTTAAGGAACGACACCTGATGAATTCTATCCACACTTGGACTTGACTTAATGCCATTCTGAAATTTGAGCTGATGAGATGAAGTTTGGGGAGATATTGGTTGAAAGCAGATACATTTGCATGTGGGATGGATGTAAATTGCTAGAATTCAGAAGATGAACTATGGAAGGCAGCTTCTAAGATGGCTCCCAATAATCTCTGCCTTCTGGTATTCAAGAAGGAAGTCTAATCCCCTGGACTTGAGTGTGGGTTGCACTTACTGACTCTGACAGAATATGGCAGAAGGTAGGGAATAATATTAGGTTAGAAAAAGACTGAGGACTATGGCTCCAACTCTCATGCTCTTTCTTGCTCTCACCCTTGCTCATTCTGAGAAAAACTAACTGCCGTGTTATAAGCTGCCTATGGAGAGTTTCACATGGTAAGGAATGGAGAAAGGTCTCCAACCGATTTCCAACCAAAAAACAATATTTTTCAGTCCAACATCCTGCAAGGAACTTCATTTTTCCATGAGTGAGTGAGATTAGAATTGGTTCTTCTCCCAGATGATCCTTCAGATGAAATCACAGCCCCGGCCAATAGCTTGAATACAACTTCATGGGAGATCTTGAGCTAGAGATACCCAGCTAAGTTATACTCACATTCCTGACCCAGAGAAACTATGAGAAAATAAATGATTGTTGTATTAAGTCTCTAAGATTTGGGGTAATCAGCTATAGTTAAACATAAGTAATATGCATCTCTAAAAAGTCAGTGCAGTCCATCTCATTAGACAATGCTTAAAAATTAAAATAATCAAGAAATAACATTATTTACTTATTATTTAGAAGTGTGCAGGTAACATAGTTGAAAGTGGTTGCACCTGTATCTCAGGACCAGGGAGTAGAAAGGCGTGGGACAAGGATGCTGCCTTTTCATTAAACTCTTTGATTTTCAAAGGTTTGCCTCACACTTCTATAAACCTCTTCCAGAAAAGCCCTTCTCCTGGGCTTCTGAAGAGCCAAAGCTTCATTTTAAGAACTCAAAATTGCATAGCATTACATAGTATTAGCAGCATATCCAAATGCATTACTTCTGTAATTCTCTTACTTCCTTTGATAGAAGGTGAGAACAGTACAGATTTTGACATTGTTCTGAAATCAGCAGAAAAGGACTTGCCAAGAAAAAGATTCTGTAACACTTTGGTGAGAAAATCATACGAATAATAAGAAGTCAAATATTAAAAATTTAAATTATTTGAGTAGTCTGACATTTAATGAATTTGCAAAAGAAAAAATATGGAATGTGTATGAAAACTCCAGAAATTGACATTTATAAATTAAAACATTAAAAAAATTAATTTAATGCTGAGCTGATGGGGTCTTGCTTGATTTACCTTCTTTCATTAAAAAGTCTTATGGATTTCTTTGCTTTTTCCTTTTGAACAATAGCTTACATCCATAACCATGTCAAAAACACAGAAATAAAGAGAAACAGGAAGTCCCAGAGGACCAAGTAAAATTCTAGGATTTGAAGGAATTGAATTTTAGCACCATCAATGACCTTCTTGAGGTTACATGAACTTACTTAAGCTAATTAAAAACCAACTATGGAGTAAAAGTAAGAATAATCATGTACCTCGTAAGGCTATGTTGGGACTAACAAACAAAATGGATCATAAAGTTCTTAACCAAATAGAACCAAAAGGCTTGAAACTATACACTATGCTAACAATATTTTTGTGTCCTCATTTAACCCCTAGAAATTGAAAAACATTGACTACAGACCTAAGAGCATAGAGATAGAAATAACTGGCTGACAGTTTCCAAAGCAAATCTCTCTCCTTGAGAGACGTGTCAAAGGTTTACCACTCGAATATAATTAAAATGAAAAAAAGCTTCCCAGACTGAAGATTAGCAAGTAATGAAAATAAAAACTACAATAATCCACCACTCCTATGATTTGTTGAGGGCTTACTATATGCCAAGCCTTGCACTCAGTACATTATTTATGTACTTATCATGGCACTCCCACTAATTGGGTATAATGCCTATTTCATAAAATAGCACTTAATTATAAATAGGTCCTACCATAAGTAGTTGAGCCAAACAAATCCAAACAAGATTTTTGAGTCTAAAAATCTGATAATCAAGAAAGCACAGTACTGGCAATATAAATGTCCTGGGGGAAAAAAATGTTTGTTGTTTTCATGAGGAGAAAGTTCCTTGTTGAGAAACATACTAAACACTCTTCACAGTGTCTGCCATGCCTGGGCTCTACTAAGGGGACTCAGGCAAACATTTCAGGTCTAGTGATGGCGCTGCACCCTGGCCATACTGACCGGACCAAGGACAGCTGTGTGTCTTGAAAGCAGTCATCCATTGGTTGGTGTTGTCCAGTGAGGAAGAGTGGAGGGGTCAGTCTGAGCAGAAAGGATGTGAACCAATCAGATTCTCTGTCTACACCATGTAATCAGGGATTATGTAAAGAATTTGACAGGTGGAAGCAAACAGAGGCAGAGAGGAGTAGACTCAAATAGCACAGCTAATTCCATATTATGACAAATCCTTAAAATGAAGATCAAACCCTCTATTTCTGGGAATCATGGCTCCACATATCTGAGCTCTACTATGATTCTCAGGCTTCTTGAATCTGGGAAGTTCAGCTCTCCCTGAGTTTGGGTTGTGTGTGCTCTTGAAATCATCTTAGGCCAGAGTCAGTTTCCCAGGGAAACATGCTATACAGCAGAGCTTTCTGTGCAAGTTTACTGGAGAGTTCTGTAGGAAACAAGACCTCTAAAGAAATAGAAGAAGCAGGATTGGGCAGAGCATGAAGTTGAACTGCAACACAGTTGTATCAAGGCCTCAGCCAATCCCATGAGGAGCTCTGGAGCTGGGATGGCCCTTCAGGGTTGGCCTGCATTGAAGCAAAGGAGCTTGGGCTTTTATGTCCCCTACTTAGACCAGTAATTCAGCAAAGCCTTTCCCAGAGAGGAGAACTTGGGTGAGATAGCTCCCATTGGCAAGGAAAATTCCCAGAGAGAGGTTCAGCTATGAACCATCAGCAGCCAATGCTCCTTGCAGCTGGGAAATGAGTGCCTCTGTCCTGAAAGGTACAGCGGGGAAGCTCACCACAGCATCCACTAAGTCTAGCCTTCGTACGATTTTGATCGACTTGCATCATGTAGTAAGTTCACCATGCCTAGGAAGAACTCTTTCAGAATTTTAGTTGGTCTTTTTTCCTGGAGAAACTTAGAAAAGAACAAATCACAACCATTACAGCTAATGTTGACACTATAGCAGGTACTCATCTTCTTCCTCATCTACTACTCCTCTTACGACTCCATAGTCTAAGTAACTTACCTCTTGAGGCAGCACAGACCCTCATCCATGACAAATCTGAGCCCCTAGACCTGAGGCCCTTTTCAGTCCATGGTTGCTGTAGTTGCTATTTACCATTAAAATTGAGCAGGGAAGTATCAAGAGATGCCCCAGTGGATCATCTGAACGCTAAATAGGTTCTTCCCTACTGCTGTCATGTGACAGCTGCTCTAACTCATCTTAATGATCAAGGTTGATTTTCCCGCCTATATGATGACTCCTCTTCTTTTCTACTGGTCTCTTAACACAGAAGTCCAAAGTGACCAAGATGTAGCTGCGACTGAAAGTTTAAAGGAGCTCTTTCTGTGTCCCAGATGGAAGTATTTAGTACCTAAAATTGCAGAACAGGAAGCACACATCATTCAAGTGGATCACTGAGAATTATAATAAACTTATAATAAACAGTTATTTCTGGTTTCCAGCTCAGTCATTGACTTATAGTATAACATATAACACATACTGGAGAATAGTGCCTTATCCTCAGAGGGTTTGATCTTCAAGCTGGCACATCAGGTGAGCCCTCAAAGTTTCATTCCATCCCTCTATTGGGCCAAGGTATTCTGTGTGGCATGGTATATTAAAGGACAATTGGATCCCGTTGTCATGTGCCCACTGTCTTTCTCTTTTACTATAAAGTGAGTCATTTGATCTGAGGTGACATGATATGAGCTCCCATATTGGTAGAGCAAACATTGTATAAGCCCTCAGACCATAAGGCCCCACAAACAGGAAAAGCAAATCCATACTTAGAATATATGGCATCTCCAGTTAAGACGAATAGTTATCCTTTCCATGTTGGAAAGAGTTCAATGTAATAAACCCACTGCCAAGTAGCTTATTGATCCCCTAAAAACATAGTGCTATACTGCAGGGCTCAGCGTTGGTCTCTGTGGCTGACATCTTGGACATGCAACAGCAGCAGTAACTAGATTGACCTCTGTGAGTGGCAGCCCATGCTTTTCCGCCCACACATAGTCTTCACCCCTGTCACAACGGCTATTCTATTGTGCCAGCTCTGGAATAGCTGACATCTCCTGGCAGGCCATTCTTCTACTTGGTTGTTACTATCTCTTCTGTAGTGGATGTCCTCTAGTGAGCATTGACATGGATACAAAAATCTTCATGCTTTGTGCCTAATTCCACGTGCTCAGACCTCCTTGTTCTTGACTTTCCAATCCTTCTCCTCCGCAGCCCCTGCTTAAACAGCAAGCCATTCGCCATTACCCAGGAATCTAAACAGATCTTTACTGGCAGCCATTTCTCCTGTCCCACAAGTGCTGACCATCATAGAGTTTTACCTCCATTACTGTCTTTTAGGGCCACACCAGATTGGTGTTGTAATGAAGCAGCAGCCTATTTTCAACTTGCATCCATGAACCAAGCCAATTTATCCACAAACAGAGCCAGGCCTTTTTCTTTCACAATTAGCTGGTCATAAAAGATCCTCTACATGGCCATATGGGAAAGCCGAGGGATTTGTGCCAATGTGAGAGTGGTGACTGACATGGGTTTCTGGGGTTATTTGTTCCTCTGGCCCTGCTCATGCTTGATCTTAGATGTGCTGCTTCCATCTTTTGGCAAAGTGTTGCTGATCCTGTCCAGCCACGACTTGATGGATCTTATCAAACCCAGACCATAATGGGCAGCCCTGACACAGGTTCAGACACTCCCTCTCCACCAAGGCCCAGTAGCATGCCACCAGCTATTATCAAACAGTATGTTATTCTCTGCTACAGACATCCCATCAGGGTTGTCCCACATTGAAGCAAAGTAGCTAGACATTTTTTACCTCCACATCAACCAGCTAAAAGATACAGGGAGGAGATGCCATCCTGAATGATGTCACTCCCTTCTGCTGAGGGCAATTCCTGGGGAGGGGACGCAGCTTGAGCCATACGCAGCACTCCCAGCAGCTGGGGGAATGTGACTCTCTGTCCTGCAAGGGAAATGTGTGTGGCATACCACAGTATTCACTACAAACAATTCAGTCCATTTCCTTGCTACAAAACTAGCCTTACTGAAACCATAAAGTAGAATTTACTGTTTACATTTGCAATCTGGATAAAAAACAAAAAACTTGTGATTACCTGCAAACAGAAGTTCACCAGTACAGAAAGAAAATAGGTAGACTTGGAAAACTGGTGTTTAATGCATTGCTCAACAATGTTCAATTTCTGTAGCCTGAGGTATATGCAAGGAATTAAAGTACTAGTAAGACAGTCTGAATTTAGTATTGTGGGCTTTTCGAGTTAGCGGTAAAAATAATATTTTTATAACTACAGTTATACTTCTATAGGCCTACTCTTGAAATTTATCCTAATGGCTAGGAATTTATACTTAAAATGTTATGATACAGACAACCACAACTTAAATTCTATTTCAAAGATTCATTTGAAGCTCAAAACTCCATAGAGGCAATACTATGCCTCACGGTCAGGGCCCTAAGGCCAGTTCACTAAAACCTAATACTCAAAAACAATTACAAAAAAAATAAACCACCATCTGCAACAAGATTCTTATAACAAAAACAATGTCTTAAAACAGATCACTTAAGGGCCTGGAAGCAGTAAGAAACAGGGATACATTTTCTGAGTGTTAAGAAAGGTGGGGTGAAGTGAGACAAAATTCTCTCTTCCTCTCCCATCTTCTCCTCTCCCCAACTTTAGGCAAAACTCTTTTATTTGATTGTTCTCAGTGTTCCCTTTAGCACTTTTTACAGCCTTCCACTGGCATTTTCCTCAGAATTTTAATACCTTATTTAAATGTCTGCCTTTTTACGCACTTAGTACCCAGCATCTTTCTAAAGCATTGTGTGTGTTAAATATATCCTTGATAAAGGAATGAGTGAATAAATGAAGACATCAATAAAAGGAGCTCATTACCCTGAAGGAACTACCCTGGTTCTCTGGGCACTTTAAAAATGGCACCTAGAATGTCATCAATGTCTCCCTTAGAATGAAACATTGAAAACAGATGAAGCAAAACATTTTTTCAGAACCGCTTACTAACTTGAATTTTCTGTAAGACTATTTTACTTCTCTGAGTTTATGCCAGACACAGGATGGCAGCCAGAGGACCAGTGAGAATCACACCTCTGTTCTGTCCTACCACGAAGACAGGGGCAGTGCTAAACAGAGCAACCCTCGAAATAGTGGAGATTCTTCGCAATGAGCCATTTTCCTGGTGGACGTCCACTTCTTGAGCTCTACCAGCTCCCACTGCACTGAGGGTGTACACAGGATGCAGGCCACTGAAGCAATCGTGGTTTCAGGTTCAAGGTGAAACCTTTAAAGGACAGTCTAAAAATTCCTCCACATTACCATATTCATATTGTTTCGACATATATATGGTCCTTGCAAGTCTATTCCAAAACTCAGCTGGGATTAGCCTCTCTTTCAACATTCAGATGAGTGTAGTCTAAACTTTTCTCTCATCTTCCACCAAAGGAAAATTTGCTATCCCTCTCAACTTCATTTGAGATTCCTCAGAAAAAGGGAGACAAGCATTTATATTTTTATATATTATATTTCTCTTACTTGGCTCTAGCTTTGAGTTCCTTGTGAGCTCCATCGGCTGGGTTGAGAGATCCTTTCACCACATCATACTATTACAACCACCAACTGCTTCCCTGGTCAAAACACAGCAAACTGATGACGGGGCACAGGTCAGACATTGACTAAATACGCCTCACTGTGCCCACCACCTCTGCTTACTATACACTCCATGCAAATTCTTGCCTTCCTCACTGTAGCTGGGCTCCTTTTATCCTGTCCATTCCCTGGCAACCTCCAAATTCTTCTCTTATTGATAAAGGCAATTTAGGTTTTTTTTCTTATTCCCACACTTTCCAAGCCTTTTTTCTGTAAAGCTTATCTTTTTTACACAACCAAACAACTCATCTATTCTGAAGAGGAATTCTGGTACTTCCTTAGGATTCAGAAGTCTGCTGGGATTTTGCATAACAAACTGTTTCTCCTACACACAAAGACTGGTTGGCTATAACAGACAACTCTTAAATGGCTTCCCATCTCACGAGACTTTCACCCTCCCTAAGAACGTCCACATATGTGGGAGCAGTGAGCGCCACGTGCTTCTCCCCCGACACCTCCCACCACAGCCAGAGAGAACACCTGATGGAAGCTGGAGGGATCAGATTTTCTCTCCCAGGAATTAGCGTCAGGAATAAGACACCAGGGCCTGAAATGAGGGAGAGCCGTGGTAATGCCGGCACTCGGAGAGAAGGGCAACCTGCTGCCAAGGTCCCTGAGGGTGCCGGTCCCCATCGTTCTCAGGGCGAGGTCGGTCTGTTCTTTTCAGTATTTCAGGGATACTCCAAAGGCCTTTTGTTGTTTAAAGTAGGTAGTGTTAATCTTTTTTATTTTTACCTAAAAGCCCTCTAATGAATAGAGACCTTCAGACAACCTCACAAAGAAAACCATACAAACTTTCGGGATGGGATATTCAGGAAATTATTTAGAAAGGTCAGGTTAGCCTGTGTCCTCTGATCAAGGAGGTAATCTGCCATTCTTGCCAGAAAATAGAATGATCATAACTCTCTTATATCTAGATACATTCATTTTACAAAATAATCCAAGACACCTTGTTAAAGATAACAATGAAATTTCCAGTATCAGAGGCTTCCAGCTACTTCTAGGGGAGTCAGTAATTCGTTCCAGGAAAGGTGTGGAATTAAAATTTGTCATTACAGCAGAGCAGAACCAGATCTTCTAGGAATGTCTACTGCCCCCACCCCTCCTCAGTACAACATTCTTTGAAAAATTGGGGGAGGGGGAGATTTCTGAAAGTTGTTTTCTTTTTTAAAAAACTTATTGGTTTCCCCAGAATCTGCCATTTCTAGGAAGAGACTAAGAAATGCTGCTCTGCAGACTCTGACCTATTACAGAGATGAAACCAGCTGTGTACATAGGCTGTTTCCTCTGTTAATCGAGTTATCGTTCCTTCCATGCCCTTGAATCTCAAAGTGAAACTTATAAATAACCTGATCTTAACATTTAAAATATGCACTCTCCTTCTGCCCGCCAGAAGGTAATGAGCAGTCTGAGTCACTCAGCCTGGGTTTCCTCTCCCTAATTGCCCTAAAAATTAAATAAAAAGCTTCCTGCATCCCTTCTGCTGCTCAACAAAAACAGGATAAAATACAGCAAATTCTAATAAGCCAGCATGCATGAAGTTTTCTTCCCTGCTCCTTAACACCACATTTACATTCCCTTCCAAACAGCACTAACTTCTCTGCCTCTTTATCTCCGTAGAAATCAAATAGCTATAGCTCAAATTCATGTTGCAGAGAGAATTTTCTTCTATTAGAAAAAGATTGTCTTCCATTTTGCGGTGAGGAATTTTTTTGTTTTATTTCTCTAATGCAAGCTTGGGGAAGCGGGGAGAGGGGAGGCTTGAATTACAGGACTCTTTAAGCCATAATATTTAATTCCAAACTTTGTCCTTTACAGCCTATTACCTCAGCTGCCATCTCTCTCCCATTCCCTCATTTTCTGTTGAAAATTGATCTCATTGTTCTTGTCTGAATAAAAATGCCCAGGCTCAGGGCATTTCAATTGGCTTCAGCTCAAGAATAAAAGATCCCTTTTAAAGTGAAAATCATGGTTTTTTGCCAATTCAAATCACATTACTCATTTTCTTCCTAGGCCAGGCAAGAAGGCGAAGGGCTGCACACTTCAGGATCCGCACACACCGCTGAAGGGCCAGGCAATCTGCCACTTCACTGACAGTCTCCCTGGCTATGTGACCTGTGGGTTGATGGGGTCCTCAATCGGCAGCATCAGGAAACACATTATACATTTCCATGTAGTGTCTCAAAGGGCAACTTTTACACTTCACTTCATTTTCTGCATCACCGTTAGCCACCTAAATAGAAATACTGTTGTCACCAACCTATAAGAGAAAATGAACATCCAAGTTTATGTGGAAAACAAGGCATTCAGAGCACTTCGGAAGAAACTGGTGTTGCCAGAGCACTGTCTCTGGAGTCCCTGTCAGAGAACTATAGCACACCTGAGACAGTGTTACTACAAAGCTTCCTGTGTTTCCTCTAACAATCCCCTCTCTGTATGCCCTCCCTCCAATCATAATCCCACCCCCTCCTCAAGCCTTCCCTCATTGGCATCCTTCACATTCTTATTTTTTTTGTTGTTGTAGAGATGGGGTCTCACTGTGTTGCCCAGGCTGGTCTCAAACTTCTCGCCTCAAGTGATCCTCCTACCTCGGCCTCTCAAAGTGCTGGGATTACAGGCGTGAGCTATGGTGCCCAGCAATCTTTTGATTCCCATGCTCTAAGAAAGTAGTGAGCAGTAAGAAGCCAGAGAATGAGAAATGGTCACCTTGATCAGCATCAGGTAAAGCAAAAAAGGAAAACAATTATGGAATCCTGATGAGAAGTACACAGGGGTTTGTTATTCTGCTGTTGCTACTTTTTTGTAAATGTGAAATTCTTTCCAAATAAAATATTACAAAAAAAACCAGCATCATATTCATAGCACATGATAAAACTTGGAACTCACCAAAAATCTAACAAAGTTGGTATTTGTAAAGGTCAATAGAGCAATAGAGTGCCACAGGGAAAGAAAAATATTCAGGATTGAGGTAACGGGGAAAAAAATCATCCCTGAGTCAAAACATGTAAGCAGATTAAAGATTTTACTATAGAAATTTATTCCCTGCTTTAGTTTATGAGTCTGGTTCCAAGGCAAACAGCCACAGGGAGGCTGCCGCAGAGTTCTGTTTGCGAATCTCGTGGCTTATCCTAAAGGACCCTTCATATATTTTTTTGTGTGTGTCAGTCACGAAACGCACCAAGAGAGTCCTCAATCTTTATATCAGCATCAGGCAAACACAATCCAGGGACAAATTAAAATATAGTAAGCATAAAACATGGCCTCGAGACAGATTAAAATGAGCAAGGTATTCACTGACATCAAACTGAGATGGCAAAGTTTAATCAATAATGATAATGACTCCCCGATCAAGAAGGAATTATTCACAAAGAAGGAGGGGTAGGGAGAAAGTGGTGGAGTGCTTCCCAGAAGCAAATTTCTGTTCCTGGGAAATGTTTACATTACAGATTACCCAGGATGGTGTGTTACCTTCGAGACACAAAGGGACAAACAGATTGGTTTAGCATCACAATTGTTAAATGAAATGTCAAACAGGCTTGTTGTTTCTGTGCGTTCCACAGTGAAGAGTTGGCAGGAGTGAAACCTCCTCTTTTCAATATTCAAAATTCTTTCAGTTCATCAAGGCTCAGTTTAAATCACCAATCCCTTCTGAAGTTTCTCCAACTAAACAAATCTACTAAGCACAGCACAGGTGCACGAGAGAGAGGTTGACTATTTTTTAAACTGTAAGCAGGCCCTTTGGGGCCTGCTAGGATTTGCTGTTTCACATAGAAGCTTTCAGGGCAGAATCTTTTGGGGAAATGTTTTCAAATGTTTTCAAATAGAAAATATTTGAGACAATTGGGGAGTTCATTTTTAGCCTGCCTCTAGGGTAAATATTGCCTAAAACTCAAAAATGTGGGTCCAAAATAGCATGTATATGGAAGAAATCTAAAAGCTACTAAAATTCTCCTCTTAGCTGTACCAAACACACTATTGGTAAAATACTGGATAATTTTTGTTCTCATAGTAAATTCACTTAACATAGAAAATAACCAATGTCCAAAAAGAAAAATAAATGCCCCCAAACAGACTAATGGGTCATGCTGGAACAAACTCATGCTTCAGTGGAGGGTCACTGTAACACAGCACAACTCTAGAGCCAGATGCCTGGGTTCGAATTCCACCTCTGCTGCCTACTAGCTATATAACGTTAGGCAAGTCACTTACCAGCTATGTGCCTCAGTTTCCATATAGTTAATATAACCATTATAATAGTATATAGCTCATTGGGTTATTGTAAGATTAATGAGTCTAAATTATAAAAAGCTCTTGGATTCATACCCAGCACAGAGTAAGTGTTACATAATTATTAGCTGTTATTAGCAGAAGCTTATATTAAACCATCAGTTAAATGATTAGGTAACAAGCAGGATTAAAACTATTCAAAAGTGAACTGTATTTAGGACTATGGAGAACTGGCTTCAAGTCCTTCTTCCTTCATTATATCTATTTGATCTGAAAGAATTCAATCACTTCCTTCAAGTCTCTTCACCTATGAATCATAAATAATAAATATAATAAATTCTACTTAGATCTCTGTAGGAGAAGAAACTACAGGAGGCAAGACTGGTGCAGAGATACCACTTAGGGGCTGTTGCAGTGTAATCCAAATGAGAGATAAGCATGGTTTGAACTGTGCTGGTGGCAGTGTAGATCATGAGAAGTGCTGAGATTCAGAATATATTTTGGAGGAGCTGTCAATGGGTTGGACAATGAACATAAGAGCAATCCAAGATTATCCTTGTGTTTGGCCTGAACCACCAGATGGATGGTGTTGTCATTGGGGAAACTAAAGAGAGTCGGACATGGTGATGCATGCCTGTAGCAGCAGCTACTTGGGAGGTTGAAGTGGGAGGATCCCTTGAGGCCAGGAGTTGAGGCCCACAGTGGGCTTTGATCATGCCTGCGAATAGCCACTGCACTCCAGCCTGGAGCAATAAGTGAAACCTCATTTTAATTAATTAAGTAAGTAAAAAGGAAGATAGGAGAAAAGCAGGTTTAGGCAAGGAGAAATCAAAAGTTCAGTTGGTGGGACTGAAAACTAGTACAACCTCTGTGGAAAGTAGTATGAGGATACCTCAAAGAACTAAAAGAAGAACTACCATTTGATACAGCAATCCCGCTACTGGATATTTACCCAAAGGAAAAACGTCATTTTATCAAAAAGACACCTGCACTAGAATGTTTATTGCAACACAATTCACAATCCCAAAGATGCAGAACCAACCCAAGTGCCCATTAATACATGAGTGGATTAATAAAATGTGGTATATGTATACCATGGAGTACTACTTAGCCATAAAAAAATGGTGAACTAATACCTTTTGTAACAACCTGGATGGAACTGGAGACCATTCTTCTAAGTAAAGTATTGCAAGAATGGAAAAACAAACACCACATGTTCTCATTATTAAATTAGAACTAATCAATCAATACTTACGTGCACATATGGAAGTAAAACTCAATGGAAATCAAGCAGGTGGTAGGGGGGAGGAGAGGATGGATAAACTCACATCTAATGGGTATAATGCACACTATCTGGGTGATGGCACACTTATAACTTTGACTCAAACTGTACAAAAGCAATCCATATAACGAAAACATTTGTACCCCCATAATATTCTGAAATAAAATAAAATCTCTAAAAAGTTTAGTTTTGGACACGTTAATTTGATGATTTTGATTTAATATCCAAGTGGAGAAATCAGGTAGACAGTTGATACATGAATCTGAAAAATCAAAGCAGAGGTCAGGGGTCAAGATATACATTTAGAAGTCATCAGTATTTAATAATCTTCCCATATTTTATGGGACAGGGGTCAAATAGAGAAGAGGGCCAAGCACCAGGCACTGACTGGATCAATCCAAAATGGAGAGGTCCAGCAGAGGAGCTAGCAAAAGGAAACTGGCGAGAAATAGTCAAGGAAGTTGACAAAAGACCAGGAAAAGGCGGCGTCACAGAAAATAGGACATGAAAGTTTCCAGAAGCAACAACACTCAGCTTTGGAAATCAGACCAAGGAGTCCCATCTTTAAAGCAAGGAAAATATCTTTCCCCTTCTAATTTTAACGTAGTTATGTCTTACAAGTAACTGAAACAACTAACTCTATCTTAACAGCTAACTATACATGTTGTCAAATCAAGGCAGGAAGGCAGGCAGGAAGGGAGGAATATTTTGGTTATAACCAGTTCACCATTTGTGCATTGAAGATTGATGCAACAGAATCTCACTAGAGGAGGCATTTTTCACTCTCAACACATAACCTGAAAATTCAGGAGTGCAAGTCTTGTTGCCCAGAGCCATTGAGAGGTGTGACTGGTATGAGGAAGAGCCAGCAACTTGAACCCCAAATTCCCCTGCAGCAAACACGGCTGTTTCCCTTCTGCTGCCGATTACAACAATTTCCAACAGCTTTCAAAACCATTTAGGAGCCCAGGGTAGCCAGCAGCTCCACAGATCGCTGCCAACAGCTGAGCAATTCTGTCTGAACCAGGCACAGAGGAAGATTGGGTAAAAACATCTACTATCTTTATTCTGCACTCCCAGCACAATTTTTCTTTTGGAAATATGCAAAATTTTATGTTCTAAACTTTAGAATCAAGTTTTGTTTGGTAAGACAGAGGCAAGTAAGGAGTTGCAATCTGAGGAAGTGACTTTCAAACAGAAAGGCACTGAAGCACCAAGTTCTACATGCTACAGACTCCAGAGCCCAAGAGAGTGAGTTAATGACGGCTTTTCACTTTCACGTCTTTCCGGTTGTCTTCCCTTCTTGGAGTGACACCCCCTGACATGATCTGCTTTGTGGTTTAAACTGTGTTTCTGAGGCCCTGGGCTTGTGTCACTGAAGAGAGATTTAGCAGACTAGATAGGCACACCACTGTCCACAGGAGGATTAATGTCATTTGCTTAACATTTATGTAGCACTTACATTCATGTTAACTAGCTCTTCCTCATGGGATCCCTGGGGAGTGGGAGATCACTGTTATCTTCAGAGTTCAGCGAGGTGGAAGGACTTGCTTGGGGTTATGCAATAAGAAAAGAGGCTGCATTGGAGCTCCAGTGCAGCCCAGGAGACATATACTTTCATCATGAGCAAGTCATCAGAGAGAACTTGTGCTGCCAGGGAGACCAAACTCAAACCAAAAACTAACAATCCTGCCACCCTCCTCCTCCCAATACATTTCCCAAGGTGATCTCTTCCCAGATATGAGGCCAGGGAGAGAACACACTTGGCAGTGCCCACTGAGCAGCAGCAGGTGTCTGGGACGGTCACTCTCCCCGTTCCCACAGCCCACCCTCAACACCACTCACTGCACATCAGGGAGAAAGCCCATGTGCTCGGCAGTCTCGGCTTTTTTCTCTTATCAGTCAAGAGCTTTTGCTACTCAAATCTCCCTGGTTCCCCCAACACACAAACACACGTTTGCTCTCTGTGGCCAATACCACATCGCATCTCTGATTTAGAGATTGTTTATATTGCTGTGTCTTTGGAAGCCTCATCGATTTGGTTTCTTCTCACTTAATTTCTCCTCCCCTGCACATATGGCAAACTGTGCTTTGAAGCATACTTTTCCCTAGGATACTTTTTATTCCCTTAGCTCCTGAATAATGTCAATAGAATTTATTATCAAGCAAATGCATCTTGGACTCATTGAAGTAGGACTAGAATCAATAGGGCTTAATAGAAGGCAGTCTCACAAAGTAGCTCTATTTCGGTAGTAAGATCACAGACTGAAGAGTTGTGAGTTCAAATCTTTGCTCTCCAGCACTTCCTGGCTAGGTGATCTTGGCGAATTGCTGATTCTTTCTGTATGACCACAAGGAAATAATAATATGTGATACATAGAGAGCTTGACACATAGGAGGTGCTCAAAAAATGAAACTAATTGCTAATTTTAACAACTTTTTTGGGTTCTACGGATTTCAGTCTCTTAATAAAGCCAAATTCAAAAGTGAACTGTGAGGATTAAATGAGGTCATATATGTAAAAGACCACACAATCACAACACAGAGTAGATAGGCAGTGAATGTGATTTTTCCCTCCTGAGGAAAGCATCCTAGCAATAGTCTACACTGTTATAATTTTATTTTACAAATAAGGAAATAAAAGCTTCTTTTCAATTACCCAAGGTGGCATAGTTGCCATAATCAGTTCTCACAGCGATCTCCCTTCACATCCGATGAAAAGCCTGTGGCTCTTTACGGTTATTAAAGACATACCTTTGATTTATAAGCACAGTAAGACCCACAGCTAAGATGTTAAATGGATAATAAAATAATAATAGCTAACATACAATTAGTATAGACTATTGTCTATATAGACTACCAGGCACTGTTCTGAAGATTTACATATATCAAGTCCTTCAATTAAAAAAAAAAATCCTTTCATTGCTCTAAAACCTGAGTAGATACAGTACTGGTTTTGAGCCTTGTCCTTGCCCCTTGCCTCATGGCATTGCAGTAGTTATGTCGGTTCGTGCTGGTAAACCAAAGCCCAGAGACGAGGTGACTGTCACAGTCGCTCCAGCATGTACCACAATACGTGTTTTTTCCTAGAGACAGTATTGGACAAATGCCCTGGCACAAGTCAGCAGCCTGGATGTCCCCTGCCCTTCTCGATCTGCCTGAAGCCCCTTATCCAAAAAGCACCATAACTCCCAGGAAATAGGGTCTATTTCAAAAGCCAAAGGGAAGGGGATTTTCATAATGGTACAATTGAGAGGGAGGCAGGCCTGCCCAAGGCCATCACAGGAAAAGGCTCTGTGTTTTGTTGCGACTTCTTTCCTATGCACATCCATCTTAACCTGCCACACTTTCATTCCTCTAACCCCCAAGCCCTCTTCAGCCAAAAATCAATCATGCATGCACATTTACATGTGTGCACACACACACGCACACACACATACTCACATAGAGAGGGAAGCATGGTTCTGATGCCTCTAGGCATAAATTTTGGATCAGCTTTATTAGGCTAACCATCTGGGTCATTTCAATTCTGTTTCCAGTCCCGAAATAATTACAGAATCTGAATTAGCCATTCCCCCACCCCCACCTCTCTCCACCTCTCGTCTCCACCCCACCAGCTGCATAAGTGCAAAACTCTGTAAAGAGAATATAATTAATGTTTTGGAAACATTGGAGAATTTTTTTAATCCACATAGGATCATATGGGCAGAGGTTCAGAGCTAGTCTCTTCACTGGTCAGAGCAAAAGAAAGCCCATCCACTGTGGAATAATTACTTAGAACTGTGTATCCTCTCCCTACCTCCATTTCTGATCTCTCTGAACTCTCTGATGTGACTAAGCTCATAATTGGGACAGCATCCAGCAAGTAAAATGTGATTCTGTAATTTCATCTGCATCCATCCAAATGGTACTGAAATGGCTGCTGGGGCCTTTGGCCTCTTGCTAACTGCTTGACTTTATTTATGCCAAAAAAAATTATTATAGTTTGGGTTAGTACAATCCCTTGCAGGCCCAAAGAATCCCCAAGCTTGCAAAGGGTAAGTGGCTAATGTATATAGAAATATAGTTGTCGGAAGACACTGTCTATTAAAGTCTTTCAATTACTGAGTTTTTAAACTGTGGGATTTTAAAGGTTGCAGAAAATAAAGAGAGGAAATTAATGTGAATTAGACTGGTCATGTCCAAGTCACTAATCAATTACTTTACCTCACCATGGCCACTTAAAAGTTGTTTTTAAAAATGTAAGCATGCAGCTACCTCTAAGATAAAGAATATCATAAGTAAAGAAGGTTTGTTTTGTTGTTCTGTTTGTTTGACTGATTTTTTTTAAATATTTCTGCTTCTTACTGCCTAATTTATTCATTCATCAGCCAATATTTATTAATTTATTAATATTTATTATCACCTGCTAAAAGATAAACCATGAACAAGCTAGACACAATCCCTGGCCTCACAGAGTTTATAGTCAAATAAAAGATACAAAAAGGAAATAAGATTTTACAAGATAGCAAAATAACCACATGAAACCACACGAAAAGTGAAGCACAAGGTATCATGGCAACACATGGGAAGATGAACCAATCAAGACTAAGGGGAAAAACTATCAGATAAAAACCTGAAGGACGGACAGAAATTAGCCATACAGACACGTTGGGAAATACACATTTCAGACAAGGAAAACACAAAATGAGCAAAAGTCAAGAAGCTAGAGAGATAAAGTTTAATCTGGGAATTAACAGCAATTTTGCGTGGCTGCATTTTAAAGTGTGAAGAAGGAAGTGGAAAATAAGGTTGGTCAGTAAGAAGGGAGTGAGGAGCCTGGAATTTATCCTGAGATCAAAGGTCAGCACTTTTAAGTAGAGAGATGCTATAATTACATTCTGATAGTTAAAACATTATCCCATTAGCTATTTGTAAAAGGAACTAAATGGGAGCAAGTCGAAAGCAGTGAATTAGTACACACAAGGACTGAGTTTGAGAATTGCTGAAACTGATGACTCCGACAGACAGATTACTCTTTGCTCTAATAAGCTCAGAGGATGCATTATTAACAAAGGACATCCGAGGACATCAGGCTGTGGGATGTTCAGTGAGTCTCCCATTTCTTCACTGGAAATGCCCCTGATTGGTGGCAACTGTTGTCATCCATCCGTCCACATTAGGGTCCTGCCAGGCCTTGAGACATACCAAGGAGGGGGTTACCAAACTTCATATTCCCCAATCACAACAACCTTCCACTCTGTCATAATTAACGTTTATGCTTGCAGAAGCCACCAATAGCAAACTCTGTTACCTAGATCGAGCATATGAATTCCAAGTATCATTCTCGAAAAAGCCATTAGCACCTCCTGATTGTCTACAAATTACAGCATAACAATCAGGCACCACACAGGTGCCACCTCATTGCAGCTCTGAAGCAATGACCAATCTGTGGACGGGTTTAATAATTCATCTCCCTCTTTACAAGGCGTGGGAGGGATTGAGCAGGACAGGCCTGGTGAGAGCACAGCATAAATATGGGTATCAGTTCAGAGGCAAAATGAGGGTGATCTCAACTCAGGTAGTGACAGTGGGAATAAGATTGCAGAAAGCTGACAATTCAAGAAATAATTACAAGATAGCTATTGGCTAATGACAAGATGTAGGGGAAACTCTAAAAAGTATATCTTTAAATAAAGCCTTGGCCATCTATAAAGCTGAAATCTCAGTCTGTTTTGTGTTTTTGAGAGATTTTAATGCATTTCAAAGTCTATCGACATCATCAGTAGCACAGAGTTTTCCCAGGAAAGATTTCAAGGCCACTATGGCAGACAAGGAATGAAATAGTGAAGCGAGAGGCGTTTGTTTTCCTTGCCTTCTCTGTCCTCTTTTAGCTTCTCCTCTCTCTTCTGGGGCATCCCACCCTCAGCCACTTAGGACCCTTACACTGATTCCTGGCTTCCTCAAGCTGCTCTCCAGCCTTCTTGTCCTGAAAAATCCCAGACTCTTCAGGTCTACTCACGTACCCTCCGAAGTTAGCATGTCTGCCGTCCCCCTGCCAGGTGGGAAGGAGATCCCACATCAGATCCACGGCTGATAATGCTTTTTACTTATACCAGTATCTTAAGAGTTGGTCGCTGGCTGATGACAGAGTCACTTTTATCTTCTCTCCCATATGCTTATCCACAAATACTGAGTCAATTGGAGTAGATTAGAGGTCACAAGTTCACATACATAACAGAAGCTGAGTGTGCAACACGGACGAGGGAAGCAAACTAAGGCGTAAGATAATGAAGAGGGACGGCTTCCTCAGAGACACAGAGAGCTCCTGCCCCACTGAAGGGGTATTCAGCTTCAATATTGAAGACTATATTCAGCTTTGATAAACCTGTCATGCAGGCTCAGTGTTGCCAGATCTTCCAAATTTTTCAAAAGAATTTAGAAATACAGTTTTTTAAATGTAATTATCCAATTTCAAAAATTTGGCACTATAACTAATCGAGTCTTTTGGAATAGCTGGAAGGAGAGAAAACACAGTGGTTAAGGGACGGTCTCACGTCTTCATGTCCAATGAGCAAAGATAGTAACAGAGTCCTCCCATGTTTTATTTTTTAATATGTATTTTTGAAATGGCTTCTTTTATGCATAGTGGGCCACTAATATCAAATATGGTTATCTCTTCTTGTTTTTTCTTTTTTTTTTTGAGACAGAGTCTCACTCTCTTGCCTGGGCTAGAGTGCTGTGGTGTCAGCCAACTCACAGCAATCTCAAACTCCTGGGCTCAAGCGATCCTCCTGCCTCAGCCTCCAAGGTAGCTGGGACCACAGGCATGCGCCGCCATGCCCGGCTAATTTTTTCTATTTTTAGTTGTTTGGCTAATTTCTCTCTATTTATAGTGGAGACGGGGTCTCGCTCTTGCTCAGGCTGGTCTTGAACTCCTGAGCTCAAGCAATCCTCCTCCCGCCTCAGCCTCCCAGAGTGCTAGGATTACAGGCGTGAGCTACCACGCCCGGCCCTATCTCTTTTAAAAAATACATTTTCAGAAAATTTTTCTAAACCTAATAATAAAAACATCTCACTTCTATTGCCATTTCTATGTATTTAATTATTAGCGAAGTCAAGTATCTTACCCTTTGTTTATATTCATTACATAGATTTTTCTTCTGTGAAAAGCACACTAATGTCCTTCATCCATTTCTCTTTTTGTATGTCTATAAGTACCTTATTAATTTGTAAGAACTCATTATATGTAAAGAATATTTAAATTTTTTCTGTGTGTTGAAAATATTTAATATTTTCCCAAAAAATGAAAAATTTAAAAAACAAACAATAAAAAAATTTGGCACCATCACTAATTCAAACTTTTTAAATTTTTTAGCCAGAACTGTGTAGGCCAAATGAAACATATCTGTTGGCCAAATTGGGCCTTCAAATGACTTGGCATTCTCTGGATTAAACAACCTCTGAGGTCTCTTCTGGCCTTTAATAGTGAGAAAAATCTAAGATGCCTTAACCTTCAGGAATTCATCTCTAAAATTGTGGCATTCTGGGCTCCAGAGCACAACAGAAATAAACATAAATTTGCATCAATAGGTTCTTCAGGGTTTCCTTCAAATTTCATCAATATATATTTTTTATTCTCACTCTTGTTGATCTTATAACACAACAAGGTTGCAGCTGCCCAATAATGGTGAAAGATTAAAGTGGTAATGTCTCAGACTAAATTAATCATTGCTTTTATCTTGCCAGAAATTTAAACAGTGTTTAACCATAATAAAAAGTAATGTCAGCCAGGCACAGTGGCTCATGCCTATAATCCCAGCACTTGGGGAGGCTGAGGCAAGAGGACCACTTGAGGTCAGGAGTTCAAGACCAGCCTGGACAACATGATGAGACCCCCCCATCTCTACAAAAAATTTAAAAAATTAGCCAGGTGCAGTGGTGCATGCCTGTAGTCCCAGCTACTCTGGAGGCTGAGACAGGAGGATCACTTGAGCCCAGGAGTTTGAGGTGGCATTGAGCTGTGATCATGCCACTGCATTCCACCCTAAGCAATAGAGTGAGACACTATTTCTAAAAAAAAAAAAAATTAATAAAATAAAAACAAAAAATAAGTACTGTCATGAGGGCAGTGTTATATTAAAATGATGTACAGATAGATTTCTTTTCCAGTTATGAAATTTGAGAATAATAACAAAGTACTTTGTCTTTTAAAAAGTAATAATCATTTATTATTTCTCACCATTCTCTGGGTTATCTGGACAGTTCTAGCCTGGCTAGCATGGCTAATCACTGTGGTCAGCTTGCGCCTTGGCTGAGGCTGGATGGACTAGGATGGCCTCACTCTGTGTCTCGTGTGGCAGGCTGTTTGGTCTAAGGAGTCGCAGCTAGAGGACATGCCTCTGCTCCATACAATCTCTCATCCTCCAGTGGGCTTGCCCTGTCTTCTTCACACAGTAGTCTCAGGGCTCCAAAAAGAGAAAAAGAGGGCAAGTCAATTGGCTCTTCCATGTTACACACTCAGCCCTTGTATTTGAATTTGTGACCTCTGATCTACTCCAAGTACTTTCTAAGTCTTTGATTATGTCAGCTTGGTAATGTTCCATTAGCCTGGATTTTGGGCTTACTCCCTCTGTGCCCTACACATCTGCCCCACACCCACTCAGGTTTGCCAATAGCAAAAATGGCCTCCCTTTATCATCCCATGAAATGTGCGATTTTGTGAGGCCATCGCTGCTTAAGAACAGTACATCTTCATTTTTCACTCTTCTAAAGCTACCCATGTTGATATGAGGTACTTGGTAAGTGTCTTAGTCTATCTTTGCTGGTACAACAGAATACAGTAAGTCCTTACTTAATATCATCAATAGGTTCCTGGAAACTCCAACTTTAAGTGAAATGATGTACAGTAGGTCCTCAAATAACATAATCCTGTTCAACTTCATTTCATTATAACATTAATAAGAAAAAAAATGATTTTGTTATATGTCATTTAGCCTAAAGTCACAGTTTCCAAGAACCTATCAATGACATTAAGTGAGGACTTACTGCACCACAGTCTGGGTAATTTATGATCAGTAGAAATGTATTGACTCATGGTTCTGGAGGCTGGGAAGTTCAAGACTGAGGGGAAGGCATCTGGTGAGGGCCTTCTTGCTGCATCGTCCCATGATGGAAGGAGAAAGAGAGGGCAAGATAGAGCAGGAGTTGGAACTCACAGCCTGAAGCCCTTTTATTAATATAATCAGCATTAATACATTCATGAAAGTGGAGCCCTCATGACTTAAACACCTCCCATTAGGGCCAATCTCCCAAGACTGTTGCATTGGGGAGTAAGTTCCTAACACGTGCTTTTGGGGGGATACATTCAAACCATAGCAGTAAGGGATTCAGGTGGGCGCAGGTCTCTATTTTATTTGGATGCCCTTTCATTTTACCTGAAGTTTTAACCCTTTCATAGCCAGTCTTGTTTGAGACCCAAAGGGTCATGGCTCTGAATCCCTTTTGAGATAACAGGCACCACATAATGCCAACTTCCATCCTTCCTGATCTTTATCTTTTGGCATTCTTATGCCTCCTTTCCCTTTAGGAGCAAGAAGGTGGTTTTTAAATCATTGTTCTC
>NW_012149463.1:200580-213229 GCF_000956105.1 Propithecus coquereli
AAAAAAAAAAAAAAAAAAAAAAAAACTTGATAACTTTGAATTGACATGTTATGCAACCTTAGTTCAGATTTTTGCATATGATAGTCTAAGAGTCCCTTAGAAATAAAATAGAAACATTAATTCAGTCACCACTTTGCATGATATGATGTTTAATTCTGTTTTCCAACTTGTTCAAAACACTCTCTTGGGACAGTAGAGTAGTTTTTTAATTATACTTGCTAACTGTGCATAAGAAGGCAATGGCTTTAGCATATTATTTCTACAATCTATATCCCTAAAGTTATTTAAATATGATTTTTCATTTAAGTACAGCGATAACTGGCTAGGAATTTAGTGCTAAATTCCTAAACTGGGGATGAACATAAAAATGACTCGATCACTTCAACCTAGCCTAATATCTTTACCATAATTTGTAAAGCACCATTGGCACATGATGTTAAAAGAAAAGTCAATTCATGTTATGAGAAATTGAATCCTGCCATTGTCTACCACTGAGACTAATATTTACAAAAACATTTTTGCCTTTTTTTACTTGGTGTCACTAAGTTATTTTTCATTATATAGTTGTGCATTATTATTTGATTCTAAGGACCCAGCAAATACATACATACACACACACACACATATATATATACATATATATAATTTCTGGGAAATGAAGAGAAATACACAAGAAGTAGGAGAAGTAGGAGAAAAAATTATCATTTGAATGTTTCTTAGAAAATGGGCATCAATAGAAACACAGTATCTTGAAAACAGAAGTGACAGACCCCCAGCACACTGGCCTCATTCTGTCCTTGACACCACATGTTAGGAAGAACAAGACAAATGTGGCTCATTCTGATGGAGGAAGGATTGAAAATGATACCATGTTTAAAAAATAAAATAAAGACCTCTGAGTAATCTTAGTGCATTTAACAAAAAGAACACTTGAGGGATGCAGAATAACTTGCACCAAGTGTATGAAGTGCTGTCCTGAAGGGAATTCAGTCTTCCTGTGTTGACCCACTAGGAGGAGAACATGCTTTAGTGAGTGAAAAAGACTAATTACCAGATGCTTTTTTCCAGCCAACCATAGGACGGAATGCTCTTAGCAGTCACAATTGTCTGAAGACAGAATAGATTCACGTGTCCCCATCATAGCAATGCATAACTACAGTGAGGGGACCAGCTGATGGAAAAGACATAGAAAGAATTCGGGCATCAGACAGGTGTTTGGAATGGTTGAATTGTAATGTTCCTTTGTCCCCTCTGGCCTGAGATTCAGAGTCAAAGAGCGTGAGTGTGAAGAATATGCACCAGGGAAACCTGGGATCTTTTGCTCCCTGTGAAGTTCAGTTTCGTCATCCTTCAAATAATGTCTACATTATAAAGCCCTTTTGACATACACATGTTCAGTGATCGCTTAGGGCAGAGCACAATACTGTACTCTCTCAATAATGTTCGCTGCCTTTATGACTACTGTATCCTCTTGAACATCCTTCCAGAGAATGATTCAGGAATCCAAAGACAAAGAATGGGTGGGGGCACACGTTTTCTGTGGCAGACATTGAAGAGAAAAGGGAGCATGGAGGAGCTCTAAGAAGTATGGAAGAATCGTGGGAAAATCTAGTGATCTCAACTTTTTTTAATGTTTTAAAAAATGCATTTTACAAAAACCTTTGAAACATACGGGATCAGGAGCAGTTTTTAATGTTCTGTACTTGAACACAGCAAAGAAAGCCTGGCTGGAGGCTGGGAGCTCTGTTCTGGGTCTCTGAAGTTAGATCAGTAGCATCTGAACTCGACAGGGAGCTTCTACCCCTTCGGTGTCTTCCACGCTCTTCTTTTCTGGCCCCAGCTGACTCCATTAATCTTCTTCACTCCTCTACAGGTAGCAGAGCCACAGAGTTGGCCCTGAGGTTTTCTCCCCTTCCCTAGCCAAGAAGAATATGCACCAGGCAAACCTGGGATCTTTTGCTCCCTGTGAAGTTCAGTTTCGTCATCCTTAAAATAGTGTCTACATTATAAAGCCCTTTTGACATACACATGTCATCTCTGGGAAGTGAATTTTCTGTTTTTTGGTTTTGAGTTAGGATTATGAGTGAGTTCTGTGTGTGTCTCAGTAGTGCATCCTGATACCTCGCGTGGGAGTATTTCTCATTCTGCGTTTCGGCCCTGAGAACGGGCAAGCTTCGTTATTTGTTTTCTGGTTATTGAGTGACGCCTGCTGGTCACTAGGAGCTGTTACAGCCTTCTCCAATTTTGTCTCGATTCTCTGCATTTAATTCTAGTTATCAAACTGTAACTGCCACTTTCCAAGATTAATTTCTCCCTGATTTAGTTGTGATAGCTTCTATTAATACCTGTTGTGCATTAAATGTCATCTTTATTGCATTAAAAACAGAGTTTTTTTAAAAATCCCTCCCCATAAAGTGATTAAATCCATAGCAAAGGAAAACATCTTTTTGTTACAGGCTGTGCTAGTGAGTCTTAATGATTCAGTGGTCTCACGCTGACAGAGAAGATGACAATTTTTATATTTTCTTGAAAAATACTAGTCATCAACAAACACAGGGACTGCCAGGTTTTGAAGCCCAGCTGGCAGCACAGAATAACATTTGCTTAACTGTTCGGCCCAGTGCTCTCATTGATGGAACATACATAGCTACCCAACCATAGCACACAGTAATCTATGGCTTACACGGCCAGAAAGGATTTTAAATAAGGTTAAAAACATCCTACCATTTCAAAACTCAACACTCTATCCTCCCTGGACCACTCTATCTGTCAAACCATTAGCATTTATCTATTGAATAAATTTTTTTTGGTGCACCTACAATATAAAAGGCTTGGAATAGGGAAGGGATGAGAATGAACAGGTAATAAGTAGAAAATGAGAGAAAACACTCAGATCTCAGCTGCAACATTGTTTAATCTATGCATTTTGAGCCTCTTACCTGTTCACATATGTTAATAATTTATTTCAGTGGATCTTGGTTTCTTTTAGTGACTTTCTCATCTATCTCAAAGCGAGAGTAAAATGACAGCATACATCTAATTCCTTAGTATTGTGAAGAGGAGCAACAATATCACTCCTGCCCTGCCCTGCCCAGCTCAATAATTCCCTGTGAGCAAAAGTGAACCTTTAAAATGATTGTATTGTATACCCCCTATGGATAGTAACAACAGCTCACTCTAGCTGGAGCTGAGACAGGCAACCTTGAGTTCAGCCTATCAAGTGTGGTCCTTAAATCTCCTTAGAAAAAATAAGGGAAGCTCTGTTTTCAGGAGTCTCAGAGGTCATCAACTCAAAAAGGAAACGCAGGGAAAAGGAAAGAAAAATTGAACACTCACTGGCTATATATATGGGTTTGTATGTGTGTGTGCATGCATGTGTCTATAAATGTCCCCTATATGCAACAAATATTAACAAATAAATGTCTATACCCTAACATGAAAAGTAGAATCAGACTGATTGGTAAATAAATTCATGGGATTTAAATGAGACACTACCCGTTACCTTGCGATTTTTCACTGTTCCATTTTAGGCACATACAACATATCACCTCCCTCTCTTTAGGCTTTGCAAACCAAGCTATTATTTATTCTATTTATTCAAACTTTCTCCTGAAAAGTCAATCGTCCATAGACCCTGAAATACTTTTGCTGTGAGTATGGTTTTTTTTTTTTTTAACTCTGAATTCCCATCTCTGTTTGTCTTCATCTTTCTGGCAACAAAATGCCTCAAACTGAATACAATATCCCAGGCTTTTTAAAAAGGTCCTCATGACTTTTTAATAGTAAAGACCTTGCCTGGGTTTTGAAAATCAGCTTGTTCAGAGAACATTAAGTTCACAGCCTTCTCCGTTTAAAGTCTTATCACAACTCTCCCTTTATTTATTGGTATGCCTCTTCCTCTCTCAAAGGTCTTCCTACTTGATTTGGTTCTTACAACATCTTGACCCTTTCAGTAAACTTTAATTTAATTAAATTTTTCTGCTCCTCTGTGTATTTTCTCTTAAAGTTTTCATTTTTGCCAATGCTCTTTCTTTGATCTGTTCCTTTTTTCCCATTTTCCAATACTTCAGTGACCCTTAGAACTTTGAGAAAATATTTGCAAATCTACACTGACTTCTTATTTATTCATAGCTCTCTTCAGCAATGTTCTTTTCTTTACAAAGAGCTCAAAGCCACTAGAAAAGCTAAGGTCATACTTAAAACACTCCTCTTATTACAACTGAAGAAGAAAGGGAAAATGAGAATAGAAAAATATTTTTTAAGAATCCTAAAGATACTCAGACTTGATTCAAGTTATATGTTAGAAGACACATCATTCTTTTTTCAACGAAATGCTATAGTCCTTTGGCTATATCTCTTTTTATATCCAACTTGAAAATTTAAATTTTCTCCAATTTCATGATAGGTAAATTCTCCAAATATTGTGGAATTTATCTTACAGCTCAGTTACTTTATTTCACTTTCTTCCCTGAGGGTATTACTGAAAGTTTGCTTAACAACCTGTATCTCAACTACACGCTCAGCTCAGCCTGGATAGTTGCCAAGCTTCCCTGCTATTTTTAAATCTTTAGCTTTTTCTTTCTTCTGATTAAGGTATAGATATTTCCGAATCTTAACGTTAGCCAGGCTCAACACAGTCTGGATCATAAAGCTTTCATTTTTGATGGAAAAATATCTCATGGTTGATGAGAGCTTGTCTGTTCCTTTTTTATCTGGTGGATGCCTATGTAGATAAAAACTCCTGAATCTAAGATTACCCACATACCATCTCATGCTCTCAAATACTGGGAGAATGGAAAAAACATTTGAATCATCTCCATCCATTTCTACATGATTCTTTATGGTCTCTGATTGTCATTTTCATAGTATTCTTCTTATCTTTACCACCAATTCCAAACACCATAACATAGAATCATAGACTGTACAACTAGCATGGAGCTTGGTCTATCCCCTTACTTTATAAATGAAGGACTGAGTATAGCTACAGAGGTTAGGGAGCTTGTTGAAAATCAAAAAAGTTGGCTGATGATGTAGCTAGGATAACATCAAGTCTTTGTTTGTGTGTATGTCTGTGTGTAACAAATACTTATAGAGAGCTTCCTGGAGACCAGAGCCAATTTGAGCTCTTTACAAATCTTGGCTTTTTTCAAGATGACAAAACTGAGACATAAACAGATTGAATAACTTACCCAAGATCACAGACCTTGTAGGTGTCAGAGCAGAGATTGAAACCCAGGCAGTCTGGCTCCCAAGCCTGTGCTCCTAAGCACTATGCATAGGTGGCAGAGCAGAGATTGAAACCCAGGCAGTCTGGCTCCCAAGCCTGTGCTCCTAAGCACTATGCACTCTCTTCCATGAATGTCAAACAATCAGTTACATGTCATCGAAAAACAAGCCTGTTCTAGCAAATGCATAAATTTCCTCAATACTGGCTAAGCATACTCTTCATGATCTATCAAAATAACTTGGTTTCCAAACTTATCCTCACACTGGAAACATAAGCATTCTCTGCAAATATTCAACCATAGAGCCTTATCGGGATGTGAACTCCTACATAAGGAAAAATATAAAATCTCACTCCCTTGCCCTCAGGGAAACAAAAAATGAACCAGAAGGTTACGGCAGATTTTTGAAAATCACTACACTCTGTCTGCTCTGCTCGCAATATGTTTCTATAAGCTCCCTTCTGTCCCGCTAGTGGGATTTGAGCATTTCTGAGGCTAGGATGCAGAGTAAACACCTTTGCATTTAACAGATTGGTTCTGTTTCCCCTGTTTGCCTGTGGCTGCCTTTTGCTTTTCAAGAGCCTCTGGGATTGAGACATCATGCCAGGCACCTGAGGCAAGGCACGCAGCAAATGTAAATTGCAGTCCTCTATCATGGGCCTGCCCTTGTCTGGAAATTCTCGAAACTGTCACACACTAGCTTCCCACAAACAGCTCTCGGTGGCCACTGGGACCCTGAGAAGAATGACCCTATTATCAGCTGGTAAGAACACAAGAAAACTCAATGAGTCTACAGTGCCAGGAGAGGTGCTAAGAAGCCCTTAGCACCTGGGACATAAACACCATCATCTACTTAGATTTTCGTTATACCAGCAACTACAGTGCCAGAGATATTTACTTCCAGTAACATGACAACAAAAGCACACCAGAGAAATATGTTTTTATGACTTGCCTGTTGCCTTAATGAATTTTTGCTTGTAAGCCGTAAAGAAAAAGACATTAATATTGTCTTCCCCTACGACACAGTCTAACCAATTCGACAGGAACAACTATTTATGCTGTGGGAGCATTTACTGGCCCTACAAAGTCTGAAGCGGTTTGAAGTGGTTTGAAGGGTTTTGAGAGACAGAGGGCAGTACCCTGAAGGGCATTACAGGAGCAGATGTCAGGTGTGGAACTGTCTGTCTCTGCACACCCACCCAAGAGTCAGAAGACGTTCTGATGTTTTATTTCCAGGGAGCTGTGGATACTCCCATTTATTTTCAAGAGAAGAGGGCCCGTTTAAAAGTTGAAAAATCACCCATCACATATGGTATAAGATTAAGTACTGAGGAAAACCTGAAACAAGTTAAAGACGGATTTATAAAATGATGTAGAGATCCTATAGACTGAATGTTTGCATCCCCCTAAAATTTGTGTTGCAATCCTAACCCCCAATGTGATGGTCCAGGTTGAGCATCCCAAATATGAAAATCTGAAATCCAAAATGCTCCAATATCCAAAACTTTTTGAGCACCACTGACATGCTGCTCAAAGAAAATGTTCATTGCAGCATTTCAGATATTGGATTTTTTAACTTAGGCGGCACAACTGATAAGTATATATCATGTAATATTCCAAATTACATTACTTATAATGTATTATGTATAATGTAAATATTCCAAAATTTGAAAAAAAATCCAAAATCTGAAACAGGTCTGGTCCCAAGCATTTTGGATAAGGGATACTGTATTAGGAGGTGGGGCCTTTGGCCCCTCATGAATGGGATTAACGCCTTATAAAAGAGACCCCAGAGGCCTCCCTCACTCCCTCCTATGTGAGGTTACAGGGGAAAGGTGCCATCTGTGAACCACGAAGGGGGCTGCACCAGACACCAAATCTGTCAGTATCTTGATCTTAGACTTTCCAGCCTCCAGAACTATGAGCAATAGATTTCTGCTGTCATGAGCCACCCATTTATGCTATTTTGTTATAGAAGCACAAACTGAGTAATATAAGGAGTCTCAAAGAGAAGTATAAGAGTAAAACATTTTTCCAGTCAAGTATATCAATTGTCTTCCTTGTTATCATCATATTACAGGTATGGATCTTTGTGTCAAAGGTTATGGGTTGTCTATAAATATAATTAAATTGGACATTACATGCACACTACTCGCTCACTCAAGGAAGCTGCCCCATGTTCTTCTTTGTACAGGATGGACACAAAGTGGGCGACTGGCACATGTGAGGTGCAGCCGGCCCAGCCCATAGGACTCTGCCCAGTCAGAGGGTGGTGATTAGCAAAGCCAGTCAGACTGGCTCCCTCAGGGTGTGGACTAGAGACCTGAGTGGTCTGGCCTCTGCTGACCACTAGAGTGTGACCTGGTTCCTTGGCTTTTCTGTCTCTTCCAATACATGTATATCCTTAAAATAAGCTTTATTTTTTTAAATCTAGTCCATATCTCAGATCCCTGCAACCAAAAGACTCAAAGGAAGATAATATTAAAATCAGTGACATAACCATTAATTGGGACAGTCCTGAATTTTGCCCTGACACCTCTACCAGGTCCCTCATTTACGCATCTTATTGTTCATCACATTCCACACATTATCTAAATTTTTTCTCCATTTTCCTCCCATCTCTCTCTTTCTCCCTCCCCCCACTTCTTTTATACTTATTATAATTCCACTTTCCAGGGGCAATGTCATGGCCAGTCCTACTCCCCTCCCATTCTATTTTTTTCCTCTTCTTCCAATTCCATCCAATTTTCCTACGAGGCCTCTCAAACTCAACTCTTCATCCTGACCTCATGTACACCTGAGGCGAGCACTCCCAATAGGGATTAAGATTGAATACATGCGTAACTTAGATAAGCATCTGATGTTTCTGAAACCTGGCTCTTTAAATAAAACCACATTGGGTCAATGCTATTCAACAAAGTGCTCGATTTGGTTTTCCATATTCAACACAATTCTACAAATATTTATATCAACATGATACCAATATGTTCAACAGAGAGCACCAAAATGGATGAGACATGGCTTCAGCTGCTAATTTGTTTACAATCCAGGAGGAAGAAAGAACATACAGAGAAAGAACTATCACACCAGGCAGAATATGACCTCACTGCTCTGATGAGGGAGGCACAGGAGGAAACGAGGTTCAGCCAGGACTTTACCAGCATCAGTGTGACGACTCCACCAGGGTGTGTGCACACACTGCACAGTGTGACCCGTGCACTGCAGCGGAGGTGAGCCCTTCCTCACGCCCGTACGGTAAGGCGGGCACTGGACTTGATGCTTTTGGGAATATGCCAGAGAGGGCACCAAAAAGATTCTCAGCAGCATTCTAAACACAACCACGACAGGGTCCCAGGACAAATTTCTAAACAGAAGATAATGATCTTTAGCCCCAAACATTTTTTCGTCTGTTCCCTCTTATTCTCTTTTTTCATGTCTTTTGGAATAAAGTGCCTCAGTTCTCAGTTCAACTTGGCTTCCCAAGTCTCAGGCTTCCCAAGTCCAGCACAGGGCCTTTCCCAGACTGTTCCTCTTGCCCTGCCTGGGCTCCCGGCTGTCTTCCCAAGTGTCCTATTTTAGCCACGCATTATAATTATCTATCCAAATAGTCCACAGTGGATTGTGAACGACTGATGTGCTTTACTCTTCCAAGTGTATTTGCTTTTTCTTGACAACTCACATAAGTCAGAAAATTTCAAACTGAGAGAAGTATTTTAGATAAAGACCTTCCAAATGATACCTTACTTCTGCTTTACTCTGTTCTCCCAGTTTACCATGACTCCCCTCATCCCACACACACTCACACACTCATACAAATCTCTTGTGCCAGGGGGATACAGGGAGAATCTCTGCCCTCACTTGGGGAAACTGATCTCCAACCCTAAAAAGAAGCCATAAAAAATCCAATGAAATATAACTAATGTTAGGTAAGCTCCCGTGCCATTTCAAAGTAAAAATGTGAATTCAATGTAACTAATTTCGTGACCTCTTATTGCTGCATAACAAATTACCTCGTTCGGAGGAAAAATGGGGGAGTAAAGGTGACCTCCTGGCTCCTTGCTCCCAGAGAAAGAGGTGAAGAACTCGGTTTGCTACGCTCCAGTGGATCATTCCACCCGCAAGAACAGCGCTGTGAAACTGCAGAGAAACAGCGTGGGACACACAACACAGGGGGGAAAAAGGTGAATGGGAGATAGGATTGCGAAGTCTCTAGAGTGCGAGATAAACAATAGAGCCTGGGACGGCTGCGCCCGCCCAGCCAGCGAGTGCAATGGGCTCTGACCCACGGGAGAACGTCCTGCTTCCCCACTGACCTCCACACCACTCGGACCGGGACCTGTATGAAGTCGGTGCAAAATCGCGGCAGGAAACCTTGGGCTCTGTGGAGAGGAGACAATAGCGGGAAGCATCTTGAAGTCCCCGGAGCTCTGTGCTGGGACTGGTCTGAGCTACCTCTTCAGGGAGTTAGGAGACAGGCACCTCGCCTCTGGCGGTCAGCGGCACCTGAACAGCAGAAGTGAAGCCTGAAAGCGGGGGCTCCAACCTGGAATCCGCTGTGGGTGCTTAGGCCGGCTCAGGGCGGGTCAGAACGTGTAAGACGTCCTGCCGGCCAGGCTTGAGACTGCGGGAGGGCAACACACAAGAGACAGCTGGCGTCCTGCTGACTCAGCTCCTGAATCCGAATCCGGCATCCGCCAACTCCTGAGTAGCTGCCCACAGCGCTAGCGCTTTGCAGGTGGGCGGCCACCATTTTGGGGTCCACAACCCAGATGCTGCGATGCACTACGGTTTCGGGCAGCACCCTTCCTCCAGCCCGAGACTCTCGCGACAGGCTCCACCCTTCTGTGACCTGTTGTCAACTAGCCGGGCCCGTTTTGATGGGCGAATTTTGAGTGCTTCCCCAGTTGTGGGAGGCTGGCACCTGTGGGATTCACAGGCGCTGGGGAGCTGGGCAGACTTGGGCATCACCCGCCCCGCTAGCGCAGTGACTATCGCGCCAAAAGTGGTAGCCTCTGCCTCCGAGGTAGGGAGAGGCAAGAAAAGCCACTTGAACTGTGCAACTGGCGTGAATCTGTGGGGCCTTGGCACAGATCAATAGTTGACAGCCAGCCGGGTGCAGTGGCTCACGCCTGTAATCCTAGCACTCTGGGAGGCCGAGGTGGACGGATTGCTTGAGCTCGGGAGTTCAAGATCAGCCTGAGCATGAGCAAGACCCCATCTCTACTAAAAAAAATATAGAAAGAAATTAACTGGACAACTAAAAAAACTACACAGAAAAAATTAGCTGGGCATGGTGGCGCATGCCTGTAGTCCCAGCTACTTGGGAGACTGAGGCAGTAGGATCACTTGAGCCCAGGAGTTGGAGGTTGCTGTGAGCTAGGCTGACACCACAGCACTGTAGCCTGGACAACAGAGTGAGACTCTGTCTCCAAAAAAAAAAAAAAAAATAGTTGATAGCCCAGTGTCTCAGCCTGTAAGATGGGCGTAGGTCATCCAGTAGGATCATAACCCTGGGGCCTGATCTCCACGTCCAGGTGGCTGCCAACAGTGGGATTTGAGGTCAGGAAAGGAAAATCCTGGCCAGAGGCCACAGCAGGTGACCAAATAAGCACTCCCATCAGGAGCAGCCTCCCAAACATGGTGGAAGAAGCCTGAATAACATATTAGTGGCTCCCCCTAATGGCAGATCAAGCAACCATAGAAGCACACACATCCAGGCTGGTTGGCAGCAGCTGCAATCTGCCTTGCTCCTACCACCACTTAAAGGGGGAATGGGCTCCAAGTAACCCTTGGGGGCTGCAAGATCCTTCCTAAAGATCGAGGCATTACTATTCCTCATCCAGGGACCAGAAACCAACAGAGAGGCATCAGATTACCTCAATAACTGGCTCCTCCACAGAATCTACAACCAATGACATAGAAGGTAACCCCACAGCTCTACACAATGCCCTCCATATCAAGCTATTAAAGGGCAGTGGACTTATACACACAGGTGAGATTCACCACATGGCAGGTTAAGCTAGGGGAGCAAACTCGCTAATCTCCATTGGCAAGAGGTGAGGACAACAGGTCAGAGGTAACCCAACTTGCCAAAATACCTCTAAGGCAATACAAGACCAGAGCACCTCCTCCCACCACTGTGAAGGAATGTCCCTTGGGGGCTTGAAGTTAAGAGCACAAACCAGTCCTACCACTCCCAGTTCTCAATCAATTACCCTGATGAGAAAGAACCAGAGAAAGAACACAGGGAATATGAGAGAGCAGAGAGAAAAATCACTCCCAAAAGAAATCATGAGACCCTCAAAATTAGATACTAATTTAAATGAAATGATTAAATTGATGGAGGAAGAATTCTGAATATGGATTGTAAGGAAACTCAATGGAATTTAAGAGAAAATGGAAACTCATCACAAAGAAACCACACGAACAATACAGGAAATAAATGAAAAATTCTCTAAAGAAATTGAAATATTATGAAAACACCAAACAGAAATCTTGGAAATGAAGGAGGCATTCAAGGAATTTCAAAACACAGTGGAAAGCCTTAAAAATAGAATGGATCATGGAGAGGAGAGAATCTCAGGCTTGAAAATAATGCCTATGTGCTAAACAAATCAGAGGAATAAAAAGAACACAAAAGCAAGAGACAAGAGCTGAACATACAAGAAATGTGGGATTATGTAAAGAAACCAAATATAAGAATTATAGGCATCCCGGAGAGAGAAGAAGGAAATACACAAGGGCTGGAAAATCTATTTTTTGGAATACTGAAGGAAAATATGCCTGGCCTGGCCAGAAACCTAGGTATCCAGATACAAGAAGCACACAGAACTCCTGAGAGACTCAATGTGAAGACACAAACACCATGTCACATAATTATCAGACTAGCCAAAGTAAACACAAAAGAGGAAATCCTACACACAGTAAGACAAAAGCAACCGATAACCAACAAAGGCAAACCTAGCAGACTAACTGCAGACTTCTCAAATGAAATCCTACAAGCTAGAAGGGACCGGAGACCCATCCTCAATCTTCTTAAACAGAATAATGGCAAACCTAGAATTCTTTACCTAGCAAAACTGAGCTTCATCTACAAAGGAGAAACGAACACTGTCCCACACAAGCAATCACTGATGGAATTTGCGAAGACCAGACCTGTTCTGGAGGTCATATTCAGACCTGCATTACACACTCAACTGTGCAATACATACTTGCCAGATTAAAAACACTCAAGAGTTAAAGCCCAGGACCCGGATTCCACAATGACTTGAGCGGTAAAGCAAAATAATAAGAATTTACCCAGCAATATGAACAGAAACCTACCCTAAATATCAATCCTCTCAATAAACATGAATGGCCTGAATTGTCCTTTGAAGGGACATAGACTGGCTGAGTGGATAAAACATTATAAGCCAAGTATCTGC
>NW_012149463.1:215230-255706 GCF_000956105.1 Propithecus coquereli
CTGACGCCACAGCACTCACTCTAGCCCGGGCAACAAAGTGAGACTCTGTCTCAAAAAAAAAAAAACCTGTGGGATACAGCAAAAGCATTCTTGAGAGGAAAACTAGTAGCATTAAATAGTCACAGCCAAAAGACGGAAAGATCACAAATCAACAAACTAATAAACTGTCTGTAGGAACTGGAAAAGGAAGAGCAAATTAATTCTAAACCTAGCAGAAGAAAGGAAATAACTAAGATTAGAGCAGAACTAAATGAAATTGAGAACAAAATAGAAGATCAAGAAGATCAATAGAACCAAAAGCTGGTTTTTCAAAAAGATAAACAAAATTGATAGCAAATCAAACACACAATGCCTTTCACAATAGCATCAAAGAAAATTAAATATTTAGGAATATATTTAATGAAGGAGGTGAGAGAAATTCATAGGGAGAACTACAAAACACTGAGAAAAGAAATTGTAGATGATATACACACATGGAAATCCCTACCATGCTCATGGATTGGTAGAATCATTATTTTTAAAATGTCCATTCTACCTAAAGTGATCTACAGAATTAATGCAATCTCTATCAAAATTCCACCATCATTCTTTACAGATTTAGAAAAAATAATTCTATGCTTCGTCTGGAACCAGAGAAGACCTTGTATAGCCAAAGCAATCTTAAGGAAGAAGAAAAAATTGGGAGGCATCAGTCTGCCAGACTTAATCTTTACTATAAGCCTATAGTAACCAAAACAGCATGGTGCTGGCACAAGAACAGAGATATAGACCTTTGAAATAGGACAGAGATCCCAAATATAAAACCATCCTCATATTGTCATCTAATCTTCAACAAAGCAGACAAAAGTATACATTGGGGAAAATAATTTCTATTCAATAAGTGGTGCTGGGAAAACTGGATATCCACATGCAGAAGATTGAAACAGGATCCCCACCTCTCACCTCTCACAAAAATCAACTCACATTGGATAACAGACTTAAACCTAAGGCATGAAACCTTAAGAATTCTGGAAGAAAATGTGGGGAAGACTCTTTTAGACATTGGCCTAGGTAAAGAATTTATGAAGAAGACCCCCAAAGCAATCACCACAGCAACGAAAATAAACAAATGGGACCTGATAAAATTAAACAGCTTCTGCATAGCCAAGGAAACTGTCCTTAGAGTGCATAGACACCCTACAGAATGGGAAAAAATATTTGCTTTCTACACATCCGATAAAGGGCTGATAACAAGAATCTATATAGAACTTAAGACAATCAACAAGAAAAAAATCAAACAGCCCCATCAATAAGTGGGCAAAGGACATGAACAGAAATTTTTCAAAAGAAGACAGAATAATGGCCAGCAATCATGTAAAAAAGTGCTCAGCATCTCTAATCATTAGGGAAATGCACATCAAAACTGTAAAGATATATCATCTAACTCCAGTGAGAATGGCCTCTATCAAAAAATCCCAAAATAACAAATGCTGGAGTAGATGTGAAGAGATTAGAACACTCTTACACTGCTGGTGGGAATGCAAACTAGTACAACCCCTGTGGCAAGTAATTTGGAGATACCTCAAAGAGCTACAAGTAGAACTACCATTTAATCCAGCAATCACACCTCTAGGCATCTATCCATCTATCCAAAGGAAAAAAAGACATTCTATAATAAAGACATCAGCACTCGAATGTTTATAGCAGCACAATTCACAATTACAAAGACGTGGAAACAACCCACATGCCCATCAATACATGAGCAGATTAACAAAATGTGATATATGTATACCATGGAATACTACTCAACTACAAAAAACAATGGTGATCTAGCACCGTTTATATTATCCTGGATGGAGATTGAGCTCATCCTTCGAAGTGAGGTATCACAAGGATGGAAAAACATGCACCACATGTACTCACCATCAAACTGGTACTAACTGATCAACACTAAGGTGCTCACATGGTAGTAATACTCACTGGGTGCCGGTCAGTTAGGGGGGTGGAGGGGTAGGGGGTAGAGCAGGTGGGGTGGTAAACTGTATGGGGGAAGGACGTGTTTGTGGCCCTCGCTTGAATGAGGCAAATGCATTTCATGTAACCAAAATGTTTGTATCCCCATGATATCCTGAAATAAAAAAAAAAAAAAAACTTCCCAGCCTCCAGAACAAATAAATTTCTATTACTTAATAAAAAAATAATTACCTTATGATTATTTAAAATAATCATAAACCTTTATTATCTCACAGTTTCTGTGGGTCAGGAATTTGAGAGTGGCTTAGCTGGGTAATTCTGGCTTAGGACCTCCCAAGAGGTTTTAGTCAACTTATCAGCCGAGGCTACAGTCATCCCAAGTCCTCTGGAAGTCTGACTGAAGCTAGGCCTGACTGAGGCTCCCAGACACAGTCAAGGAATCAATGTTGGCTGTCTCAGGGGCTTCAGTTCCTCACCCACTGACCTCTCAGTGTTTCTTCTGTGTCCTGATGCCATGGGAGCTAGCTTCTCTTGCATGAGGAATCTCAGCAAGAGCAAGGCAGAAGCAGTAACGTCTTTCATGACCCGCCCTCGGAAGTTACTCATCATAATTTCTGCCACTTTTTCTTGTTTAGAAGTGAGTCACTAAATCCATTTACATGAGCAGGGCTACTGAAGAATTTATGGACGTATTTTAAAACTACCACAGGTTCCACGCCTACTTCTCTAGTCTCTCTCTCTACTTCCATCTACTTAGTAATATACTATACTGAGTAAATACTCCATGGAGTAAATATTTTTAAAACATTATTAAATTCCTAGATTTTAAATAGTCTAATAAGCAACATATAGTTTTCAATTTCTTTGTCACTAATCCCTTTCTCCAATTTTTCCTAAACTTTCTCCATTCCAAGTTACACACTATTGTTCAAAAATAAATCTTCTGAGTAATTTGAAGTTCTATTACATAGCATTGCTGCTCCTGAGTTGGCATCCATAAAATAAATTTTAATTCATTCGTATGTAGCTAAGTAATATATTTTATGAGACATTGGATCAAACATCTGTTCCATGTCTTTTGACTACTACTTCAGTAATTGAATTATTTTTAGAAAAAGCAATAAAATTAGTTTCTCATAATTATATACTGTTTATTGTTCATATTTCATGTCCTTTACAACACTTAAATGAGAGTGGTTGTCTTTTCTACAAAGCATTCCTTCAATTATTTCACTACAAGCTAAAGCAATCTTATTTACCCAAGTGACCTGCTTCATAATTGAAGTCCTTTTTGTAGGAGCAATGACAAACAAAGAGTGTTTATCTTATTGTTCCAAAACTGAAGTTATATCTCTCTTCTGGTTTATTGATTTGTGCTGCTGAGAAACAATGGCAGGTATTCACAGGAAATGTTAGTTTAAGTGAAGCAAGAGTCCACCAAGCAAAAACTGTGCTGATAAACATAGAAATCACTTCTTCTCTCCAAATCCATAAATTGGGTTAACAGGATAACAAAAGTCAAACAGTCAGTGTATCTAAATAGATCAAACAACCTTCTCTTTCAGTGAAAAAGTAATTAGACCAGTTGTTTAATTCATTTACTCATTCAACAAACATTTATTGTAAACCCACTGTGTATTCATAGCTAGATTTAGATTTTAAATGCTCTAAACTCCGAAAGGATTTTGGTTACCATACTTGTTTCCCAAATACAACTATTGCCCACATCCCATACAGCCAAGTAAACTCCTATGGAACCTGATCTTCCTGCAGACATCAGCTATTAACTGTGGGCAAAGTAAAATAAAATAATGACCTAATGGTGCTAGAAGGGCGGAAAAAAATAAATTCTGAGAGAAAGACAAAAACTGGAAGAAGAAACCAGTACCAGACAGGACATGTTTATAGTTTTTATGGCTTTTTACTTGAGAGCAAGACTAAGGTGGTGCCACGTGAAGTGACTAAAACTTTGACATAAAAAGACACATATTGCTGACATATTTCTGACCAGAAAAAAAAAAAAAAAGACAGTGTTCATAACAACAATAGTACTAGAAAGTGAGAGGGGAAAAATCTCAGAAAAAAAAAGCCAGAGAGCAAGAGCACCACGTTAGATACACAATCTCTGCCAAAGTCTCTGCTGCCCTGTGGATGGAGGCAGGAAGCAAAGACAAAGTAGCACAGCTAAGTTAAAATAGCTGAAATGTGATTTGAGCTGCCACCAAAAAGAGAGTTTTAAGTTTGTGTTCAAGCAAGTAAATTATCTGATAAAACATCCCTAACAGAAATATAGCAGATTTGAGAGTTTCTACAGACTAATTTTCACAATGCCTAGGATAAACCCAGAATTGATCAACATACAAGCAGGTATATACGACTCATTCTCAGGAGAAAAGACTACCAACCAACACCGTTGGTGAGATGACCTGAATGTTGTAATTAGCAGACAAGAATGTTAAAATAGCTTTTAAAACTATGCTCAAGGAAGCAAAGAAATATATGCTTTCAACGATAGGGAATCTCAACAGAGAAATATAAACAATAAAAAAAAATGAGAATTCCAAAACCAAAAAATATAATTTCTGAAGCTAATAGTTTACTGCATTGGCTTAACAACAAAATGGAAATGATGGAGAAAAGAGTCAGTAATTTGAATACAAATTAATGTAGATGTAGAACATGAGAAAAAAGATTTTTAAAAGGTGAACAGACCTTCAAAGACCTGAGGACAAAATTAAATGTCTAACAGAGATGAATAAAATACAAGAAGGAAAGGTAAGACAATGTGAGGTATACAACTTATTGAAAAAACAATGCCCCCAAACTTCCCAAATTTGATGAAAAACACAAATTTTTATATTTAGGAAGTTCAGTAAAACCCAAGCAGGACATTTACAAAGAAAATCATACCAAAGCACATCATAGTCAAACTGTTAATATTAATAACTAGAGTCAAAAGAAAATCTTGAAAGCAGCCAAAGGAAAATGACACATCACATACAAGAAAACATGGATTCAAAATTCATTATTAGAAACTGTGGCAAATAGAATATGAGGAATGCTGAAAGAAAAACACTCTCAACCAAGAATTTTAGATCTAGTGAAAATATTCTTCAGATATGAAGATGAAATAAGGACATACTGGCACGGCTCCACCAAGGAAAGAAACCACATTAGAGGTAAAAACAAAAAAAGTGGAGACATGTTTTTTACTAAGAAGAAGCTTGGTTAGAGAGAGTTGCCTTTGCTTCTCGAGAATTCTCAATTCTGAGCTCCTATACCCATCTCTTTGATGGATGTCTTTGGTCTTCCTTTCCACATTTCTTACTCTGGAATATTAAATAATACAGTGGAATCAAAAGAATATTTCAGATGGGCACCTGGTCTTTCTTTCCCAGACCAAACTTAATATTATGCCATTCCTTTTATTCCTTCCTTCCAATTTGTGCAATTACAAAACTAAAATGAAAGTTCTGTTTTAGTAAGTAACTCACAAAACAATAGACTCAGCTCTATGCATCTTGTTTTCTTTCAGTAAAACTGTTTTTGAAATTATTTTAAAATTAGAGAGGCAAGGGACATCCATATTTTATGTGGACTGCTTAAAAAATTAAGTTACAATAAACATGACTGGGTAGTGGAATAATAGAATCAAGATGTCCTCTCTTAAGAGCCCCTTGGAATTAATTTTACCATTTGTAAAACACGATACGACATTGCTTCCCACCTACACCTCCTGAAATTCCTAGAGCAGCTAACCGTGGAGCCGGCCTTTGTTTCAGCAGTTTTTATATTTGTTTTTTCACTGTTCAACTTCAGAAACCTGTCTGAGAAAGAGCAGGGTGCAGCCTCTCTCCTGGACACTACGAGAGCAAGTGGATGCTCACCATTCGCCATTTGTGTCGCCTTGATGGTTCCTCCCTCAACCCTTGACTTTTGGAATTTCTTAGGTGCTTTTTAGAGAAAGGACATAAAGTCTATGACTTAATTGCTTTAAAATTTTAAGATAAGATCCTGTTCAAGCTGTGTTGATTCACAGAACATACTGTGCACTGCCCCCAGGACAGCAGCTCAGAAGCATATGTAGGTCACAGGCTGCATTTGTAATGATCAGTTCTTCAACCCTGGTCTTGATTTGCTCCCTGGTGAACTCAGCTCAAAAGTTAACTTAAAAATCCCTTTACATGCTTTAGGTAGCTCAGAGTCTCAGCAGATCTTTGTCTCAAGACTGTTTTATCTTTTTCATTGTTACTTCCTGAGAAACTGTTACCAGTTGACAGTGTTAAGTTTAGAGAAGAGTTATGATTCTACAGATGAATATTCTACCCTAAAGACCCTTTAGTCTACAATTTAAGGGCAGTGGCCAAAGCAGTACAAAATTCTCCTAGTTTACCAAGGTCAAGGCAAATGAGGTAGAGCAGTAGAAAGGTCTGGTTGGATGTCACACACAAATTTAACAAAGGAAGTTTACCCTAAGTCTTTGGCCAATGGCACACATGATCACAGGTTATGATTGTCACCCAGGACTAGCTTCATGGACAGGCACACAAGGCTCAGAAATGCCCTGCATTTGTTTCATGTTCTACTGTTGCTGTCTTAAATTCTGGGTGATTTTTTAATAAAGGCTCTGCATTTTCATTTTGCACAGGGCCCCACAAATTATGCAGCCAGTCTGTTGTCACATTTTCCCCTTTACAAACATCATAAAGCAGGAAAAAAGAAAATGACAAGCCAATCGAAGCTGAAGTGGCCGAGGATCAATTATGGCTATGGGGGCTCCGTAGATTCCTCTCTCCATCCCTAGCCCCCTTGGCCAGCCTGGGCCATGCAGCACATTTTGAAATTATGCCTTCTGAGTCCTCAATTACCATCTGCTCTGATTTCACACAAGAAGCTGAACAATCGTAAAATACATGCTCATGCCCTTTTTTCATGCTCACTGGAAAGATCCACTATATGGAATGAAGCTACGGGGAGGACTATTCTATAGCATGAGGCCCTTGAGGCAGGCTGGGGGAGAACGATTCTAAAAGGAGTGAAGGTGACTCTCTGGAAGAAATGAAAATAGGCCTTCGACACTCAGGAAGAAGTAAAATCAATAATACAATGGCATCTCCAGAAAATGATCCAGATCCCCCACCTACTAGCATAATCAGCCCAGAGTTCCACGGTAGAGAATCATGACAAGAGGGTACAAGATTGAGAGGCCCACGTGGTATCTCAGAAGGCCATCAAGATAGCAGCCTGAACAAATAGGAAGTTTGTCTTTTGTCAACAGAGAGAGGAAATAGCAGTTTACCAAATGCAATTCCAGTTTTCTAAAACTCAGCACTTGCTATATGCAAGGGTGAGCCTAGAAGAGAAGAAGGAGAGAGCTATGGATCCCTGGAAGGGTATTTTGTGTGCATTGGTTAGATGGAGAGTGGGCAGGGGAGTCACATCTGCCCTGGAGGATGGAGTAAGTTTGATTTGTGCTATATGGTATTTTCCCTAATTAACCTTCTTAATTAAACTTTATGGCAAAAACATTTGTCTTTTATTTCAAATATGCCCAGGAGTGCTGGAAAAGGGAAACGTACCACCAGGAATTATTCCATAAAAGTAAATTGCCTAGAGGAATTCATGAAACAAATGTACTGATTCAGGTGTTACACATACTGTTAGTCACATCTGAAAAATCTTAGTACAAACAAAATATTTTTATCCTCTGTGGGTAGCATCAGCTCTGAAGAAGTCATTTTGTCCTTTCAATGCTGAAGTGACAGATGTAGGTGCTACAACAGTAGAAAGAGCAGCAGACTGGGGATATTGATTCTGGATCTGTCTCCTTCTGCTACAACCTAACTACAAGACATTGGCCAATCATTACCTGTATGGACTTCAGATGAAAAAGGAAATGCTTACACCAGTAGTTCTCAAAGTGTAATACCTAAACCAGCAACATCAACATCACTTGGGAACTTATTAGAAATGCAAATTGAAGAGTGAACTTAGCAAGATGGCTAAGTTCACCCACTTGTATCATCCCACAAAAACAAGAATTACGCACCTATACCCAGGCAAAAGTCTCTTTGTGGGAGCCTCAGGATTCAGGTAGGAGGTTGTAGAACCCTGGTGGAGTTCAAGACCTAGGAGGATCATTTTAAGAGTTCAGACCTGCACCCAAGTGACAAACCTACCAATTGTGCTCCCAGGTTCATGCCCAGAAATGGCCCCATTCTCCAAGAAGCTTAGCTGCAACCAAAACCATATACCAAGTAGTCCAAGAGCAATCACACACACACACACACTAGTATCTTGGCAGAGAAGCTTATCTGCTTGCTGACATTGGTCTGAGAAGTGGACCTGAAAATTTTCCTGTGGCTGAGCCCTGTGGACTCAGTTTAGTACTGCTGCAGCTGCAGCTGTGGACTCAGTTTAGTACTGTTGCAGCTGCAGCTGTGGTCTCAGTTTAGTACTGCTCACACAAGAACCTAGAAGAAGACTTGACCATATCTTGCAGCCTGGGAGTTACCCACTGAACTGAATCTTTGTGACAGGCTTGCCAGCTTCCATCCCACAGCAGATCCTTTGTGGGCCCAGTCTCAGCTCCAGCCCCTCTTGGAACAGTCAGGCAACTATCTCGCCTGTGTAAGAAACTGCTGAGAGATATGAGCCTCTCTGGGCCACTAGGGTAGCCTCCATCCCACAGCAGATTCTGAAGGGGCCCAGTCTCAACTCCACCACCTCTTGCTGCATTCAGGGAACTATTCCACCTGTGTTGAGAACTGTTGGAAGACATGTGCCCATCAGGGCCCACAGGAGTAGGCTCACCAGCCACCATTCCACCACCAATCTTGAAACAGTTCAGTCTTGGCTCTGGCTCCTCTTGCTGTAGTCTAGGAACTGACTTGCCTGTTCAGGGAACAGCTGGGATGTGCACCCATCTGGGCCACTGGGACAGGCTTCCAGGCTTACGCCCCTGGCCAGCTTTCCCACACAGCCTGGGTACCCTCCTTGAGTCTTCCCCAGATCCATCAGGCTGGGGCACCACACCAACCTCAAAGCCCTTGTGAGATTCATAGCAAACCTGAGTTTCAGGTGACCTCTAGTGCTGAAATAATTGTAGCAGTCACAAGCTTAGGGAACACAAGTCAGTCTGCTTAGAACCTCTGATCAGGTCTACTGAAGACAGGCAGGCACAAACAAACCAACATTGTGAAGACTAGAATAAATACCTAATTCTTCAATGGACAGACATCAATGCATGTCAACAAGCATCAAAAATAAGCTGGGAAATATGACCTCACTAAAAGAGCAAAATAAGGTGACAGTGACTGACCCTAAAGGAATGGAGATGTGTGATCTCTCAGACAAAGAATTCAAAATAACTGCTTTTAATCTCAGCGAACTAAAAGAATCTCAGTGAAATAAAAGAAAACACAGAGAAATAATTTAAAGATATATCAGAAAATTTTAACAGATAGACTGAAATAATTAAAAAAAAAATCAGAAATCCTGAAGTTGACAAATACAATTAATGAAATGAACAATGCAATAGAGAGCATCAACAGCAGAAATGATGAAGCAGAATAAAGAATCCATGAACTAGCAATACAAATTCTCAAGCTCCATCCAAGGTCTACCGAGTCAGAAACTCTGGGTATACAGCCTAGCAATCTGTGTTTTAACAAGCCCTCCAAGTGATTCTGATACATGCTGAAATTTAAGAACCACCAAATTAGATGATCTCAAACTTTCTTGACAGCTCAAAAATTCTATAGCACTATCGTCATTATCATCATCATCAGTAATGTATTTCAAGAGCTTCCTCTGTGGTCTCCCAACCCTGCTCTAGGTGCTTTATGTATAATAATCCATTTAATTATCACAACACCCTGAGAGACAGACTTTATTATTATCACCTCTTGGCAAACAAGGAAACTGAGGCCTAAAAGTATCACGTAGTTGTGGTAGAAATGCACCACCAAATCTTTCTTTGAGAAATAACTTATTCTTCCAGCTGTCAGTTTCTTCAGGATTTTCCTCAGCTGCAGAAAGCCACCTTGCCCAAAGGTACATTTTTTTCCAGCTAAGCCTTTATCAAGTAATAAATCAAGCCTGAACCATGGGAAAGTTCTGATGGGCATATAAGCTCTAGAGTTCCCCATTGGATTGGTCAAGGTTTTGTCTGACCTGCATCACAGTTTAGTTTCTCTCTCTGCCCAATCTTGCTTGCTTCTCCTTCCTTTCATTCCTTTCAGGGATGTATTGATCCTTAAATACTCTGCACACCAAACTTCTCAACATCTGCCTCTAGAGAATTCACTTGATAACAGTATCTGAATGAAGATTAAAGGCTAATAATTGGTGGAGCCAGCATTCAGACTCAGGCAGATGATCTCAAAGCCTTAGGTTCTTACCTATTTATTATGCTGCTCCACATGCTATAATTTGTCCCCCACTTGGACTTGGAAATTAGAGGCACAAGCATTTGAACATGAGACCTTAGAAATAATTTAATTTTACAAATGAGGAAACTAAGGCTAGAGGAGATTGCTCCAGGTCGCCCCTGGTTTGGTAGCGAATAAGCACTGAGTTGATCTGACTCCCAATGTTCTACTGTGTCAGTTACCTCCCACCTTAAGGAAAATATTCACATATTATAATACCAGGAAGATAAGGTCTTTGTGGTAAATTATAATTTTGTTGGGGAACACTTGGTACACAGCCCAGCTTCAGGTAATTTATCTCTAAATCTAAAACCAGCGGTAATTGGTAACATGTTTAGCAAAGGGGCTATGGAGCAGATGAAAAAAAGAAAGCAAAACCTGTCACGATGAAAATTAAACAAGTACTTCCTAAAGATCATAAGGTCCTCTCCAAATCCTTGCAACATTTCTCAGAAATTACCCATTCACACAAACCCCTGAAAGGTGGTAAAGCATAATTAGAAAGACCATGCCCCCACTTCTAAGAAACCTTCAGGTTGGCTAAGAGCACAGGTTTCTGAGTCCAGCAGACCATGGTCCAAATCCCAGCTCTGCTCATATACATTGTATTACCTTAGAAAGTTAATGTCTCTGCTCCACATTTTCCTCATCTGAAGACTGAGGACCTTAACAATACCTATTTTATAAGCATCTGTGAGGATTGAAAGCAATATAGCTCAGGGCCTGACACATAGTAAGTGCTCAGTAAATGTTAGAAGCTGCCCTAGTATTTGCTGTTATTATTATTATAGCTAATACCCTTTCTCATTTGCTTGAATCACATACCTCAGGTTGTAGGGAAAGGAATATCACAAGCATCAGTGGCTCTTCAGCCTGACTAAGGTGACTAGGTGGCCTTTTGACCAAGAGGACATGATGATGGTTAATTGTAAGTAACGAAGTCCAGAGATACTTGTTGAAATGAATCCACCAGAATCACAGAAGGCAGTAGACCACTTATAGAGAAATCTAACCAGCCATGTAATAGCTCACCTCACAACCAATCTCAAGCCAGTTTCCCAGGTGAACATTAAGAATCCAAATCTATGCCCAAGACTCACCAGAGTCCCATAGCAAGTCTATAGTAGCCTCACTTCTCCACAGGAAAAATCACTGTCTGATTCATTTTCCCAAAGTCTAACACAAGATCAAGATCAAGGGTGGGAATTATTTATGCCTCCCTGTGCTTTATTGAAGGAAAACCTTATAAGACCAAATAAAGCACCCCTTGGCCCAACTGGTTGTTCTTTCTATTCCTTCCTGATATAATAGATAATAAGATAATTTTTCTGTGAAAAAGATGGACAAAACCATATTTCTAGAATTCTAATAATAATAATAGCTATCGTTAGAGAACACTTACTACATGCCAGGGCAGTGCCAAGTATCTCACAGTGCTGTTATTTAATTTAGGTAACAATCCCATGAAGAGAGTTCTGTTGTCCCCTTGTGTTACAAAGATGGAGTACTCAACATCACTCACCTAGTAAATGCTAGGGCCAGGACCCAAACCCCATCTCTCATGATAAATGTGTGATCTTATCTTCCTTGCTAGCTTGTCTACGTAATGATGTATTTAACACCTTCACTACTTAGGTTAAAGATGAGTGGTTTTGGGGATCTTTGTTACTCCCTGCCAAATGGCACAATTCTGACAGTCAAAACATGATTCTTAATAGGGAGGATGAGGGAAAACCATGTCACCCAGGTCCCTAGGAGGCTGCATCACAATCTGCTCTGTTCCAGCTCTGATCTTGAGTTGCAACCAACAGAAACCGACTCTGGGTAACTGAAGCTAGTCAGAAAGATATCTGGAAACTTACAGAATTAACAAGAAGACTATGAACTAGCTCAAGTTTTGTAGGAACCACTGCATCCCCAGAATCGAGGAAACAAGTACAATAAGATTATTATCACAGCCTGGGCAGACATCAGCACTGGGGTAAATAAACTCCAACTGTTTTTAGACTCTTTTATCTTCTGTCCAGGAGTAAGTTCAGGAGCATCTAATGTGCCCAGCTTGGGTCAGGTGCCTGCCCCATTGTTATGGGAGGCCAGGTGTCTGATAATAGACGAACCTTCTCATGCCCCATGCACAAATGTAATTTCTTGGAGTGCTGGTAGAAAGGAAGAGAGATGCTGAAGAATGAAAAAATAACTCATGTTACTTATTGCCTGAAAATCCTAGCACTGCTTATACATGTAATGTGGATGCCCTGAGGAAATCAGAAACGATCTAGAAAGGAGAAAGAAATATCAATACCCATAAGATATGGACACTTCAAAATGGGTGTTAGCCTCATGGATACTCTAAGTGGAATTTATAACAGAAACATTAACTCTACGCAGAATAGTCTAGAAATTCTGGTACTGGATAAATATATAATCATGATGACTATGGTAATTTAGGGACTTCAATGAAGGTGCAGTTTTCAGGAAACAGGGAGGAGGTGCTGACCCTAGTGAAGACGATGACTCACATGCTTCAGAGAAAAGAGGTTATTTTCAGGACTTTCTCTCAAGAGTTGTGAGCCAGAGGGCTGGCCTGGGGAGCCAGGGGAGCCAGAGCCGAGTAAGAATGTAGGTTGGATTTCATCCAGGAGGAGTGGAGGTTGCTGGACACTGCTCAAAGGAAACAAAATAAACACAAGATTCTTAGAAAGTAAAGAAGGCTAATCTCACTGAGGTGGCCAATTTCTGAACAGCAGTGATCTTGTAATTAAAGGAAGGAGAAGAGTAATGCAAACCTGGAAGGAAAATGTCAAGAAGAGTCAGTCAGGACAAACCCTTTGAATCAATGTGTCATCTTCAAAGTTGGGCATTTCTGAAGAAGAACATGCTCAGAGATCAGCCTTGTACAAGCTTCAGACAGTGTGAGTCCTGGGACAAAATGTTAAGTATGACCCTGACATGTAATTTCCAGTTACACATGAAGCAAAAAAATTAAAATATATATTTAAAGTAAATAACCATCCCCCAAAAAAGACCCCTTACTGGGGACAGACACCAAGAATGTAAGGACCATGGTAAGTCTTTTAGTGCATTGATGCTCAGTAGTGGATGCTCATTGGAATTACTAGAGATTCTGATGTAATTGGTCTGGGGTATAGCCTGGGCATTAGGATTTTTTTTAAAGTTCCCCAGATGACTGTAATATTCAGTGAAGATTGAGAACTACTGCTGCAGGCTAAACTCAATTCTCATTACACAGCAAACAGTTCCTCATGGGGAAAAGCACTTATGTGTGATAAATTTGGAGAAACATTTAAATATTTCATTTCATGAGGTGAGTTACTTGACAGATTTAATAGCATACAGCGGTTTGTCCCCATAGTGATGACATACAAAATAAAGGTGCATTTCCATTGTAAAGCAGGGTAGTGGGGACACAAATTTCACCCACTTCTCTCCTCCCTCCTCCCACCCCGAAAGCAGCCTCGTTTGGATCACAACCATTAAAGTTCCCATTGGCTGGTCTGAGAATGGCACAAATATTTTAGGCTATTGACTCCATCTTAATAACAAAAACTGATAACTATATAGAATTTTATACTTCACACAGGATTTCAAAGACATTATCACATTTAATATTGATGAATGAAACTCAGTGAGGCTGTTGTGAGGAGGCATTACCATACAGAGCTGGGGAGATTTAGTAACTTGCCCAACGCCACTGCTCTCTCTCCTTTCCCTGGAAATCCTCAGAAAATGCTCTATTAGCCATCAAGGACTGTAATACAGAAAAATAATAGCTGAGCATACCAATAAAATTTCTGTCGTGAACATGGGCAGAACACAACTGGCTAGAGGTGAACATAATTCCACCACGGTGGAAACGGTGATAGTGAAGCTGTTTCTCAGCTCTAGAGAAGCAGAATTCCTAAGTCCTAACCCCACTTTGATACTTGGTCTCATGATAAGCCAGATACACATCAACGATTCTTGCCTCGCTGGGATCTTTTCCACGTCACTAGACAAGGATGTAAAGTCAGACCTCTCTCATGCCACGCTCTTTAAGCACATGCTCAAGGTAAGTGGCAAACCAGACTGTGTGAGTGCCTGCTATTCGTTCCACAGCTTTACTCGACAAGTGTTTATTGAATATCAGTTACGTACAAGGTACTAGAGGACGCTCAATGAAGAGGGACAGAAACATGAATTAAACGCTGATCTTTAATGAAGCACACATTCTCACAGAGGACATAAGACAAATATGTAACACTCACACAGACATGACATAAGAGAGGTACAGAGAAAAATGCAATGAGGCTTCAAATTAGAGATTATGTAGATTATAAATGCAGGTTTGGTGCATGATAGGAGGAAACAAGCCAGTTCACCAAAAAGCCAATCTGCTAAAGAATTACTTCTCCAAAGCCCCTACAGGAGCCCACGATTGTGGAGGAGCAGGATGTGAACATGGAGAGACAGGAAAAGGCAGGTAGAGTGGGGCTACCCAGGAACCTCTGCATAGGATTCTCAGTGATGAGATAGTGAACCCATACTTTAAAATAACATGACGCAGGGCACACGTGACAAACAGAGAATCATTATTGCTTAACTAGGCTAGAGCAAAAAGTGTTGAAAAGGGAATAAGAGAAAATAAAAAAAGAATGTTGTATGAGCAGACCATGAAGAACTGAGCAGGCAGGGTTAAAAAGTCTTGACATTAGACAGTGCCCATGCTTTCCAGCAACAAAACAACATGGTCAGAACTCAGCTTCAAGAAGTTTACAATGACTGGACCTCTCTGGACCTGGAACCCCACATCTATTAAAAGAAAGAAGTGACACAGCTGGGAAGCTTACCCAGTCTCCTACTTTGCAATCTTATGATTTAATATGATTGCCCAAGAGGAAGCCATTGTATGTTCATCAGTAGGGAACAATAAGATGAAAGGGATGGTTCGAATAGATGAGGCTGTCAGCAAATATCTATTGCAGGAATTACTGCGTTGATAACATTCAGTGCAATGCCTTCTATCCGATGTCATATTGTAGATCCTTAGGAAAGCCTTTGATGTACACCGACCATGAAGTATATATCACTGACTGAAGACAGGCAGTATGTTTCTCTTTTAGAAAGCATAATGATATAATTGCAAAATGGTTTCCAATGAGACTTTCAAAAGAGGCGCTTGGGGTGGTGAAATATGTAACTAACGCTCAGGAACTGTTCAACATTCTTGTAGCTACAGCTACTCTTCATTTATTCAGCAGATTATTGAGCATTGCTAGGTACCTGGCACAGTGCCAGGTGAGGAAGACAGCAGAAAACTAAGCTGACACAGGTTTTTCTTTTGTGGAGTTGACAATGTAATAGGAGAGACAAATAAACATGCACACTCAAACTGCCAGCAGCATTAGCACGAAAAATGTCAGAGGTGATGAGCAATTTTAACCTATGGACCTAAACTAGAATGGGGTGTAGGAACAATGACAAGTCTTCTATGAGACAGATGTTTAAGCTGAGACCTGAAGGATGAGAAGTTAGCAGGCCAATAAGGAAAATAATACCTTGGGTTGGGGACGATCATTTCCTTTATCCTTCTGTAAGAGTATAGCGAAGACTAAATGGGAGTTTATAAGGCAAAGGGTAGTAGCAGATCATGGTTGAATGGGAAAGCTGACAAATTATCCAGTTGCCCCAATCCCTTAAAATCTCCAGCTGTCCCCACAGAAGGATCAGTGGAAAGAACATGGTCCCTGATTCACTGACATCACCAACACACTAGGCTGTGGGTGTTCACATCCCACGCTCACCTCTTTCTAGATTTGATGGTTCCCATATACCTCTTGTTTTAATTTTTTCCCTCCAATATTAACAGGGAAGGTACCTGGACCTTGCGATGTTGTTTTCATTCATTTCTTACATGTCATTTTGAAAATGATTAAAAATGAAAATTTGCCAGAAGAAAAAACTACCCAAAATATTTTCAGATCAGCTGCTCACATATTATATAATGTAGATACTGGAAGTCTCCCCCTCTTCCAGCACCCTCTCCCCGACTTTCATTCCTATTTCCACAAACTTCTTACTACTGTTAACACACTGGACATTTCCTTCTCAGTTTTTTCCTACTCAGACTTAATATTTTTTTATAAATGACTTTTCCATCATATTTCAAATGTCAAAATCCCCAGTATGGATAGTCCCAAGATATGTATCTAACATCACTCATTTTCAGGAAGAGAGAAAAGTCAGTCCAATTCAAGAACAAAAAAAATTCTATTATCAAGACCAGAGGTGGTGGCTCACAACTGTAATCCTAGCACTCTGGGAGGCCAAGGAGGGAGGATCCATTGAGGTCAGGAGTTCGAGACCAGCCTGAGCAAGAGCGAGACCCCGTCTCTACTAAAAATAGAAAAAATCAGCTGGGTGTGGTGGCACACACCTGTAGGCCCAGCTACTCAGGTGGCTAAAGGAGGAGGATCGCTTGAGCCCAGGAGTGTGAGGTTGCTGTGAGCTAGGCTGACGCCATGGCACTCTAGCCCAGGCAACAGAGCGAGACTCTGTCTGAAAAAAAAAAATTCTATTATTAGCCCAGTGTTTTACTCTCGAGGGCTTCAGAATGAAAAAACTCTCAACGGGTTCTGAACTGATGAAGACCTACCGAGACTGACAGCAATATTACTGTTGAGCAGCAAGGGAGAGAGCGATCAAATATCTGGGACCATCAGCTTTTTCTGGGATATACTCAGTTGAGTATACATGTACATACAAATTGTATTCAGAATAGTAGAGTTTATACTTTAAAATGCAACAAGTGCCATATAAGTACTTTGTAAAAGAAATTAAGAATATTTTAGTGAAATAAATTGCCATGTATATAATATAGCCTTTGCTTCATTTAAAAAAAAAAAAGCTAACACACCCAGAAAAGACTTAAGGCAAGTGCAAAGAGATCTTATTACCAATATACTTGATAAGGCCTTAATTCACAGAAGCAAGAAATAGGAAACGTTCCATAAACAATTTCAGCATGTAAAAGAGCAATGTCAAATACTGATGGGCATTTGTTGTCTATTATTACAGGAAAATGAGACAGAAGAACAGGCTTAAATGTCATTTTTAAAAAGTTGGTTAAGGATTCAAGCAAAGTAAATTGGTTAGTGTCAAATTAATTTGAAGGCCAATAAGCATATAAATACAAATAAAATAAAATATTTCTCCAAATTACCCTCCTCTTAAACTCCCATTTTCCAAAATAAAATTAAACCGTACTGCAGCCTCCCGCACCCCACATCCTCACTGGTGGTTAGAGGAACCAAGCAAAGCCGCTTTTAAATTGCTCAGTTTATAAGGAAAATGGAATCTCTTAAATGGTTTTCGTGATATATTTATCATTTTTACTTTACTTAGAGTGGAAAGTTTACATTACAAAAAGCACAGGGTGGAGCTAAAAGTCCGCTGCATTTCTGTCCATCACTTCAGTAAAGACACCGGAAGGAAATGATCTGCGGTTGCAGAAGCTACCACCAGAGGGAGCCACGAGGAAGTAGCAGAGCCAGGAAGAAAAAAATCATTACTAAAAGCAACTAGAAAAATAATGTTTACCTTATTTAGGTATTTTTGAGATATATATTTTTATTTATAATTCAATATTTAATATTTACAAATAAGGTACAAAGAATAAAAGAAATCACCTATGCACCCCCCACGTAGCGTAAGAAATAAGGCATTTCCCATCCAGCCCCCCAGGTTTTCTTTCTCAATCACCTCAGCCTCCCTGCATCTCAGAGGTAAACACCGAATTTGCGATTTCTCATCTCCATGCCTTTTTAAATTGTTTTTAATATAAATTTATAAATTCCTTAAAAATGTGGGGACTTTCTTGCATGTTTTTAAACTTTGTGTGGTATATCATACCAAATATATTCTTCTATACCTTGTTTTTTATTTATTCATGAGATTTATTTATATTGATACATGTAGTGTTAGTTAATTCCTTTCCAATGAATTTATATCATTCCTTGGTGTTGATAGACTATAATTTCTATATCTATTACCCGTATTCAGAATAAAGCACTCCTAAATTTAATAAGAAAAAGATAAACAACCCAATAGAAAGACAGGCAGCAAGTACATTTGGAAAGATGTTTAAGATATTACCATCTTATTCCTAGTGCAAAAAATGCTACAAAAACAATCCTAAACATGTCCCATTCTGTTCACGTAAGGGTTTCTCTAGGATACGTACTTACAAGCGATCATACTAATGTAAATTTCCACAGCAGCATAGAAGAGTTACTGTTCCATATCCTCACACATACTTGATATTCTCGGATATTTTTTATTTTTCCCAATATAATGCATGCAAAATGGTTTCTCATCTTGATTTCAATTCCCACTCCAGAAGGCACGATCCACCTCTGCTTCTCAAAGGCCGTCTTGGAAACCTGGCCGTGTAGATGGTATATGTAGGGACCGACTGATCAACAACCTTACTGAAGACAATTCAGACACTGCTGTGCTGTGGGTAGGGCGCTGTCCCCTGTTGAGCACTAGAGGGCGCTCTGCACATTCCTATAAGAGGTGCTGCACCCGTAAATTTGAGTATTCCCACCTGAAAACACACAAGTAGAGAAACACAGGCAAAGACTTACCCATGCACATACATGTATTTAAATACATAGGCAAACATTCACCTATCATCACAAACATAACACACACCTTCACAACACAGGTACATACACACTAGCGCATGTACACACACACATTCATCAGCACAGTCACGTGTCCATAAAAACTCACAGAGACATACAAATAAACTTATCTACAGACATGAGAGATACATTCAGATACACTCACACAGACTCACACAGATCCATTCATACACACACAGATGTACAGACATAAACACAGCCAAAGACACAGAGGAAGACATAATCGACAGACTTTCACACCCATGACCTCACACTGGGCTGGGATCATTATTTACATGCTATGCATAGGGAACCGAGCCTCAGAGAGTCCAAGTGTTTTATCCAGGGTCACACAGTAACAGGCAGTAGAGTTAAGATTAAACTCCAAGTAAGTTCCCAGTAAGGAGCACTATTTTGAAAGAGATAAATTACTGCTGCTCATATTTTTTTTTGCAATTACTCTAGTCCTAGTGCCAATTCAGCTGTTGTTCCTTGAAAGCCATTGTTCTGAAAGTTCCACCTTCAGATTCACTGATTATTTGACTGATAGTCTTTTGCCAATTGTCTCACCAGGCATAGGGAGAGGAAACATTTAGACTATTCTGTCTGCAATTGCCTCTCGACTCCCAGGATAACGGAGGTGAGTCCATGGGAGGCCTGTTGCAGCCTAGCTCTCCAGAAGCAGAAGCCAGGAAAGAGGAAGAAGATGGTCTCTGATTCAAGTCCACCTTTGAAATCTCACACAAATGCATCTGACTCACATCCAGAATGCTAGCTGCATTAGAGTTTGGACATTACAGATTTTAGCCTTTACTATCCAACTATTAACAGAAGGAGGGTGAAATGAGGTTTGAACAAGCTGCTCCACAGTGTCTACCACAGCAAAGTTGCACAGTCTGTAAGTGGTGAAGCCAGGATTCAAAATTGTGGGCTCTGAGCCCCTCTCTTATTCAATAATCTTATATGGACTCAAACAAATAATATGATAGAATAAATGGTGAGGTTTTGGGTAGGTGAAAATGGGGATCTCTGAAAACTGGGCTCTTTACTGTTTTTACTGGGTTCTCCAAAAAAGCAAAGCCTGAGGTAGAAGAGTCCTGTGCACTGTTTATTACTTTATCGGGGAGCAGAAGTGAGCACCCAGCAGGGGAAGCTGGAAAGGAAGGAAGCAGGGACAAGAATGTGCTTGTGAGGTGGCCACAGGCAAGTGCGACTCACGGCTCGATCTGTGAGACTGCAGCCCTGAGAAGTCATATAAAGTGCATCTCAGCTCAGTAAGATTGGAAAGGGGGTCTGGTTTCCCACCAATCAAAAGTTCACCACCAGAATGCTAATGCCACCACCACTTCCCAGTTGCAAATGAATCTCTAGGAGACAGAAGTGACTGGACAAGGATGGTTAGTTTGAATGAATGAATGTCTCGTGATCTTGGGGCTTGATTCTGTAAGCAGTGCAGAACTGCAAAGATGTTTCGAAAGGAGTGGAATGGGCAGAGGGCGCCTTCCCTAGCTGTGGGATCTCCTTATAGAATCTTCATCATCTACTAATGTGAAGTATTTGTGGAAGTTTCCTTTGCCTCCCTTGGGAAATAGGCATGGGAGAGATGAGTCAGCATTCCCACTTCCAGAAGAAGCAGCATTAAGCAGGACCCATGGAAGACAGTAAGATTGGGTTGGCCAGAAATTAACGTGGCCAATGGATGGGAAAGTTTTGTTCAAATTGAGATAACTTCCATTCCTCTGGGGGAAAAAAAATTAATGCTTCCAGGGGGATAAAAAAAACAGAAGGATAACATTTGTTCTCCCTTGGGGATTGGGGGATTATGGAGTTGGAGATTCTGCCTTCCCTCCCACTGTCTTATCTACACCAGTCCCTGGGCCGGGCATCAGCCTGGCATTGCCAAGCCAGATGGTGAGGCTTTTGCTGTCAGTGTCATCCAGTGGGATGCAGCAGAATTTGCTCCCTGCCTGCTGGCCTCTGAGTCCTTTCAGTATATAACAAAATCAGGGCGGGTAACATAAGCAAGCTTTCATTTGTGTAGCAGTTTATAATATGAACCACTATTGAACCAAATATTTACACATTTAATCTCTCCAATTTTCAAAACTATTGTGATTTCCTATCCTTATATTTCTCTTCTGCCTTCAACCAGAGCCATTTGTGGACAAATTACTTAACCTCTCTGAAGCTTAAATGAAAAAACTAGAAAAGGCAACAATCCTAACAAATAATAGTCCTTACCTCAGGTTTTGGGGAAGATAAAGTAAGATAATACATAAAGAGTGCTTAGCATAATACCTGGCATATAGATGGCCTTAAATAAATATTAGCTGCTATTTTAGTTATCGTCTTTGTTGTTTCTACATTATACAGATGGCCTTAAATAAATATTAGCTGCTATTTTAGTTATCATCTTTGTTGTTTCTATATTATACAGTATCATAATCTTTTCATCGTTATTTTTATTGTTATCACCATCATCAGGGGTTTGGTTCCATTATGAACCTTCTAGAACTAACCCTAAATTATTATGAGATAATATAAAGTGCCTAGCTCAATATCTAGTATAGAATAGCACTCAAGATAAGCTGCAGATGCTAGCTGCCTTTTCCCAAGGAAGGAGGGGTATAAAATCACCACCGCCAGGATCAGGGATAAGTAATTCCGGATGCTACCTCTGTGATCTCTTCCTAGTAACTGGAATTCTTACATGGTCCTGTGATGATGATTATTTAGTGATTAAGAGCACAGACTTTAGAACCAGACTTCTTTGGGTTCCACCTCTCAGTACCTCAATTTTATGTTTAAAATAAGCAAGTTAATAGTCCTGACTTCATGGAGTTTTATAAGAATTAAATGGGTTAATAAATGTAAAAGTGCTTAGAAAAATGCTTAGCACATAGTAAATACCATGTAAATTTTAGCTAATATTGTCTTTTTTCACTCTGTTCTGCCTGTGGGCTCACCTAATGTTCTCATCCAAATTTTCCTCTCTTGCTTCCTAACCACATGCATGCACACAGGCATACACACACACACACACACACACACACACACACACACACGGACCTCTGACCTGCCGATGGCTCCCAGTTGGAACACAGAGATTCCCAACTGTAACATTCTGTACTAACACTAAGGTACCTCATTATTGTTGTAGAAATTCAACTACAAATTGCATGATGAGGTTGGAGCGATGCCAAAAAGGCCCCCTGGCTTCCTGATTAAAAGCCACAAAGAGTGACAATATTTTGGTGTAATAACAAACAGAGTTCACCTTTTACAAAGGCCCACAGGTTTGACTTTTCTAGGTCTCATGATTGGCCAATTTCAAGGACACCACCTGCCAATATCAAAACTCTCAAGATCTTCATGTGTAAACCAGTGTGTCCATTCATTAACTTTCAACAGTAAATACATTCAGTGAGAAATAGAATAGTACTTCATATTATCTAGCCAACATATTTTGTTCCTATAGCCAAACTACTCAGGTAATCAAAAGTCTCACTGTTGTACACATGAGTTAGCTAACAGATCTGAGTGTTAAACTATCAGGCTCTCCAAACGTGATGTGTCCATCTCACCAGGAGGGATATTACCTGTCCCTTGACAACAAGTAAAGTCACTGAGTCAAAATGTCCTCTACCCAGAGTGCACCTATATATTATTTGCCAACATTTGCCCCTAAGACAGGCTGGTTTTCTGTTGTTGTTGTTTCCATGGATGACCAGTTTCTCCTACCTCATTAATTGGCGTAGTATTTTTGAGAGGGAAAGAAATGAAATGTGCTAATAAATTTAGTCAAGACTTGATCTGGACTGAGATCTGTATCTTTAAGATTAATTTGTACTATTTATTCTGAGGACCCATAAATATTTTTATATTTAATTCTTTCAGAGTAATCTTATTGCCTTTATTTCTATATTCTTAAGGGACATTATGTTCTACCCCTAGGAAGTTCCTACATTCTCTTTTGGACTGCTCCGTGATGACAGCTGTGCTCCCAGACTAACACTTTTTGTAGATTTTATGAGATACTCTGCTTGACCAATCAAGTTGGGCATTTGCCTATCAGTCTAGCTCCTTGCCTGCTACTTCCCAGTGCAGTCCAGGTCCTAAACTCTAACTGTTCCTACTTCCAGGTCTTACACATCTTTACGAACAAATATGGCATTTATGCTGTGCTATGGGCTGGACTGTGTCTCCCCCGCCCCAATTCATATGGTAAAGTCCTAACCCCTGGTTCCTTAGACTGTGACTGTATTTGGAGATAAGGTCTTTAAAGAGGTAATTAAGATAAAACGGGTTCATATGAGTGGGCCCTAATTCAATAGGACTGGTGTCATTATAAGAAGAGACGATCAGGAAACAGACACGCACAGAAGAAAGACGATAAAATAGGAAGGCAAAGGGAGCAGATGGCCACCTACAAGCCAAGGGGGGAGTGCAGTCTACAAATAGTTAACACAAAACCTCTGTTAATGAATCTAGTGTATTTTATTCTAAACATAAAATGTTTTAAAACTGTAAGCAAGTTTATGCATTAAGATGGACAAGGAACTGGGCGGCTTTTGAACTACCAGTCACAGTGAATAACTAAAACTCACCGGATCTGTTGAAGTATGCAAGCACGTACTGGAGCTGTTTTGTGCATCACCTGAAACACAAGCCTGCCGAGCATTTCTCTCATGAACAGAAGGATCCACAGCCCTGGTGGATCCTATGCCCTGAGGTAAGGTCCACGTGTCTTTGTTCCTGATTATACGAGAACAGAGAATTCAGAAAACATCATTGCATTGGTTTTCAGAGAAGGGACCATCCATAAGACAGCACAGAGTGAGAGCACTCACCAGAAATTTAAAAAAATAAATCAAAAGATGTTTGCTAAATGCAGAAAACTGAGCCGGATGTACCAAGGTGCCACATTCCAAGACCTCAATGCAGGATTTTCTAATTGTCAACATCTGCTTTAGTACCCACCCAAAGCAAGATGGGAGGTGGGAGGTTAGAGGGGAATTTAGTTTTGTTCTGTTTTGAGAGGAAGAGATGTTGGTAAGCTATAATCTATCCCCCAAAAAAGAGTTTAAAATAGAGTTAAAATAAATTGCTACAGCAGAGGACAGAGAGAAACATAAAATTATTGTTGTTTTTCTCATGTATATTATTTATTTAATTAGTTCTACTATTAATTAATCTACTAATTGCCACCATGAACCAGTCCTATTGTTGTTTTCTATCAATAATAGCATTTATGTGACAGAGAAGTTAATAATGAAGAATAACACAATTTCAAAAACACCACAAATATGAAATATGGAATAATTTTATACTTTTATTTAAAGTAATCATCCACCTATACATAATTGTTTATTATGTATTATGGGGGGTAGTTTTTTGTTGTTTTTGTGGTTTTGGTCTGGTATGGCTGTGTCATGGTGGCTTTCTTAAAGAACAGGTCATTCTAAATACTGTTGACCCATCTCCATTGGCTGGTCTTTTATAACAGCAACTGTGGAAGAAGAATGATTTATGCCCTATTTGATACTGAGAACAGTGTTGTTTTCATCCCCAATTTGGGGGCTGCCATGTGAGTTTTATGCTTTTCCCCCAACCATTCATACCTCCTACAAAAAAAAAACAGGACTTTTTGCATCCCACGGAGAGGTTTCCAAGGAAGCAGATGTTTCTGTGCTATAACCAGAACAATCCCAGGCAAACGAGGATGGCTGGTTATCCTAAGAACTCCCTCTTTCACTTCAAGTAGAGAGGGATTTAAAAGCAGATTGTTGCCATTTAGGGCATTTGGTGATTCAGTATCTGACTTGGAAAATACGGAAATTGCTGCAGTGAAGGAGGAGAGGCAGCATCACACTCATGCCCTCCAAGAAGACATGGGGCAAAACACATGAAAGTGTTCGCCAGGAAGTGCCTGGCTGCAGTGCAGAGCCGTTAGTCTGGGTCACGGAAACTGCTGGTGAGATTCCCAGGAAAGGGGGTGGGGAAGGCCCTCTCAAGATCCCAGGACCATAGGAAAAAAAATGAACTTCAATTTGGACCAAAGCCAGAGGAAACCAACACTAAATTAGAATCTAGACCTTTCCTCTCTCCCCCCTCCTAACCACATCCCCTTTCCCTAATAGGAAGAACTTTTGAAATGTAAATCAGAATTGGAGTTTTGGCTTTTTATGGGACTGGGCATTTTAATTACTGACCAAAGAAAGTTTTATTACCTCCATGTGAGCAGAGAAGTCATGATCCTTGTTCTAAATTTCATTCAGTGAATAAACTACTTCCACTTAGTAAATCCAAACTAACTATAAGAAACAAAAATAAATTTGCTTTCTGATTCTACCCCAAGAAAGTTGTAAGAATTACAGAGAAAAAGTGATTTGAAAAAGGGTAAGAAACAAGTAAGTCGCTATTACTATATAATAAACCCTACAATGTCACATTCATCATTCATTCAACAATTACAGAATAAGCATTGACTAGTCATTTCACAGTTTGACAAGTGCTAGGAACATAGAGATGGAAAAACACTATCCTGGAGGAGTAGAAAGGGAGACCTGTGAATATCGTCTTAAATCCCTTTTCAGCAATGGCTTTAAGGTACTTGGTTTTATGTTGTCACTCCACATTTTTAAAGTTCCTCATCACTATACACTGTCCCCTAACTTCCCATTCCTGTTCCTCCTGTGGAACAGGAGGGCAGGTCTCAGAAGCAGCACAGAAAGATCTAATTACATTTAGCTCTCTCACTATATGACTAGAAAACGTGCCCCCGAGCACATAATCATTTGTGATGAGTTTATCATTCTGACAAGACTTGCAAGAACAAAACAAGAATGCAAGAGCACAAAACATTGCATTTGAAGCCAGCAAGGGTGGGCGCAGAACACTGTAAAGGAAGCACATTCCATATTACACAAAATCTAAGACCTCAGCAGATCATCGAGCCAACCGCAGTGTTTCCCGATCAATTAAGGAGGACGATTTTGGCGCGAATTACTATACTGATGAAATAGGTTCCTTCTTGAATTTTTTTATTTATTGTAATTTTTTTAAAAACTATTTTCATGCTATTTTAGTTGTTTTCACCTAATTTTCTATTTCCTAATAGAGCTTAATTTGCCACATGGAAATTTGCCAGGCACTCTTGTTTCTTAGAAACATCCTCCATTCACCAGATAAGAGTAGGTAGCTTATTGCATGTTCCCAACCACAAAATTTCTTGGGTTTTATTGATAATTTTATTTTCACTTTCTTTGGAAAGAGCCCAACCCCAAAATAGGTAGTTCCTACAGCCAGAACTGCCTCATTTATTTAAGACAGAATTTGGGGTGTTTGAATTTGTTGGGGTTTTTTTCTTCTTTTCCTTTTTTATAAAACACAAATCAGAAAATAATTCACTGTACAGCGAATTTTTTTCATTTGAATTTGTGTCAAATACTATGGGTCAGATGATGCCTCTAAGTACATATTATAGTAATCTATAGTTCTTGAAATAACCAGAAATTCTTCCTGATTGAGGAGACCCTTTGTTTTCTGACACTGGGCAATAATATGTCCAACCGTACACTGAGATAATCCCTATTGGTACTGATATTTAATACTCCAGAAAGGGTTCTGTACTTTCAAGGCTCCTCGAACCTCTTTGATTTCAAGGCTCTAAAATTGATTCGGCCCCTTAATGTACAAAGAAAAAGATTCTGAAATAATGAAATGTCAGTGCTTAAGGTACAAAAATGTCAGAAAAGCTCAGTGAAGCATATTATATAGGTGTCATATAAATGATCTAAATGGTTATATTTGTTCTCAACACATTTATTGACAGTCTGCTACAAGCAAGGAATTATATATAACAGGTGCTATGAAGAATGAAAATATACAGTGAACATAGTCCCAGTTGATGATGAACTTACAATTCAGTCAGAGAGACAGACAGGCACAAATAATCAGAATATGAAACACCCAGAGTTTGCCTTGCAGTGGAAGAGAAATGGAATTGAAAATTGGAGCAGTCACAGTTGTAGCAGTAACCAGCTGTATAACCGTAAACATAATTCAGATTCTCTGGAACATAGTCCTAATATGTACAATAAGGTGTTGCATGGCTTGATGCAATGGTCTCTAATATTTATTTATAACGATATGCATGCACTAACATACTGCATATACTATAACACAATAAGTAGCTGAGGAAGCTTTTTAAAAATACCAAGGCCAGGATTCCCTCCAAACGATTTATATGAAGATGTCTGGGAGTGGGGAATACATGTGGCTACTTTTTGAAGTACCTTAAGTCTAGGCCTGGAGTGGTGGCTCATGCCTATTGTTCCAGCTAGTCGGGAGGCTGAGGCAGGAGGATCACTTGAGCCCAAGAGTTTGAGGTTGCAGTGAGCTATGATGATGCCACTGCACTCTATCCAGGATGACACAGGAAACTCTGTCTCAAAAAAAAAAAAAAGTAGCTTAAGGCTAGAATAAGACACAGATAAATAAGAATTAACAATTTGTATTTGCTTTCAAATTTGTCAGAGAAATCTTCTCCAAGAAAGTGACATTTGAAGGATGAAAAGTAGCTCCCTGTTAGGAACTGAGCACTGTGGGCTGGTCTGTGCTTGGGGAGAGGGACTGGCAATATGAAGATTGCAAACAGGAGGACAAGCAGGAGACCCACACCCAGAAAGATAACCGAGTGGGGGCAAACCTGGCTGAGCCCAAAGAGTGACAAGAGATAAAGCTGGAGAATTAGACACAGGCTGGTCCTCCAGGGCCTTATGGTGTGGAGTACAGTTTACACAGACTGTAAGAGAAAGCCAGGGAGGGTTTTAGCAGGTCAGTCATGTGGTCTGATGTTCATTTAAAGAAAATACTCTATATACACTTAGCCTGAACAGAAGCATACGGCGTAGGCCATCAATTTGACTCCAAGGTATATACCTAACAGAAATGGGTACACATGACCTCCAAAACACATGTACTAGAATGTTCATAACAGCACTCAAATTATCCAAAAACTGGAAACCACCCAAATGTCCACCAACTGTAGAATGGATAAATTGTTGTATAGTCATAAAATGGAGCCCTATTAAAACCACATGCAACAACATTGATGAATCTTGCAAACGTTATATTGTGTGAAAGAAACTAGGCATAAAAGAGTATATACATATGGTCTCTGTCATATAATATACAAAAATAACTCTTCTCCTGGAAAAAAGGGAGGAGGAGGAGATGGGTCGTTTGAATATATATTCAAGGTTGAGAATCAATGATATGATATAATGGATGCCATCAAGAGGCAGAGTCTCTCTCAAGCCTGTAATTCTAAGTGTAGCTAGAGTAAAAGTGTATTCCTGTACACACACACACACACACACACACACACACACACACACACATATATAAATACATCTGTTACAGCTTTCAAATTCCTTTTTGAGAGAGAGAGCTTTGAGAAGATTAACTCCTAAGAGTAGAACATTATAATTCTGCCCCCAAATTTTAAAACTCTCCTTTCAAAAATTTTTTTAAAAATAATATCTGCCTGGATTCCCCAGAAAAATAAATAGAGGAAAAGAATGGATTCATCCGAAGGGGATAATGGAGGCACCTGCAAAGGAAGATTACAAAAAGGAAAATCACAAAGACCAGTGAATATTATGGGCATATTGACAAGGCTGCCCCTATTGTGGAAATGTGGAATACTGGAGAAAGCTATGTGGAGACCCACCCAGCAGTCTTCTGATTAAAATGTGGCTCCCAAGTAAGAGCCCATCCGAAGGACAAGGAGTGATTGGTCATCCTAACAGGAGCATTCTTCCATTCCTCTCTTTGTGTCCATGTTTTTTTCAATGAACAGTCTGAATTTATACTTCAGTCTTTGTAAGCCAAGAAAATATTAGACTTTTCCTCAGAAAATGCCTTCTGAATACTGCATGATTCCATTTATATGAGATATCTAAAACAGTCAATTTTATACAGAATGGTGGCTGCCAGGGAACAGAGAGAGGGGAAAAAATGGGAGTTGTTGTTAAATAAATATAAAGTTATACAAGAGGAATAAGTTCTAGAGATCTGCTGTACAACATAGTACCTATAGTTAACAATACAATGTTATGCACTTAAAAATTTGTTAAGAGGGCAGATGTCATATTAAGTGTTCCTAACACACACCACACACACACATACACACACGCACCTCCAAAAGCAGAAGGACACAAGGACACTCTGGGAGGTGATGTATAATTTTATTTCCTTGATTGTGGTGATGGTATCGCAGGTGTATCCATAAGTCCGAACTCATCAAATTGTATGTGTTAAATATGTGCAGTTTTTTATGTATCAATTATACCTCAGTAAAGCTGTAAAAGTCCTTCTATGTGCTCATAAATTAGAATTCTTAGCTCATGTGGCTAAGGGGTTAACCCAACCTTGGTGAATATATTCTTTCCTCAAATCTAGACACCATTCATTGCAAGCTTCATATCTGCACTTTATTTTGTTTTTTTTGAGACAGAGTCTCACTGTGTTGCCCAGGCTAGAGTGCCATGGCGTCAGCCTAGCTCACAGCAACCTCAAACTCCTGGGCTCAAACAATCCTCCTGCCTCAGCCTCCCGAGTAGCTGGGACTACAGCCATGCGCCACCATGCCCGGCTAATTTTTTCTGTATATTTTTAGTTGTCCGATTAATTTCTTTCTATTTTTAGTAGAAACGGGTCTCGCTCTTGCTCAGGCTGGTCTCGAACTCCTGAGCTCAAACAATCCAGAGAGCTAGGATTACAGGCGTGAGCCACCGCGCCAGACCCCGTATCTTCACTTTAATAATGGCTTTGTTTTGTGGGACGGACGGGGCGGGGCTAGAAGGATAAGCAGGAGAGAGAAGAAACACCACCCCCATAGTAAATGGCCCTATCAACTGTGAGATACTTCTCAACATCTGTGGTATTGAAACATGAAATAAAAATGTGCGTCTTAGAATCAGGACCACAAATTCCTTCCAAGCCTCTTCCTGTTTTTTGTCTGGTGACCTCCCATTGTTTCAGCTTCCCTTTCACCTGGTGTTGCACGCTGATCTCGATAGCAAGGTCTCCCAGGCTTTTAAAAAGATGAAAAGAGACTACTTCCCTCAGCAGTGACATTTTTCTACTTGAGATGTTTCCTCTGGTGCCCACTCCCTCAGCGTCCCAGCCACTGCAGCCAAATGCAGCCGTGGGCATCCATTGTACTCGTGCTATTTGGAAACCCTGAAAACCATGCCGCAGTCTGAGGAGGAAGAGCAACGTGGGTCATCCGCAGTTGAAGGGGAGAAGACATAATACAAAGGCTTGCTAACAAAACCTTCCCGTGGATGAGGCCTCCTGGGAAGCAAAGGAAGCAGGCAAGCCAACCTGGGTGGAGTCACAAGAAAATGGAACAGCTGTTTTTAGCACAAATGCTTGGCATTTAAAGGAGCCACAAACAAAATCCTTAGGAGGAGAAAAAGGGACTGAGGCTACAACTGTCACACCTGTCACACGAGACAGGTGTCAGGTGAGAAAATAGCTGCTGCCCAGATATGCCTTCACACATATAAAACATATGTAGCTAGCAGCATAATCAACTAACTATTGCCAAACGGAATCAACTGTTTTTAAGCACTGCATTGAGATTATAATCCAGTTGTTTAGTGATTAGCCAGGATTGAAACTGAAAACAATTTTCAACTCCATACTGTCCATTTTTCACCCCTTATTGCCACAGCCACTTTTAAGCTGCCTCAACAAAGCAGATTGAGCAAAGTCTCAGGGGACTCGATGCTGAGGCTGACTTCCTGGGATTACGAGACCCTTCTGTCTCCTTTCCCACCCTACCATACAAATGAAAGAAAACAAACCAACACATACCAACATAATCACAGGGAATTCCGTTTATCCCATGATATGTACCACTCCCACCTTTAAGACAGTCAAAAATATTGCCTTTGACGTTTTAAAAATATAAAATCTATTAGATCCACTGACTCTATAAAAGAGCGCACGCAAATGCAAGTAAATGCCAGCCTATTTCACAGTTTCATTTACTTGAACGTACGATACATCCCATCTACACACATTGATTGTTGTGGTGGTTGCTTGTGATGGTCGAACCCCAGACGGCTAAATTAAAAAGAGAGAACAGAATCAGGCAACGCCTGATGGAAATTCAAGAGAAAAAGAACAGCACATAGGTAAGTCTCGAGAAATCAGTAATCCCAAGAGAAGACAGAGACAAACTCCACAAAATGTACTGAACATCTCCTGTGCGCTAAGCACTGTGGAGGATATGAAATAAAACATGGTCTCTGATCCTGAGGACTTAAGAGTGTAATGGACTTAAAGACATATACAAATGTCGATCAATTAATGATTACATAAGTGTTGATCACTGTATGCCCAAGAGGTATGATTCAGTAGATTTGCAGTATGCTGCTGAAATCTGCATCCCTTAAAGGATTGGCAGCTGATGATGATGCACAGACAAATTTAGGAACAAATGGTCCAGGAACAGTGCTTCAGAACTCAAACCAAGGGCTTTGGAAGTACCAACAAAAAGAGAAATCAAGCCAGGTGTCGTGGCTCACACCTATAATCCCAGCACTTTGGGAGGCCACGGCAGGAGGATTGCCTGAGACCAGGAGTTTGAGACCAGCCTGGGCAACACAGTGAGACCCACAGCCTCTACAAAACAATAATTTAAAAAATTAACTGGTCATAGTGGCACACAGATGCAGTCCCAGCTACTCAGGAGGCAGAAAGATCACTTGAGCCTGGGAGTTTGTGGCTGCAGTGAGCTATGATGACACCACTGCACTCCAGCCTGGGCAACAAAATGAGACCCTATATCTAAAAAGGAAAAAAAAAGGAACTCAATTAAATCTTCATAGAGGTGAGGGTATTTGAGCTGGGATTTGAAAGCTTTTTAAAGGGCATGGACAAAGATAAGGTGATTCTAGAATGAAGGGAAATCATATGTTATATATTTGTTTATGACTCTGTCCCTTAACAAATTGGCAATGCCCTACAATAAAAAATAGATAAAACATTAATAAAATAAGAATAAAAGAGAGGGATGAGGTTAAAAGAAGAAAAGCAAATATGCTGGGCTTCAGTATTCAATCTGACTTCTGTGAATGAGCATGTAAGTCTGACTTTATGACACCAGCCACCACATAGACAGTGTCTCCAAAGCAGCCACCTGGAGGGCACAGCAAGTTCAAGGAACACCAAGGGGTTCAATGTAAGATCAAAAAATAGGTAGGAAAAGCCTATGAAAAATAAGACTATTCCAAATCCTTCTACATTTCTACATTTTACACAAATGTCTACTCTCCAAAGACACCGCTTCCAAACTTTTCTGTTTCCATTTTTTAAATAGTCCCCAAATTCTTTGAGACTTTTCCCAGTAAGAGGTAGGGTCTGTGTTTCCTCCTGTGGAATGCAGACACTGCCCAAGAGAATACAGTAGGGAGGATACTGTGCCAGTTACCTTAGAAACCGGCAGCTTCCACTTCCTATGTCTTGGGACACTCATTCCTAGAGCCCAGCCCCACACTGTGAGGAGGCGTAGGTGCATGGACAGAGCCCAAGTAGGTGTTTCACTTTACAGACCCAGCTGGAGTCTCAGCAAGAAGCCAGCACTAATGGCCAGACACGCAAATGAAGAATCTTCCAGATGATCTCAGCTCCCAGCCATCATGTTACCCTCAGCCTTCCCGTCTGTCTGGCTGACAGTCCAGACACCACGGAGCACAGACAAGCTCTTTCCACTGTGCTCTGGGCAAATCCCTGCTCGTGGTGTCTGTGAGCACAATAGAACGATTATACCACCAAATTTCGAGGCAGTTTGCAATGCTGTGATAAGTACCTCGAATAGTCCCCTGTATTTCCCTCGTCTCTTGAATCCTCTTATTAACAACCCTCTCCCCAGACACACACACACGCACTCACACATTCAAAGAACTTCTTTCCTCACTCTCAGGAAATACCTTTATTTTCTACTTTAGAAAAAAAGAAAAGAATAGAATCAGAACCCCCTAAGTCCACTTCTACCAAACATATCACATCACCTACAGCTGTAGCCATATTTCTATTACAACACAAATCTCCTTTCTAAGGCAATATGAGGGGCCTGAGGGAGAGTATGTTGGTGTGGGACAGTGCACAGCACTCCCAGAAAACTCCCTGTGTCATGAATTCAGCCTTTCGCTCCTGACTGGAAACGTTCCTATTCCCATTTAAACATGTCCAACTACCTCCTGTTAAAACAAATAAACAAACCACTATGGCCTCCACATCTCCCCTTTAGCTTCTGCCCCTACCTCAGCTTCCTTCACAGAGCCATGTATTCCGACCATCTCCCTTTCATGCTCTGTCACTCACTTTTCAGGTGTCTGTTATCTGGCTTCCACTTCATCGTTCCATTTAAATAATTCTCACTAATGTCACAGGAGACCTCCACTTCACTAAATCCTTTGAACATTTTGGACTTATTGATATCTTCAGCTGCATGCAACATGTGGAGGCTTCCTTCTTTCTGAAAACTTTGTCTTCTGCTCCTAGTTTTCCTGCTACTCAGTTTTCCTCCTCCTTCTCAGTTGTATTTTCTGGCTCAATCTTTTACTTAGCCATTAAATTTTGTAGTTCCTTTCTTGGTGCCTCTACTTCTCATTATATACTCTTTTCCTGGGAAATCTCACCCACAGCCTTGGTTTAATTACCATATGAAATCACAAAATTACATCTCCACCCCAGATCTCTATTGTAAAGTATTATAAAAATGCATATATCCAACTGCCTATTTAACACCTGTCTTCCATCTTAAACCTGGTTCTCTTCCAACACTCCCTGTCTTAGTGAATTGTACCATCATCCATCCAATTGTTCAAGCCTAGAGACCTAGCAATTATCTATGATACCTCTCTTCTTCCTCCCCATATTCAATTTCTCACCAAATCCTGTCTATTTTACTAACAAAATATCCCCTATAGTCTTTCTTTTTAATCCACCACTGCTTCTCTTCAAACATCTGATCCGTTCCGCAGAGCCAGAGTGATCTTTCCATGCAAATATGATCAAGTCCACTTAAAACATTTCTAATGACTTTCAATAGCTCTTAGTATAAAAAGCAAAATCTTGACATGCTTTATAAGTCTTGCATGGTCTATGCTGTGTTTGTTTCTTAAACATTATGTTACTTTTCCCCTTCTATTACAGCCACTCTAATCTTTAGTTCCTTGAACTTTCTGTCCCTACCATAGAGCCTTTATGTAGGTTATACCCTCTGCCCAGAGCACATCTAGTTAATCCCTATTCCATAGAATATAAACTCCAACAGGCAAGGACCTTGTCCATTTTACTTGTCATTATATTTCTAATGCCTAGCATAGTGCTCAATATTTAATAGATGCCTAAAAGATATCTTTAAAATATATAAATATGTCTCCCAAGCCCTTGTCTAGAATAGTTACAACATCATTAATAATGGTAAGGAAGGCTAGGAAAGATGACCTAACAGGTCAGCCATGAGCCCAGTTGTACCTGTACTACTATGGAAAAATGGGTAGTGGATACTGGCGGATAACTAGTAGTCTCTGCCAGAGCTCACCACTCTGGGCGTCTACATATCCATGTGCATCTTACTTCCTACAAGTAGAATGCAACCTTTCCTCAAAGGAGAAACCCAAAGTCCTGTCCAGTTACTGAATTCAGCTTAAAGTCCAGAAACTGTGAGTAATGTTTTTTTGGGACTTTTGTAGTTCAGGTACCTATAAACTAAAAGACTTTTTATATCTGCCCAATCTTTTTTCCCTACCCAACCTCCACACACAACAGGCAACGATAGAGCAGAAACAAGATAACCATGACAAAACTCCTGCCTGGAAAAGGAAAAGGTAGGAGATACACAGAGGTCACTGGTGCACAGGAATTATCAAATCCTGCCAGGCAGAAAATGATAGAATTTTACAGTGGCAGTGAAGTACCTTGTCTGGTTAGCCCAATTTGCTATCTAGAAACAACTCCCATATCCTCTATGGACCCAGATTTCCATTATAGAAGGTACTTTCTTGTCCCCCAAATCTAAAGTAGATTAGCAAGTATGCCCTACTTTGGACCTGGTTTGGGAATGGACAATAACAAGTTTCTATAAGCTAGGGTTGTCGTCTCTTTGGCAGTACACTGCCCTCCAAATCTTAGCAGACTTCTGGTGTATTTACCATAGTCTGTTCCAGGTGCCAGGATGCACACCCAGCATTCTTTTCCAGCCACATTTCTTTAACCTGCTTTATTTCTTGGTCTCTGAGCTCACCCTGGCCTCTTTCCTTCTTTTTAATGAAGGTTATCATGAGGCCATCTGAAACAAAAGGTTTGGGTAGGAAAGATACCCCCTCAATTTGGTCTTTGCCACAGGCCCGCCTTCGTGTTTTGCAGAAAAATCTTAATCGTTCTTTGAGAAAAACTCTGGGTGGTTCAGAAGTAACTGGCCTTTCTAACTTTATGAGGCTCCAAATCTCTCAACTCTTTCCATTCCCTTACTTCTCATATTACAAACTGGCTAGTTCTTGCCAGAACTTGACTCTTTTTTTTCTTTTCTCCTGATACAGGGTCTCACTCTGTCACCCTGGATAGAGTACAGTGGTGTCATCATAGCTCACTGCAGCCTCAAACTCCTGGGCTCAAGCGATCTTCCTTCCTCAGCTTCCCGAGTAGCTGGGCCACTGCACCCAGCTAATTTTTTCTGTTTTTGGTAGAGACAGGGTCTTGCTCTTGCTCAGGCTGGTCTCGAACTCCTGGCCTCAAGCGATCTTCCCGCCCTCAGCCTCCCAGAGTGCTAGGATTATAGGAATGAGCCACCATGGCCTGGCCACCTTCACTCTTTACTGAATTTCTTGCTAAAAGCTTCAAATAGTACCCAAAACACAATCACATTTTGTTCTTTCCAACCTCTTCCCTTATAGCATATAGAGTGTCCTCCAAGGAGAAGTTTTATCAAACATTCTGCCACGATCTACACAAACATCACGAGTTTCCAGCCTGCACTGTCTCACTGTCCTCCTGTTGTCAATGAGGGGTAGCAGAATATGCCCCCTCAAAATATGCCACTTTAGCATGAGAATTATTTTGATCTGAAAACTCAAAAATTGAAAAGAAGCAGACACAGAAAAATCTCTCCACCCACTACCCATTTGCCTAAAAGCTGGACATAAATTCATCAAGGTGTACCTCTCCTTTTTCTCCCAGGAAAAACAGAAGTTAATCTCAACTGCAGATCCTTATCATCCCAGAGGTAAGGCCAGGGGAATCTACATAACAACTTCTGCAAATTATTCCTTATCTTCCATTCATTCCCCCATATATTATATTTACCTTCTCATAGCTCACTGTCCTAAAAACTCAGTCCTTTTGTTTTATCTCTTCTCAAAAAATGTAGTGTTCTTTTGTTAAGATGTTATATAAACCAAAGTTCTAACCACTTTATGGAGTTACTCATCACCGAGTGTTCCCACATGTAAGAGTGATGCCCATGTTAATAAGCTTGTGTTTGTTTTTCTCCTGTTAATCTGTCTTTTGTCAGTCTAATTTACCAGTCCTCAGGCACAGAACCTAAGATCCTAGAGGGAAAAAGGATTTTTTTCTCCCCTACCTCAAATAATTTATAATTAATTGGCATAAAGGCTAAATTGCTTTAACAGAGACCCAAAAATACAATGAGTTGAAGAACAATGAAGGTTATTTCCTTGTCAGGTCGGGCAATGGTCCCAGTTGAGCAGGGCATCCTCCTCTGCATGGCTATTCATGGACTCATGTTCCTTTATTATTATTATTCTTTTTTAGGCAAGCATGAAAATGAGGTTTATTGAGAAGAGAAAGATAACATTATAGGGCAAGAGCAAGATATAGGTTTACAGAGCATAATACATATGCCACAGACGACGACCAGATTCATTGTCACAGCAAAGGGAGAGCCAAAGGAAGGGTGCAAAAGAAGGCTCATGTTCCTTTAATGTTGTTGTTCCGTGTAGGGCTTTATTGTCACCTGTTGGTCAAAGCTGAGTCAATGCCATAACCTGCATCCATAATCTGGTGGGAAGGGAAGAGAATAAGCCCAATGTTCTGAAGGAGAGAAAAAAAATTTAATTCTTTCCTCAATTCTCATAACTTCTTAGCTAGGACACCTCTATAGCAAAAGACAAGTTACCAGGAAAAAGGGTGTACAAATGTATTCATGTGCACATGGACATGGGAGCCATACGCAAAGTATGAAACTCAAAAGAGAGGCCAGATAACTGGAGTTTTCATACTATACAAAAAGCAATAGGAGCTTCGAGCATGGAAGACAGGTCATGGGAGGCAGAGGGTGTGATGCTTCCAGTTTAGAAGGTCAGTGGTGGAGAAGGGCGGGTAGTACAGGACTGGCTGACCTGGCTGAATGGACCCATCCCCCGTAACCTGCATCGGACCTTGCACCTCACGCAGGGGCATCTGGAGGCAGAAACTGGGGCCTGAGCTGACCGTAGCCGGCGGGTGATGGCAGTGTCGGCACCTCGTTGGTCCGGAACTGGCAGCGGGGAGACTAATGGTGGCTGGCTGGCTGGCGGATTCGGGGGCACTTCAGGAGGTGTCGTGGTGGGGTTGTAGAGCGGTGGTGGTCGATCCTCTTCAGGAGCTTCCTGATAGATGGGTTTGGACAGTTTGGAGTCTCTGGTCCTTTGGGCCACAAAAATCCTACTCTGTCCCTTCTTAGCACAGAACTGGACCCAAGGGGGCATGGTCTGAGCAATCTCCAGCCATGAATCTGTGTAAGGGAATTGGTCGGGGTGGCCAGGAGTCCCAGTCACAACTCCCCAAACTGCTCACATGGTGGGGAGGTCTAAGGGTCCTGCTGCGGGCCAGTCGACCCGGAATGTGGGCCATTCGTGTTCACACAGGGCCCTAAATCTACTGGGACTCAGTGCGACGCTGTAATCTCCTGAGAAACCCTTCTTAAAGTTCTTTACCATGCATTTAAGGACCGCAGGCTTAGATTCTACGCTACCTATTCTAGACCCTTGAACAGTGTCGCAGCTTAACAGACAAAAGGAGCGGTGTCCGCCTGGCTGCGTCCCTCGCGGGAACTGAGGCGCGTCTTAGCAAAGGTGTGCCCGCGTAAACCCTGGGCCTGGTCGCTCCCTTTAGGGGAGTGAATCACCATTATGCCGTAGGACGTCGCCACAGAACCGCAGGTGAGGACCCGCCCAGGTTCCGTAGCCGCAGCCGTGGAACCACAGTCGCTCTTCACTCACTTCACTCACGCATTCAGACAGGCGGAGGCCACACATTCCCGCCCCGGGAATTCCCTGCACTCAGGAGGTGATCACGCTCCTCTTCTGTCCTCTGACGGGCCTGGCTCGGCCGGGTCCCAGGACCTTACCTGGTCCGATGCCTCCAGACCTGATTTGATTTGTCCATCACTCAGGCACGTCCGGGCGAGTTCGGCACCCGCGGCGGCGGGAGCTCTCTAGGAGCGAAGAAATTCCCCAAAGCGGCGGTTGGCGCTGGTTCGTTGCTGTCACGGAGGTCCCGCCGGGCGCTGTGCCCCTCTCCCAACCAGTGGCTTCAAGGGGCCAGCGCGGTTGGTTTCCCGGTCAGGGAACCAAAATGTTACAGCAAGCGTTACAGCGGGTGGTTCCGAGGACAAACCGAGCGGCACACGGAGAGTCGCAGAGTAGGAGAATTAAGGTTTATTTGCCAGCGGGCTCAGAGGGGTTTCGCCACCAAATTCTGAGCCCCGTCTACCAGGTTTTTCCCACTTTTGTTAGGTTGGGGTGGTCCGAGAGGTGGGGTCTCAGGTGGCTGAATCAGGTAATAGGTTAGTATTAGGTTGACAAGGGTCTTTCACAGGTGGCTGATGTGCCAGGTAATAGATGGGGTCTTCCTTATCAACATCAGACACCAGTAATCCCCTTAGCATTGAATTCTATGGGCCACCTGAGCTACTTATTCCAGACCATCTGCACAAATTCAGTTCTGGAAACTAAGTAAATGAACAAAGACTAACGTTAGCTTAGAAGATGGGACATGAATACGTAATTGGCACAGCCATTACAAAATTTTGTTGTCACGAATGAGTGAGACAGAAATCACATTAGAAATCTAGAGAAGCAGCAGACTAAAAAGTGGACAAAATGGGACAGAAGGGGTAGATGTATCTGTGTTGTTCTTCTCTATTAATTTGTACCCCGTGTCATTTTTTTAAAAGATTTTGAACCAAAAGTGAATTTTCTGCAAAGAAATTAAACATTTTAAGTTTCTGTTTAAGGATAATTAATAAATTATATCAATAGCTATATACCCCATAATAATGGTTCACTAAAATTATGCTTTTATTAATCAACAGCCATAGACTTTCACCCCAGTAGAAATTCCAGAAAATTAGTGAATTAGTTAGCAGTTGCTTTCTGATTAACATTTTATATCCAAGTTCCAACAATCTACTACATGTTATTAAGATCTGAAAATAGAACTAATAGGCAGCATATCATTCTGATCTCTAAATTTGTATATATTGTATTTTAAAGACTATAATAGTAAGGAAAGAAGAATATCACCTTTGCTTTCTCTGATTTGAGGTAATATGTTGTAAGCTTTAGGAGAACAGGAAATTTGACTATTTGTACACCAAGTCTAGTGTCCTGGCACAAGGAGAATACTCAGTGAGTATTTGTGGATTTGATGAATAAATAGTGGCTTAAAGTATCAGCCCTTGTATATTCAGAGCTTTTGCCATCATGTCAATCTAAGCTCAGATCTTAAAATTCTAATCAAGTAGCAGAAAGACCAAGTTCTTTCTTTTGTGGTTTAGAAATACAACATACTCAGTTGTTGTATTTCATCTGCCGTGATCACAGGGACCAGATGGCTACCTCCTCTATAACACTCCCATCCCAAGGAGGACAGCATGACAGAATGTGAAACTGGCAGCATTTAATATGAGTTCATAATTCTGCAGTGAAGGCCCTCCTTTCATTTTGTGTTTTTTGGAGCATGCACACTCTAACTATGACCCATAAGATGAACATTTATATAACTGGGGAACCTTTGAGGCAGACAGAGCTCACCAAGTTTTCCCGTGGTGTTTTGAGATATTCCCAGAGAGCCTTCAGTGCAGACAGACAGTACTCTAGGGCACCCCAATGCCTACCAAGGAAAGGAAGCTTCAGATCCTGTCTTTCTTTTTTTTTTTTTTTTTTTGAGACAGAGTCTCACTGTGTTGCCCTGGCTAGAGTGCCATAGGGTCAGCCTGGCTCACAGAGATCTCAAACTCCTGGGCTCAAGCGATCCTCCTGCCTCAGTCTCCCGAATAGCTGGGACTACAGGCATGCACCACCATGCCTGGCTAATTTTTT